>NC_138903.1:110043673-110643673 GCF_965194825.1 Balaenoptera physalus | reverse complement strand
TCTTGTAGGTTATAGGGTATTTTTATGGTACTTTGTCATCGTTTTGGGACATTGGGAGAACATTTTCAGAGGAAATGATGCTTTCCACGTGACGTATTTTCAAGAAATAGAAGGAACATCTCTACCCTGATTTGTTCTCTGGCTTAGCCCTTAACTTCATCACTGACTCACTGTTAACTTTCTCATAATATAGGGTGTATCTCCTTAATGCCAAATCACGTGGCTAGCCTTTTAAAAAACTAGATAGCCTAACTCTGTACGTATTTATATTAGTAGAAGTTTAATTATTTTGAAATATTTTCTAGTTCTGGGTCAAAGTGATCTACAGAAGTACAATTAATTGTGTAACCTGTGAGTGTGAAATAATTGAAAATGTAATTGTAATTGAAAAAGTAACCATGCCAGCATTTCAAGGAACCCATGCATATAGTTCACTTAAAATAAACAATGGAATACATGTCTCTAAGTACAAATTACCTATCACTGTTGCCTGAAAAACGTTAGTTACTTATAACAATGCATAAAAAAAGATTAATTCCATTTATCCCTAACTACATATTCATATATTCCTCCCCAAGTTTGTTCCTCCCCTTTACTTTACTGGAAATCTACCAAATGTTGCTGTTTTAAATAAAGAAAAATCTATATTTCAGTTAGATGTTTTTGTATCCTTTGTAGAATGTAGGTCATTCTGCAGTTGGGCAAGAAGAAAGCTAATTTTACTATATGGATGAGATAATTTCTAAATTTTCTTTAAAGGGGGGAGAAAGAATTTACTAATCAAGGATATCCACTGAAATAAATTGAGATGACTACTCTGGAAAAAATTTATCTGTTAAATATACTCTAGTATTAATGATAAACAGTGTTGAATTCTCCAGAGGTTGATTTTTATCCGACTGTACTCCGTGTTGAACAAGTTGTCAAAAATTTTCCATTAATTGCTAATTTAGAGTGATTTTAGAAAGCAATTCACAAAGCCCTCCCGAATGTTTTACTGACAGCTTCCTAATCTCTGCAAGTCTTGGGTAACCCAGCTACATTAAACATGTCACTATATGAGCTGCTCAGGGATGCAGTTCAGTGAGAACGACATGTACTAAAGTCAAAGAAAGGCTGCATAGGCCATAGGTGTTTGCTTTAAGGGGTGTTATTTTAAGAGCTGCTGAAAGGGCTGCCTAAAAGTATTTCCCACTACTGGCCTGCTGCAAACCCAGGAACATCTATCATTGGAGTGTGGTATCATCGAAAGGGCAGTGTGGTTACAGGACGTTGCCATGACCCTCAAGTCTCAGCTCAGACCTACTGAAACAGAATTTCCTTGTAAAAACACCATTTTATTTTAGTGTTTTTAAATTAATCCATTCAGATAACAAAAATGAGACAGCAACAATGAAACAGGACATCTGCCATAAAGGTTTATGATGTAGCAAAGGCAAAAGATACCTACTTCATTAATTATAAAAATTCACTAATGACAAGAAAAAGTAAATATTGTATTAAGGGTATATAGCATGTACAACGAGAATATGGAGAGAGTAACAATTAATTCTGCTAGAAAGGTCATGGAGAGCTCCCAGAAGAGTCAATACTTGAGCTGGGTCTGGCAAGTAAAATAAGAGTGGGCAGAGGTAATATTGGTTTGAAAGTACATTGTGAGTGCCTGGCATACATACAGGACTGTTACAATTTGACCTTGTGAAATTTGAAGTGCCTGTGGGATTTCTAGATAGAAATGTCTGGTTGGTAGTTAGAAATATGATTCTGAAGCTCATAAGAGAAGTTAGGGCTAGAGCTACAGATGCGGGAATCATTGCTATAGAAATGGTACTTGGGAGAGGCTGGGAGGGGTGTACTATCTCAGAAGCAAGGTCTTCTGGTTCTCATTCCAAAACCCACCTATATTTAATAGGTCTGCACATATATATATACACATATGCATTACTATATGTCTGGCACATAGTAGGAAATTAATGACTTGTAGGCGGATGACCAAATGAATGTTTGTTTAGTGAATATTAAACACTACTTAGTGGCCACCCAAAAGTAATATTTCATCTTTTCATTTGGTAATGATCAACTTTTATTATAAATTTCCCTAATGAATCATATTAACCAAAAAGAAGATCAGGGAAATCTACCAAATGTTGCTGTTTTAAATAAAGAAAAATCTATATTTCAGTTAGATGTTTTTGTATCCTTTGTAGAATGTAGGTCATTCTGCAGATGGGCAAGAAGAAAGCTAAATATTGATGATAATTTCCTTACAAATGAATTTTTTGTTTTTCCATTTTGGAGGTACAGTTCACTGAAGCAAACATGTTGATGATGTCAATGAGAGTAATGGTGCCATTTTCACCCTTTCTAATGCCATTATTGTGCCATTCTCTGTTTCAACCTAAGGCATTAATGTTTCATGTTGATTAAATTTTAACATCTAAATTGCCCTTTTATGTTACACACAAATGATAAACTTGAATGTTCCAGTCAGAGGGCAGCAACTTTAGTTTCCTCTAGGCTCCTAGTTAATTCATCAAATAACATCCCCCAGCACCTGAGATATGCCTCATTTCTGTTCCTCCTGCCTTACTAACCCAGAGATATGGGGTTGAGGGTGTTTTTTGTTTTTGAATTATGCCATATATGACTAAAACTAGATGCCGTTTTACACAATAGATGCATTCCTGGACATTTGTACATGAAGCACATTTTTGAAAATGGAATCATATATTCCCTCATTGATTTACATTATAATTTTAGAAGTGTCATCTTTATTATGGATTGATTTCCAATGGACAGTGGTTTCTAACACGTTGCCACTGCCTCCACCTCTTGAGACAAGTACTTTAGTCTTCACATAAAAGCTAAGTGATGTAATGGAATCCCCTATTTCAAAGAATATTAAAGGATACTTTCAGAATGTGATAAATTAAGCCCTATTTCATTTGTGTAGAAAATGGGATTTCTTAAAATAGGACATCCTGTAATTTGATTTGCTCTGTGTATATTTATCACAAGCCAGGGCAAATTCTACGATATCCTCATATGTCATGCCTAAAGGAGCTCTCTTCTTTCTTTTTCTCTGGTCTTTCTTTATGAATCTTGCCCTAAGCAAAGGTGTTTGGCTTACGAATACTCCCAAGGGATGATAAATAATGCTTTGTTTTTCCTCACTAATTTAACCTTTTAAAAACTTGGGGTATTTGAATCGGTTTTTAAAAAGAGGGTTTCAGCATAATCATGCTAGACGAACTGTGGTTCCAGAAATAATAAGAATGTAAAATGTTTCCTTAGTTGCTTTCTTAAAGATCGGGGACTTTTTTTAATTTAAATTTTTTTCCATTGTGGTAAAACACACACACACAATTTACCATCTTACGCATTTTTAAGTGTACAGTTCAGTAGTGTTAAGTATACTCACGCTGTGGAACTAATCTCCATGACTTTGTCATCTCGCAAAACTGAAACTCTACACACATTAAACAAGAATTTTCCATTCCTCCCTCCCCATCAGCCCCTGGCAACCGCCATTCTACTTTCCTTCTCTGAGTTTGACTACTCTAGGTACCTCATATAAATAGAATCATACAATATTTATCTTTTTTTAACTGGCTTAATTCACTTAGTATAAGTTCCTCGAGGTTCATTCATGTTGTATCATGTCAAAACTTCTTCCTTTTAAATACTGAATAGTATTCCATTGTCTGTATATACGACATTTTTTATCCATCCATCTGTTGAGGGACACTTGGGTTGCTTTTACCTCTTGGCTATTGTGAATAATGCTGCTATGAACATGTGTGTGCAATTATCTCTTCCAGACTCTGCTTTCAATTATTTTGGATATATACCCAGAAATGCAAATGCTGAATCTCATGGTAATTCTGTTTTTGATTTCTGTTTTCCACAGTGACTATACCATTTTACATTCCCACCAACAGTACACAAGGGTTCCGATTTCTCTGTATCTTCAACAACATTTGTTATTTTCTGTTTTTTTGACAGTGACATCCTCATGGGCTATGAGGTGTCAGGGGCTGTTTTTAAACTTGTTTCAATTTATAATTGATTGATACAAACGTTCCAGCCCAATCCTTAAGTATTAATAGTACACTACCTGTGGAACAGAACATATACCTATGATTACTGTGGGGAGAAATCATGATGATTTTTAAGTATGGGCAAGGGAGTTTTGAAATATACCAAACATATAGAAAATCTGTTTTCTTTATATGTTTTTCTTTAAAAGGTACCAAGTTGGATAATTTGAAAATTAGAGTTTGAACTATCACTTTTTAAAAATTCTCAATATATTTAACCTCTAATTTATTTATTTGAACACATCTAGTGTTCCTAACTAGATGTAAGGAAAAAGTTATATCTTAAATGCTATCCTTGGTGTATTTTGAGGGGAAATACCTAGAGTAAAAAATTAATTTTAGAAATAACTAGTAATTATATTCTGCCCAAGGATATGTTTCTTACAATTGACCTTAGCCTGAAGTTCCTTAGGAGTGTCTTGGGAAATAAAGTGAGTTATAAACAGAGGATATGACACTTTCAGTGGCAGTTGATGGAGCAAAACATCATAGAAAGTTTCAACAACTGAAACTAATTTTAAACTCAGTGTTAGAGTGTGTTGCTAGAAAATCTGTTTTAAATAATAGATGAAACAAACTACCTCTTGCTATCCAGTCTGTTTTACAGGTCAGATTACATAACCAACAAGAAGCTATTTAACCTCTCAGTAAATAACTGAATATTTCAGAAAGGAACTATTCTAAATTAGCCATGTTAAAAATCTGTGTATCTGGAAAGATCTAGTCTCATTCTAGACCCTTAACATTTTTGGTGTGTTTATAATCAGAAAAAAAATACAGGAATGTATAAAGGTGGGATGCCAAGAAATTTTTAATCTCTTTGATTTACCATCTATATTTACAAATTTTGCAACATTTTATAATGGCTAGCATTTTTTCCTGTTTTAAAGATCTCTTTGAAGCCAATTATGAATGAAGTGCTAAATCCCAAAATTTTATATTTTTATCACACTTTACTATCATTAGAGATTTACTTATATATTTCTAATATTGTAAGCATCTTGCAAGACCATGTTTTTTTGAATTTTTACTCCTCAATAAAGTGCATGGCATAATAAATGCCTAATATATTTTGAACAAATTGATTTTCTGATTTTTTAAGTAAAAATGAGATTTATTTGGCTTTCTTGATGGTTAGAAGCATCTCACTTCATTACAAATGAGAACTGTAACATCTGTATATATATAGTGGAATTGGGTATTTTTCATATACACTCTTCTAGATATTCTCGTTAACATTCTTTTTACCTTCAAGAGTTGGTGTATTGGATTAAGAGAAGGGATTCTCCTTAGTATATTCTAATTTATGAGCTCTAGTAACATGTTGTTTGCTCCAAAAATTCCAAGAAGTTCACACACATCTCCACTCACCTCCCATAATATTAGTTCAGTCAAATTCGATATTCGCCATATTAATTTCCCAATTTGTTGGTCAGCATCATATTGTGGAAAATACTGAGAGTAGCACTGATACCCTGGCCTAAAAAGATGTTTTGTTTTTTCCACTTTTATTGGCCCATTTTTGAGAAAATTTTGATTAGAAGTAACGCAGAGAACTAACATTCCATTGAGTTTGACCCTTTATAAATGCATGCTCGCATTCTGCAGAAAGTAGTTGCTATGGTTTTCTGTTTTGTTTTGTTTTTGGTTTAAATATGAGACAAACATGAAGTGACTGAATCCCCAGAAGAAAAATCTATTTTAAACCCAAACTAGTATGGCAATTGGGAAAGTGGTATTTTCACTAGCAACACCTGGTTTTGGTATTTCTACGAATTTAAAAACATTATGGGGAATTCCCTGGTGGTCCAGTGGTTAGGACTCCATGCTCTCACTGCTGAAGGCCCGGGTTCAATCCCGCGTCCGGGAACTAAGATTCCACAAGCCGCGTGGCCTGGCGAATGAATGAATGAAGGAATGAATGAATGAATAAATAAAATTAAAACATTATGGATCATTGTACCAGATCCTACCAGGTGATCAGTTTATTCCTTGAATATTAGTTGTAACTGCTTTGAAATAAATGGGATCTTGTTTTGATTCAAGGCTCTAAATAGTATCTCAGTGGCAAGTTCGGGAAATGTTGGCTTAGATTAAGATTATCTTCAAAAAAAAAAAAAGATTATCTTCAAGACTCTTCTATGTAGTGCAGCCACTAATAATCCATTTACAAATGTCCATACATTCATATAGCATCTCATCTCTCAAATTTCTATCATCACTCACTGTGACACACTCAGGCTTTGAGATATGGCTTTACAGAGGAATTCCCTGGGTACTTCTGTCCACCATGCTACAATGCATCACCAAACATCTGACATCTAGGAGTGGCTTACTCCCCCAAGTGAATTGAAAACATTTTTTCATATCCTACAACTCAGCATTAAATAGCCCCCGTTGTGTAACTACTATCTACTAGGTTTGTTTTATATTAGCTATTAAATAAAGGTGTTATTCACTGTTCTATGTCAGTTGTACTTTCAACATCTTCCTGGAATCATATTTTCCAAAAAATAGGTTGACATTTTTTAATGAGATGTAGAGTTATTAAAATTGTAAAGCCCATTTGTGAATGGGAGCCAGAAGTTAGTGTAAAATAAGAATGCTTATGTATGTAACTGCATTTAGACTTGAGATGATTATGTAAAACTTTTTTTTGGTCTTTAAGTTGATCTTTATTTAGCCTGTCCAAAGTGGACATATTTTGTAAACTATTAAAGGTATAAGAGTTGAATCCATATAGAAAATACTTATGTACTCAACAGGGCAACAAAAATGATGTAGCACTTTACTGTTAAACTAGTTCTCTTCTCAACAACCTCAAAATTCAAAAGATGAGGACTGTAGCACATATCTAAGTAAAAAATTATTAAAATAATTTATGGAAGTATACTTTTGAAACATAAAATACTGGTCATGGTCCCATGGATTTGGAGATATAGAAAACTTGCTAAAACATGGTAGTAATTAAAAATGTTTCTCATTTTCCAACAGGTCATTGCTAGTCATGGCTTTTTTCCCAGACATTCCTTCTTTGTATGTGTCTTTAGTTTCTCTTAAGAGGGTAAATGAGGATGATTTTTTAAGTATCTTAAAAAAACATGCCTCAGGCAAATATACAAACTACATTTTATTTCTCTCTGTTTTATTTTTTGCAAATATCTTTAAAATATTGTCTGTGATCCTATCAGATGAGAAACTTATTTGTTCCCTGTGTGTTTTTAGCTGCAAATGGAAATAAAAGCCACAATAAATTTTCAATCACTCATATTTTCCTACAAGTTAGAAGTAAAAATGGATGGAGAAAATGGAGTTTAAGTTTGGTCACTCTTTGGACACTTGCTTCCTTTGCAGAGGTCAGCATATCCTCAAATATGGTCCTGGAACTAGCTGCACTAAATTTATCCAGGATCTTACCAAACCAAACCAAACCAGAGAAAATGCAGATTCCTAGCTGGGCCCAGAGTACTCATTTACACAATGGTTGTCAGAGATTTGGATGCCCTTTAAAATTTGAGAAGAACTGCTTTTAGCTGTTGAGTTTTCAATTATCTGGTCTCTCTCAGAGCTCATTTTGCTCATTGCTTTTTAACCTGAGCAAATTGCATGGAAGAAAGCCAGGTATGATTTAAATGCTTAACTTCATTTGAGACTCAGGCTTTGGCTGTGATGTTCTTATTCCTACTTGCTAGTGAACAGTCTAGGGAATTTTTCTCAGCTAAAGTTGCTTATGCATCCTCAGAACCTGGAAAAGTACATGGAACATAGTATATGTTCAATTAATTTTAACTGAAAGAATAAGAAAACTCAGCATTTAAATAATAAATTTCATCTAAAATATAATGTAATATGGCTCCATCACACTGTATATTTCACTTCACTTACAAATGTTATTTGATTGGATGAGTATCAATTTTTATTCAATAATGTAAAATCTTAGCATCTCACATATATTTCTCTTTATGTGTATCAGGATTGATTTATAACATGCTCTGCTATACATTTACACTTAGGGAGGTTTTAAAAAATGTTTGCTTTGTTTTCTTTGGATTTGAATTTCTTAAGGCAATTATGCTTCATTTAAAAGCCAGGTTTACATTTTAGGAGCTGTATACACTTTTACACATTTATTTCTATCATCCCATGATACTCATTTTAAAATGTATATCTCCAGAAATATAATAGGCCCCTTGCAATTAGAAAAGCATCTGAACTTTGAAGAATGCTTTAGGAAAACTCTCCAACCCCTTTATACCTAGCAGTGGAGTAAGAGTATGTTCCCATAAGTAGTACTTCATGATTGACAAATTGGTATGCATTGACCTTTTATCTTCTTAACGTGCTTCAAAGTCTATAGCTGGGATATATAACAACAGAAGGATTATTTTCAATACAGGGTACCTGTTTTATGCTGTTTTTTTCAGAATCATCTCACAAATTTATATTTTCCTTTAGCAATATAAGGTACTAAAAATGTTTTTTTTTTTACTGAAATATAACACAGAAAAATGTTCACAAATCACAAGTCATAGCTCAAAGAATTCTCGCAAATTCAATGCATCCTGATAACCAACCAACAACCAGTTCAGCAAGCAGAACAATACAGGCACATCAACACCCCCTCATGCCTCCTCCCAGTCACTAGCTCGTTCCTGTTACCAGAAGGGACTGTGATGATGACTTCTAACACCACCAGTTTTACCTGTTTTGAATTTGATAAAAATGGGATAGTGTGTGCTCTTTTGTGTCTGGCTTCTTTCACTCAGTGTTATGCCCTTGAGGTCTTGAATTTTATCAAATGTTACTGTCTGAATCTATTTTGAAATAATCATGTAATTCTGTCTTTTATTCTGTTAGTATTTTGCATTACATGAAATTATTTTTTAGTACTAAACCAATTTTCCTTTCCTGCAATAATCCCCTCTTGGTCCTTTTGCGTTATCTTTCCATATGTTACTGGTTTGGATTTATTACTATTTTATTTATAATATCTATGTTATCGAGAGATAAAAGTCAGTAATATTTTTGTTATTATTATTATCAGTTTGGGTATCAAGTCATGCTGGCCTCATAAAAGTGAGGGAGTTGTTCCTTTTTTCCTGTTCTCTGGGAGATACTGGGTAAATTTGTTTAAGTACTTGGAAGAATTCACCAGCACGGCTCTCTGGCACAGAGTGTATTTGTAGGAAGGTTTATAACAAGAGATTCAATTTATTTATGGAATCTAAGATGGTTAAGATTTTCTAGTTCTTCTTGTGTCAGTTTTACTTGACTGCAGCTTCCAAGTATAGTTTGTCCTTTTCATCTAAACTGAGAAATGTATACAATTATTTATAATAGTCTCGTATATCTTAAATTGTATTTAAGGTATAAATTATGTACAGTAAAGTACTCCAAACAAAATAACAGTATACTAATAATACACTCACACAGACACACACACATATGTGTGCGTGCATATATATGTGTATATGCATGTATACACACATACACATGCACACACATTTATTATAATAAAGATTATTTCCAACAGATTATTGCCAGAATGCTCCTTTCCCTGCTATTTGATTTTTATCATCACATGTTAGTTTTGCCTGTTTTTAAACTTCATGTAGATAGAATCATATGGAATGTATTCTTGCCTCTCACTTTTTTCACTCAACATTGTATCTGTGAGATCCATCCATATAGTTGCATGCATCACTAGGGTTTTTTTTTTTATTGCTTTGGTAATATTCCATTGTAGTAATATAGCACATTATCTTTACCCATTTACTGTTGATGGATATTTTTTCTAGTTTTTGACTGTTTTGTATAAAGCTGCTATGAACATCCTTGCACATATTTTATGGTGGACATCAACTCATTTATGTTGGAGATATACTCAAGAATGGAATTGCTGTATTGTAAAGCAGGCTTATGATTAGCTACAATAGGTACTAACCTTTTTTTAGAAGTTGTACTATTTTACAGTTCCATCAATGGACTTGTAAGAGAGTTCTTGTTGCTCCAAATTCTTGCCAAGTGTTGGTACTGTTGGCCTTCTTTTCTGTCTGGTATGTGCACAGTGGTACGTCATTGTGGTTTTCATTTGCACTACCCCTAGCAGTGAGGATGTTTATCACCTTTTCACCTGCATATTGTCATTTTTATTTCCTCTTATGTCAAGTGTCTCTTCAATTCTTTACCCATTTTTAAAGTGGGGTTTCCCTTTTTCTCATTTATTTATAGAAACACTTAATTTTTTCTAGATATGAGAACTTTGCAAATACGTGTATTCTGAAAAATCTCTTAGTTCATAGCTTGCCTTTTCTTTATTTTCTTAGTAGTGTTTTACACTAACTTTTAATGAAGCGAAATTTAGCAATTAAAAAATTTTATAATTAGTGATTTTGGTGTGCTGATAAAGAATTCTTTCCTTATTCCAAGTTCATTAAGATGTTCTTCTATGTTTTCTGTGGTGGCCCCCAAGCTGTAAGCTTATTCAGCTTTCTGCTTTCCGGAGAACTGCTTGTCTCTTTCTTGGTATGCACTCCTGACGCTGCGGTATTGAGCGTAAAAAAAGGAAAATGGCTTGCGGCCAGTGTCGTTCCAGGTGCCTGCTCTGGATCTAAGAGCCCCTGGTTGTTCCCCAGAAGAAGGACGTGCTGCCCCGAGGGGGAAGTCTGTATCTCCAAAGAATGGCCCATAAGGCATGCTGACGCATAGATAGTGGCGCATAGATAGTGGCGCATAGATAGTGGCGACAGAATTATGTGGAAATACAAGGTTTACTGATTTGTTGTTTAGTATTCGTTCCGTACTAAACCTATATATACATTCATGCTCTTTGAATAAACTTGCCTTGCAACCATCAGTTGTCTTGGCCCTTCTGACCCCATACTGGTGCTTTTCAGTTCCTTACCCCTCACCGCCAGGAACTTCTAGCTTTCTGCAGCCGGTCTGCGGCAGTTTTCCTCTAGAAGTTTTATTCTTTCAGCTCTCATTTTTAGATATATGATCAATCTCCAATTATGGTATCAAGTTTATTTTCTTCCATATAGATATTCAATTTACAAAGTACATTTTCTTTCCTTTATTAATTGCAGTGGAGTCTTTGATGAAAATCATGTGTGGGGCTCCAGTTTGTGGACTCTATTCCATAATTTATTAGCTACCTTTGCACCAATACCAAACTGCCTTTTTTTTTTTTTGAATTTTATTTATTTTTTATACAGCAGGTTCTTATTAGTTATCTATTTTATACATATTAGTGCATATATGTCAATCCCAATCTCCCAATTCATCCCACCACCACCATCACCCCTGCCACTTTCCCCCCTTGGTGTCCATACGTTTGTTCTCTACATCTGTGTCTCTATTTCTGCCCTGCAAACCAGTTCATCTATACCATTTTTCTAGGTTCCGCATATATGCGTTAATATATGATATTTGTTTTTCTCTTTCTGACTTACTTCACTCTGTATGACAGTCTCTAGGTCCATCCACGTCTCTACAAATGACCCAATTTCGTTCCTTTTCATGGCTGAGTAATATTCCATTGTATATATGTACCACATCTTCTTTATCCATTCGTCTGTTGATGGGCATTTAGGTTGCTTCCATGACCTGGCTTTTGTAAATAGTGCTGCAATGAACATTGGGGTGCATGTGTCTTTTTTAATTATGGCTTTCTCTGGGTATATGCCCAGTAGTGGGATTGCTGGGTCATATGGTCAAAATGTCTTAATTACTTTTTGCATCGTAAATCTTGAAATTTGATAGTGTAAATCCTCCAGGTTTATTCTTTTCTGCAGTACAAACTTGGATATTCTTTGAACTTTTCATATCCATATTTTGAGAAACAATTTATTGATTTAAAAAGAAATCTGGGGAGGGGGATGGAATTCCCTGGTGATCCAGTGGTTTGGACTCAGCGCTTTCACTGCCGAGGGCCTGGGTTTGATCCCTGGTCAGGGAACTAAGATCCCACAAGCCATACAGTGCAGCCTAAATAAATAAATATTTTTAAAAAGAAGAAGAAAAAAAATCTGGGGGTTAATTTGAATTGTGTTAAATCCATGAAATACTTGGAGAGATTTCCCATATTTACAATTGTGAGCTTTTTATTCCAGGAGCATAGCATATTCCTCTATTTGTTTAAGACTTTATTTCAGTCAGCAATATTTTACAGTTTTTAGTGCAATGCACAACTTCCCTTAAATTTCTTCCTAGGTAATTGATATTTTAATAGTATTATAAATGACATTGTAAAATTTTGCCTTCCATTTCTTTAATGCTAGTATTTAGAAATACAATCAGAAGTTGTGCATTGGCCTTGTATCCATTGAAATTGCCAATCTCTCTTCTCATTTCTAATATTTACTTTTTATGTAGGAGCTTGTGGATTATCTTCATACTCAGTGATATCATCTGAGAATAAAGACAAGTTTCATTATTCTTTTCCAATCTCAATCAATACCTTTTATTTCTTTGTCTGGCTTATTTGCATTAGGTAATACCTCCAATACAATGTTGACTAGAATGGTGATAGTAAATACACTCTTCTTGTTCAAAAATTCAGAGGAAAGTTTACAATACTTCATTAAAGTATGATTCTTACTATATTTTTTGAAGATACCCCTTTTCCAATTAAGAAAATTCCCTTATATTCCTAGTTTGCTAAGATTTTTTAAAAATCTTGGCTGAGTATTGAATTTTGTCAAATGTATTTTAGTCATCTATCTAGAATTATCATATGAGTTTTTGCAGTGAATTTTATTGGTTTTCAAACATTAAACTTACCTTGCATTTCTGAAATAAATCATTGGGCTTGATTTGCTAATGTTTATTAGGATTTTTATTTTTCTGATACATATTTCAATTAGTTAATTTTGTTGTTCAGATTGTTCATATTCTTATTGATTTACTATCTGCTCATACTGTTGGTTATTGTGAAAGGTGTGTTCATATCTTACAGTGCAATACTAGATATATCTGGCTTTCCTTTTGAGCATTATCAATTTTTTTCTTTATAAGTATTTAAATTTATGTTATCAGAGGCATATACATTTGAATTTTTATATTTTTCTGGTGAATTGACCATTTTACCATTTTTTAAATTTGCTTTTTTTCCAGTTTTATTGAGAAATAATTGACAAACATCACTGTATAAGTTTAAGTTGTCAGCATGATGCTTGGTTTAAATGTGGTATAAAATGATTATCACAATAGGTTTAGTTAACATCCATCATCTCATGTAGATACAATAAAAATAAAAGAAAAAATATTCTCCTCATGATGAGAACTCTAAAGATCTACTCTCTTAACATTTTTCCTATATATTGTACCATACAGCTATGTTGACTATAGTCCTCATGTTATACTTTACATCCCTCGTACTTATTTACCTCATAACTGGAAGTTTGTAGGTTTTTACGTCTTTTCTCCAATTCCCCATCCCCCCTATCCCCCACCTCTGGTGACCACAAATCTGATCTTTTTCTGAGTTTAGTGGGGGTTTTTTGTTTTTTTGTTTTGTTTTGTTTTCAGATTCCACATGTAAGTGAGAGCATATAGTATTTGTCTTTCTCTGTCTTATTTCACTTAGCATAATGCCTTCAAGATCCATCCATGTTGTCACAAATGGTAGGATTGCCTCGTTCTTTATGGGTGAATTATATGTGTATATATAATTTCTTTCTCTTTTCTTTCTCACAACTTCTTTATTCATTCTTCTATCAATGGACACAGGTCGTTTCCATATTTAGCTATTGTAAATAATGCTGCTATGAACATGGGGGTACAGATATCTTTTCGAGTTAGTGTTTTTGTTTCCTTCAGATATATTCTCAGAAGTGGAATTGCTGAATCATATGGTAGTTCTGTTTTTAATTTTTTGAGGAACCTCCATACCATTTTCCACAGTGGCTGCAACCAATTTACATTCTCACCAACAGTGCACAAAGGTTCTCTTTTCTCCACATCCATGCCAGCATTTGTTATTACTTGTCTTTTTGATAAAAGCCATTGTAACAGGTGTGAGGTGATATCTCATTGTAGTTTTGATTTGCATTTCCCTGATGATTAGTGATATTGAGCACCTTTTCATGTACCTGTTAGCCATTGGAATATCTTCTTTGGAAAAATGTGCATTCAGGTCCTTTGCTCATTTTTGAATTGGATTCTTTGTTTTTTTGCTATTGAGTTGTATGAATTCTTCATATATTTTGGATAGTAACCCCTTATCATATAGATGATTTGCAAATATTTTTTCCCATTCTGTAGGTTGTTGCTTCACTTTGTTGATGGATTCTTTTGCTATGCAAAAGCTTTTAAATTTGGTATAGTCCCACTTGTTTATTTTTTATTTTGCTGCTTGTGCTTTAGGTGTGATTTCCAAAAAATTGTTACCAAGACCCATGTCAAGGAACTTTTTTCCTTTGTTTTCTTCTAGGAGTTTCATGGGTTTCAAGTCTTACATTTAAGTCTTTAATCCATTTGAGTTAATTTTTTGTTAATGGTGCAAGAGAGGAGTCAAACTTCATTCTTTTACATGGAATATCTGATTTTCCCAGCACCATTTAGAAATATCCCTTTTTTTAATCTCTAAAAATGCTTCTTGTCTTCTCTAATATTATTATGGACACACCAGATTTTTTTCAGTTAGCATATGCATGGCATATTATCTTCAATCTTCTATTTTTCTGCTTTAAAATTTATTAACAGCATAGAATTGCTTTATATTTAACCTTCCACCTTTAGGTTTTTAATGGAGAATTTAATCCCTTATATATAATGCAATTACTAATATCTTTGTATTTATACCCACCATCTTGCTATTTCTTTTTCATTATATCTTCCTGTTCTATTTTTCTCTCCTTTCTTAACTTCTTTTGAATGACTCAAATAACTTTATAAGATATATATATCTTCCACTACTCCCCCTATAATGCTAGAATCTTCCAATCTATTAATCCACTTTATTCCCTACCACATTTTCCAATATTGTTGTCCTGTATTTTAATTCTATACAAATTTTAAATGGAAGACATTTGTATTATAATTCTATTGTTTTTAAATTTATGCACATATTTACCCTTTCATGTATTCTTCATTCTATTACATATTTTTTTGTTTCCATCTAGAATAATTTTATTTCTACCTCAAGTACTTCATTGTGCATTTTTTTAGGATAAGTGTACTGGTGACAACATCTCTTACTTATTGTTCATTTGACAATATCTTTATTTCACTTGCATTTTTGAAAAGTATTTTCACTGAATATGGAATTCAAGGTTGGCCAGTATTTTGTTTCAGTTTCAATATGTCATCCATTTAGTTTTCATTTCCACTGAGAAACCAGTTGCCAAGTCATATTATTGTTCCTTTGGTTGTAACGTACCCTTTGCCCTCCAACCTGCTTTTAAGATTTTATTTTCTTGCCTTTGGTTTTTGTCGGTGTGATTTCTATTCAATGTATCTTTACTGGGGTTGTCAGAAATTCTTGAACCTGTGGATTTATCAATTTTGAGAAATTCCAGATATCATCTCTTCAGATATTGTTTCTGTCTCATTTTCTCTTCTTTCCTTACAGATAACAAATTACGGGTATGTTAGAACTTTTTAATGTGCCCAATATGTCCCTTATCCCCTTTTCTATATTTTGTATCTCTTTTATTCTCACTTTACACTGTTTAATTTACTGTTAAAGCCATGTATTTGACATTTTAAGGCAGTCATTTTATTTTTATTTTATATTCTATATTTTCTATTTTGTACACTTTCTATATATTCTATTTTTATGGTAAAATTCTTAAACTATTATTTTATTGAACATATTACAGTGTCCCTCAGGGTATTGGTTCCAGGAACTGCCGAGGATACCAAAATACATGGATGCTCAAGTCCCATAATCAGCATTCCACATCCTGTGCTCCTCATCTGTGGATTCAGCCAACTGCAAATCACGTAGTACTGTATTCACTGAAAAAAATCCCAGTGCAAACCCATGTTGTTCAAGGGTCAATAGTAGTTATATCAAAAAATTCCTTGTCTACTAATTGCAAAATTTTGATCACCTGTATGTCAGTTTCTAGTGTTTGATTTTTCCTTTGTTTTGGGGCCTCTGGTCTTAACCCTTAGGATGTTTAATAATTATCATCAAATTTTGGAACTTTTGTTTAAAATTATACAGGCTCCAGATGACATTCTATTCAATCAGAAATGATTTAAACTTTCCTCTTTTGGACAGCATAATGCGAGCTGATCACCTTTATCCACTGAGAGACCAAGATGACACAAGTCTAGGTTGCGGTTTTGGTAAGGCTAAGATTCTACTTCTGAGTCATTCCTGTTCCTAGGGCGTAATCGTCTAGAGATTTCACCTGACAGCTTGCTGTTTCACCAGGGCCTCATCCCTTGGCAGGTCCTAACCTCTTACCTTTTTCTCCTAAGCACAGCAAGACCGCCGAAAACTCTGTTCTTATTAGAGGATTTCAGCTTCACACCTTTACCTCCTGACCTGTGCAGCTTCACAATTCAGCAAATGTTTTGAGAAGAAAACTGGTCACATGCTTGACTCTTCATGTCTCTAATTTTGTCACTCTAGCCTTGTGAGACTATCAAAAACTATGCTAGATTCTCTCCTTCCCCTCCTCCCTCTGCTCACAGCCATTTGTCCAGGATAAACTCAGATTGTTAGCCTCTGGCTTATACTCAGAAATGACAAATTGGAGAAGGCAACTACATAAGATCTGCTCACCTCTGCAAGATTCTACTGTCTAAAATGTTTGCCCTTCTTCACCTTGTAGCTTCTACAAGCTCTAACATATTTAAACTGATGATTTATGTTGTTTCTTTTTTAGATCCTGCTTTTCTAGGTGTCCTTGGTAGTACCACTGGTCTATTAAAACATATTCCATCTCACCTGGGAAGTAGGAGTCTCTGCATCTTACTTTTTTGATGTATTAGTAGTATCTAATATGCTTGTAATCCTCAGAACAGTCCTGTGACTTAGGTGCTATTATTATTCCCCTTTTTCAGATGAGAAAAATGATGCAAAGAGAGGTTAACTAAGTTCCCAAGGTCACACAGCTAGTAAGTAACATACATGTAGCCAGAACTTGAACTCAGGTAGCAAGGTCTGAAGTCCATAGTCTTAACCACAGTGTTATTAAGAATATACCTTTGAGATCTCTTCAGAAAATGATGACATCATATGCAAGTATATGAATTTACTGTAATTCATATGCCAACTCTTTTATGAATAGATATTTATATGGCCTTTGGTTTCTGAAAGATAACCATTTGGTTTTAAACTGGCTTAATCTTTCTTAAGTTTTCCATTACGAGACACAATCTTAATGTGCTTAGAAGCTTAGAGTATTAAAGAGAAGAACTACTGATGTTCTTTTGAACATTTTCATTATAATTATAAACATTTCCTATTCTCACAATTTCCCCACAGTTTGCAAATAAGGTATAAATTACCAAGAGTAAAATCACTGTTGTGTTGTAACAAAGATATGTATACTTTTGTTTCCATATAGTATATATGCATACTGTAAATTCCTGGCAGTGGATCTTTTTGGTCAATCAATATACAGATTTTATCTTTTATTTTTTATTTATTATTTTTTTTAATTCCTGAAATTTTTTTTATTGGAGTATAGTTGCTTTACAATGTTGTGTTAGTTTCTGCTGTACAACGAAGTGAATCAGCTATATGTATACATATGTCCCCTCCCTCTTGGACCTCCCTCCCACCCCCCCAATCCCACCCATCTAGGTCATCACAGAGCACCGAGCTGAGCTCCCTGTGCTATGTAGCAGGTTCCCACTAGCTATCAGTTTTACACATGGTAGTGTGTATATGCAATATACACATTTAAAATGTTGGTATACATAGCTAAATTTCACTCTAAAAATATCATACCACTTTATACTTTCTCCTAATTGTGTGAGAATTCTTATTTCCCACAATCTCACCAATACTCACTATAATTAAATTCAAAAATTTTAATATGCATAGAATTTAATTTTAAATGGAAATAAAAATTAGAGATTGTATGCTTTCTTATCTTTCCACCATAAAGATATTTGCTGAACCTTATTAACTTGACTTTTTCAGTCTTATTGTGAATTAGCTTGAGAAAAATCATTTAGATCATATTTCATGTTTACACATGGATTTCAATCATTCTTCTAAAGTTCTTTTTTATTTCTAAGTACCTAATAGATTCTTTATTATGTTATTGGGTTTCCTGATACATAATTTTACCATGATGTGTGTATTTCAGTACTAGTAAGATTTAATCAATATTTAATAGTTCCTTCTGAGAATTTCTAAACCCAACATTTATTAATTTTTATCATGTTCCCTTGGGATGTAAATATGTATTCCATAAGAAATGGTTTTCTGTGGACAAACTTATTTGTGAAATACTGAGTTAAATGATATCAAACTACCCCTTTCCTTTCAGAGATTTTCACGTGGTCATGTGCATTGTAAATCTCCAAGAGGTGGGTATGGTTTGTAGCATTTCTAAAACATACTTCACCAGAAAGAACTTCGTTTTTCTTCTTACAGAGAAACTCATTGAATCAGTATTCTAAGAAACATAGTTGAGGAAACGTTGTCTAACAATTTTCTTGTACGTGGAAGAGTTATGTACACACTGCAAATGCTAAGAGTGGCTCAAGAGGCCTAAGTGGAGATAATGGTCATCTATTTTTAGAGGAAATGTCTCCAGATGAAAACTTTTGGATAGGCTAATGGTAATTGGCCATGTATTAATATGAACTGACATCAACCAGTCATGTGACTAGAAATCATCTGAAACTACTTACCACATTTCAAAAAGGGTTGTTGTCTAAAATTTTTATGTGAATAACAAATCATCTCTATTGAATGGTATCTCGATGTGTATTTCTCAAATCTTCATCCAGTGTATAATTTATGTTTCAACTGAAATCAGAACCCAGAGAAAGGAAATCAATACTGAATTGCTATCTGTTATCACTTAGCTAAGAATGTTTTCAGTGTAATTGATAGGAAGACAGTGATTTTACTCTTGGTAAGTCATACCTTATTTGCAAACTGTGGGGAAATTGTGAGAATAGGAAATGGTTATAATTATAATGAAAGTGTTCAAGAGAACATCAGTAGTTCTTCTCTATAATACTCTAAACTTCTAAGCACATTAAGATTGAGTCTCATTGTAATGGAAAACTTAAGAAAGATTAAGCCAGTTTAAAACCAAATGGTTATCTTTCAAACATATTTGATAGTATTTTACAAAAATATTAACAAACTCAAACATATGTTCACTTACCTGCAGTAATATTTAATATTATGACATTTTAGTTTCAGTGAAAGAATTTGGATGATCTTTTAATGGTGTGAAATCTGAAAATCTGGAATACCTTACTTTTTTTTTTTTTTTGCTTCCTCCTGAATAAACTGCCTTCATTCTCCTGCTGCTCCATTTATGATAAATATATTTGGTTTTGTCAAAATAAGGATGTTTGTGTTTCCCCCCCATTCATATGTTGAAATTCGAAACCCCAAGGTGATGGTATTTGGAGGTGATTATGTCCTGAGGGTGTAGCTCTCATGAATGGGATTAGCGCTCTTATAAAAGAGGCTCCAGAGAGATCCCCAGCCCCTTCATGTGAGGACACAGCCAAAATATGCCACTATCTATGAACTAATGTATTATCCCCACCACACGTTGAATCTTCCAGTTCTTTGATCTTGGACTTCCAACCTCTAGAACCATGAGAAATATAAGTTTATTGTTTATAAGCCATCCAGTTTATAGTATCTTTGTCATAGCAGCTCAAACAGACTAAGATGGAAAATTGGTACCAAGAGTGGTGTACTGCTATGACAAATACCTAAAAATGTGAAAGTAGCTTTGGAAATGGGTATTGGTTAGGGGCTGGAAGAGTTTTGAAGTGTATGCTAGCAAAGGCCTACATTGCCACGAAGGGACTCTTAAGGACGATTCTGGTGAGGGCTCAAGGAAAAGAAGAGATCTGTATAGAAAGCCTCAATTTTCTTAGAGAATACCTAAGAGGTCACAAACAGAATGCTGGCAGAAATATGGAAAGTAAAGGCCATGCTGATGAGGTCTCAGAGGGAAATGAGGAACATATTGGAAATTGGTTTATCTCAGGTGGTAAACCTGGGCAGCATAGCCAGGTACTGTCCCTGCCTGCCAGCAGAGTGCACAAGACGTGGGCGTGTGGCTGCCTTCATGTTTCAAGAAATGCCCCAGAGATCTTCAGGGCCCAGGCAGAGAATGGCCAACGGGGTGGAGCCACCTGAGAAAGAGTCCCAACTAGGGCAATGCCCAGCTGAGCCCTGAGGGTAGGGCTATTCTCCTGACCCCAGACCAGAACCACAGGCACACTATTCCAACCCACTAGCTGCTGGTTGAGCTGCATCCAACAAAGTCATCATGGTGAACCCAGGCTCCAATGTGTCCATGTCCAGAAAGCGAGACATCAAGCCTTGGAATATAGTGTTATTTGCCCCATTAGGTTTTGGACTTATCTTGGACCTCCTTTTTTCTTTCTTATTTCTCCCTTTTGAAATTGGAATGTGTACCCTATGCCTGTCCCACCATTTGTTTTGTAAGCCCATAACATCTTTGTTTTCACAGGTTCACGGAAAGCAATTTGCCTCGGATGAATCACATTTTGACTCTTGCCCATATCTAATTTTGATGAAACTTAGATCGGACTTTGGACTTGGACTTTTGAGTTGATGACATGCAAGGACATGAATCTTGGGGGCTCAGAGGCAGAATGCTATGGACCGAATGTATTGCCTAAAATTCATATGTTGAAACCTCATGCCCCAACTGATGGTATTATGAGGTGGGGCCTTTGAGAGGTGCTTAGGTCATGAAAGTGAAACCCTCCTGAATTATAAGGGATTAATGCCCTATAAAAGAGGCCTAATAATGCTCCCTTGCCCCTTCTGCCATGTGAGGTTATAGTGAAAAGATGGGCATCTATGACGAAATTGGCTGTGAGGAAACTGGCTCTCATCAGGCATTGAATCTGCTGGTGCCATGATCCTGGACTTCTCAGCTTCCAGAACTGTGAGAAATAAGTGTTTATTGTTTATAAGCCATGCAGTTTATAGTATTTTTGTTATAGGAGCCAAAATGGACTAAGACAATTACTATAAAAATATTTGGGAGGTCTATAATTGTATGCATAGCTCAGAATTGCGTGCCTATGGCAAGAACACAAGACACCAAAGGGAAAGAACTAGCTACGATCCATTTGTTAGGATCTTGTTTACAGTTCCATCCAACGGTTTCTCACCCCTTAGCTTAAGTATTTGTACCTTGTAAGTACATACATTCCATGAATAAAAACATTATTAATAAAAACATTATTAAGAGGGTCCAAGCTAGGAAAGTAAGCCTGCATACTTAATATAAACTAGAGTAATGCATATATGCATTACCAACCAACGGGTAGTACCGGCTATAATAAAATAAGAGAACTTCTGTTTAAACAAATTTTTATTATGATTTTATGATACACTCAGACACAAACTAATTTACCCATAGTTGAATAGCTGTTCACTGTACATTTACATCAGCTCACATTTAGGGCTAAATCCTGCCTAATTCAGAATAACAATTTGCCTGAAGCTCTCTGAACACTTGCTTGCTCAGAGCCACCCATACAGAAGGAAACATAAAAATAGGGCAGAGAGAAAATAAATACTTGTATCCTAAAATCAGACATTATAACCTTGTTTCCTAAAGTAAATACTTGTAAATTTCTACTGGTTTTTCTTTCTGATCTGTCAGACTGCTTATATTTCTTTGTTTTAAACTACTTTCATGAGTCTGTAAAAAACTAATATACAGAAACCACAATTAAATAGAGAGCTCCCAGAAGGGGGAGCTCTCGTGCCCTGTGAAGATAGCAGAGCCCAACCGGAGGAAGAATGACTCTTCTTTCCTGGCAAGGACTGAGTCAGTGAAAAGCCATGGACTCCTGGTTTACTCTAGCCCTGCCAACTTCCCTTTCCTCTCTATAGAAACCTTCTCCTTCCCTTGCCATGTGGGGGACTTGCACATGGCTTGCCATCGTTTCAGACCCGAATTGCAATTCTCTGCTGATCCCAAATAAGCCCGTCTTTGCTGGAGAAATAATTGGCAGTCTGTTTGTTTCTGGTCAACAAGGCACACCTCAACTCTGATTCCAACCCCTTGCTTGCTTAGATATCTGTTTGCCATCAGACCTATAGTTCATTTAGTAGGATTTCTAGTCAGATATTTGCTTGGTCCAGGTACATGTATGTCTCTAAGTAACAGAGGTGGTCTTGAAGGCTTCCCTTCAAGTGTATGTGTGTGTATGATAATCTGCACCTAAATTTCATAGAGTAACTCATGATTTCATGGATAAATAAAAATGAGGGACTTTGGAACATGGTTGCTGGTGGAGCTACTTGATTTTCTTGCACCCATATGCTATCACTTATAAAATATTGTCCATATTAACTCTTTTTAAAAATGTCCAAGAAGAATTAATTTATATGCAGAGTATTTTAAGATAATATTTTAAGGTTTATAAAATATTTGCTTACATGTGCATAAAGATAAACTGAGAATTGTTTTTCTCTTTCAAGTAAAACTTGCACCTGAATATGTATACAATATAATTTGCCTTACTCTTAAATACCTGTGATAGCAGAAAGTCTTTCACTGCTAGGGAACAAAGAGAAACAAAGGGAACAAAAACCACTTTCTTAAGGAGACTTGCTGAGAGGAAGTGCTCTGTCACTGTTTCTGCAGCATCATTTTCATCCAATTTTAGCTAAAAAGGATAGTATTGTTCAATAATTGCCCAGGTCAGGATATAACAATTTGACCTAAGACTTAAGAAAAGGTTAAACTGAATAAAGGCAAAGTGTCATTTAAAACAGCAATAAATTGTAGTGGCAAGGAAAACAACTTGTTATACACTAAGATGAACATAAAGCATATTTTTTCTTCCGGAATTTTAGTATAAGTAGTAATTTATAATGTTCACTTGTCATCACAGTAGTGCTTAATAAATCTACAAAATGAGGCTATATTTGAATTCAGGGTGAGTAAGAGTTCTTCAGTAAACTAGCCTTCTTTTAAATGAAAGCAGTGCATTTGTATTGAAGAGCAATTATTAGAGTTTAATTTTATCAGCAAGGAGGACTAATCACCTACTTAAAATGATAATATTGGGTAATGAAGTTACTAAGAAAAATATTTCTTTTATAAAGTGCATTTCCTGATTTTATTATGATTTTAGTCAGGAGCTGTTGTTCTAACTTTGCCAGAATTATTAACCATTATTCATAACTTTAGTGTTGTCATTATCATTTATTTATTGACTGTTGAGAGAAAACCCAATTCTACAAACCCTGTAGTTCAAACTCATATAGGTATATTTACCATTTTATTCCACATAATTCAGTTAAAATGAATAACATGAAGTGAAATTTTTCTTTTAACATTAACTACATTCAGAATGCATCATTCATAGTTGAAAATAGATTTACCACTGAAAATGCAGGTTTTTCATTGCTAGAGGTTAATCCAATCTGCCTATTACACATGTATTTGTGACCTAATTAAAATATGAAAGAAACATTTACCACAAGTACCTATAGGGGATGTGAAAATTAAATTGTAAAAGAATACCCACCAGTCTTAACATCTTATTTTTGATCACGTCGATTTTTGTGAAAAAAGTGTATTTAATAGCTAGAGTTGTAAATAAGAATATAACCTTATTTTTTAAATCTAACTTTTGTTGATAAATTTAAAATATGTACCATGGAGAAGCACATTATAATACTGCCGTATAAAATCCAGTCTTTGCAGAAGTTCATTTTTACTCAATTAATGTGTATTTCATGCCTGCTAGATGATGATTGATTACTTCTTTGTATTTTGGTAAGGCTCTTTAAAATTATCTTGCTAGCTGATATAACAAGGGTGAAGAATATGTTAAGTTTAAGAGAAAGACATCTTTAAAACAATCTCATACAGCTTTATATGATTGCTGTGGTATCAGGTTGATATATAAACTTAGTAATAAATCTGCAAAGGAACAATATGACTTTGACAACAAAAAAAAGCCATTATTAGTAGTAATTATATTTTAGTGTTTTTATGAATATTACCAGATACAGAAAAGCCGCAAGATTTCTGAGCATTCAAGACAAAATGCAGACCTTTTTACAGACTTTAAACTACCTGATACATTTGTGTGAAATTTAAATGTTTGTGGTATATTGTAGAAGCAGAGGCACTCGATTGTTAATAGATGCAAGAAAATCCCCTCAGTATTATAATTTAGCTGTGGAGTGACAATCTTATCAAAATGCATAGTCTAATTACCAAAATAATTTTACAGAATTTGTCTATTTGCAAGCAAATTTATCTCATTTTTGGGGAGAGAAGATAAAGAGAAATTTAAAACTGTGTCACAAGTTGAAGCAAAAACTTGAAAAGGTGAAGCGACCATTGTTTAAAATCTGAGAAGCAACCTACTGTTGAACTTTCATTCTCACGCTTGAATTCTGCCTATTACACATGTAGTTATACGTCAGATACAGTCTCTGCCTTCCTGCCTCCCAGACATTCATGATCTTGCAGACAAACCCACCTGTGGACACATACTTACATTGTGGCTTTATAAGTGCTATTACAGAAGTATGTAAAAGCTATGGTGGTGGCACAAAACATGGAATAATCACTTCTCTTTGAGGGGTGTAGTAAGAAAGAATAATCAATTCTTCTGAGGCTTAGGGGATCACAGGTATTAGAGAAGACTTTGATGAGGAGGAATTATCGAGATGGTTCTTGAAGAATGAGTGAGACTATCTTAGACGATAAGCAAGGGCATTCTGGGCCTAAAGAGCAAAGTATACAAAGGCAGAGATGTGAGAAAAACCAGCATATGGCATTCAGACAAAGCTGTAATGAGGAGATCACAGAGAGAGATGGAAATGGGGAGGATTATGGGCTGCTCACTATGGAGGGCTTGTACACCATCAAATGAGTTTCATACTATGGTAATGCAGAGCTAAGGATTAATATAACTTCCAGCCATAGTCCTAAAAAAATGTTAAAATTCTAAGTTGGCAAATACCTTGTGTATAGATTTCTGAAATTTTAGTGGATACCAAATAGCAAAATTTTATACATGTTTTATTGCATATTAAAATTCAACATTTCTCTTCAAGGATTGATCTGAAAATTTTTAAAAGAGCAACTTAAAACATTTTTTTTTGGCTAGCATGGAAAGAGTGACATTAGAATTTCTGGGGTGTTAAGATTTTCTAAACAAATACTTAATGACATCTGACCCCCTAGCTAAAATGGATAATCCAATTTAACTCGCAATTCTCAGAGAGTCTTCCCATCCTTAGTGATTATTGTACAACATCCTCCACCATATCAACTTCTTGCAGTCACAAAGTGAGTTAAATAATGAATGGGAGACAAGACTGAAGTATTCTGTCAAATTCAAAAGCTTGCAAAGTCGAGAATGAGGATGGAGAATGAGGAAACCATGGAGTCTTCTCTTCAGACTCTAATATTCTCTTTTTTTCCAGCTTCATTGAGGTATAATTGGCAAATAAAAATTGTATCTATTTAAGATGTATAACTTGATGTTTGATATACATTGTGAAATAGTCATCACAATCAAGGTAATTAACATCCAACACCACACATAGTTACTTTGTGTGTGTGTGTGTGTGTGTGTGTGTGTGAACACTTATGATCTACCCTCTTAACAAATTTCAAGTATACAATACAGTATTGTTAACTATAGCTACATTGCTGTACATCAGATCCCCAGAACTTATTTCATCTTGCACAACTGAAACTCTAATTCTTACAGGATTCAAGTCTAGAGTGCTGTCCATCTATGTTCTAATATTCTACGTGATTATGACATTTCCATATGCTCTTTTAAATTCATTCCCCAGTTAATAACCCACATATTGAAGCAATGTTACACATTACAGGATTTAGAAAAAGAGCCTTATTTGAAGGCTGTTAGTTTCATCTGTGATGGAAATGAAGGGTGATTTCTGGCAGTGAATTTCTGGGCCTACCCTACTTTCGTGTCAGTAATGTAAGAGACACAATACAGTCACCCTTTCCAAATAAACATTCATTAGTAGACATTTGTTAGCTACCTGTCATATGCTCAGCTGTATATACTAGGGTTAGCAAAAAGCTCAATGCAAGAAGAAAGCACGGCACATGCCTTGATAAACAGGAGGAGGTTATGTACTAGCTGTGAAAACAATAGGCATATTCATGAAAAAGCTGGACAACAGCACAAGATATTGTATGTGAGGTGATTTAATACAGATGATCTTATGGAAATTTATACAGCTTAATAATTTCATCCATGAACCATCACTTTTCCTCTATTGTTCATCTTTTCATGGAGATAGTGATAATAACCTACTACCTTCCTTAAGGGGACATTATAAAGATAAATGAACTAACCTTTGTAAAGGGGTTTGAACTCAGAGAAGATATTAGAAAAGTACAATGAAAAGGAACTTATCATATATCAGGGCTGATTTGGTTATAATGGAAAGAATAATAAATCATTCCTTTGTTTACTTTCATCTTCTTCTGTATTTAACATTTAAGCCTTTTAAAATAACTGGTGTTTAAGCTGGCAAGAATAATAGTAAATTGCCTGAAACAGCCTAATGCCTAAGCTTTTTAAACAAACACAGTGCCTATTTTTAGCCTGGCCTTTATTTTAAAAGGTTCTTTAAAAAATAGCTTTAGCACTAGTCTAAAATAATAGAGGAAAGCACTGAATGTATCTATTTGTCAGTAATTGCAAAGCATTATTTTGTGGGGGGAAGGAGAGGACGAAAATGGCTTGGTTTTAAATTTTTTTGAAATTTCTAAGATAACTTTTCCATCAGGATTCAGTATAAGAGTATTTATCTCTACCTATTTTAAATTAATTATACACTGATTTTTTTCCCCAGAGTGATATTCAAGGACCTAAGCCTAATATCTCTAACAGTTCTTTTGATTATTGAGGGAGAATGATTCATTTGAACAGGTTCTGAACTTGATTTTTTTTTTTTGGCAGTGTATGCTGTGTGTTCCACAGACATATCAACTTCAGGACTCTAAATGGTGTCTTTGAGCTGTATATTTTTAAACCCAAGGCTTCAATTTATGTATGTGGGACTGAGCATTTCTTTCTTTAATCATTCCTTCCCTCCCTCCCTCCCATCCTTCCTTCCTTCCTTTTCCTTTTGCAACTCAGCTGAAGAATGTTGATTGATTCATAGTCCTTTGTTCACAGCACATAATCAGTCACCAACCTGTGTAAAGCCCCTTTCCTGTCTGTTTGTACATTGATTCATTCATTCATTTATTCACTTCATTCATTCATTCTTACATTCCTTTTTAACTTCATTTTCCACTTCCCTTCCTCCTTATTTACAGATAAGCGTTATAATGTATTTAATGTGTATTTTTTGTTTAGAGGTATGCCTTGAAAATGTGTGGTGTTATTTTGTATGCGTGTGTTTATAACTTATGTAAATGGCATTAATTCTAAATAATTGTTGTTAACACTGACATAGCACTTTCCATGTGTCAGACACTGTTCTAAGCAGCTTTACATGTACTAAGTCATTTAATCATCACGACAACATTATGGTGTAAGTACTATTATTATCCTCATAAATAGAGGAGGAAACTAAGGCACGGAGAATTTTGTGTGTGTGTGTGTGTGTGTGTTAGTTTCTGCTTTATAACAAAGTGAATCAGCTACACATATACACACGTTCCCATATCTCCTCCCTCCCGCATCTCCCTCCCTCCCACCCTCCCCATCCCACCCCCCCAGGCGATCACAAAGCACCGAGCTGATCTCCCTGTGCTATGTGGCTGCTTCCCACTAGCTATCTATTTCACATTTGGTAGTGTATATATGTCCATGACACTCTCTCACCCTGTCACGTCTCGTCCCTCCACCTCCCCATATCCTCAAGTCCATTCTTTAGTAGGTCAGTGTCTTTATTCCCGTCTTGCCACTAGGTTCTCCATGACCTTTTTTTCCCTTAGATTCCATATATATGTGTTAGCATACTGTATTTGTTTTTCTCTTTCTGACTTACTTCACTCTGTATGACAGACTCTAACTCCATCCACCTCACTACAAATACCTCCATTTCGTTTCTTTTTATGGCTGAGTAGTATTCCGTTGTATATATGTGCCACATCTTCTTTATTCATTCATCTGACATGGACACTTAGGTTGCTTCCATGTCCTGGCTATTGTAAATAGAGCTGCAATGAACATTGTGGTACATGACTCTTTTTGAATTATGGTTTTCTCAGGGTATATGCCCAGTAGTGGGATTGCTGGGTCATATGGTAGTTCTATTTTTAGTTTTTTAAGGAACCTCCATACTGTTCTCCATAGTGGCTGTATCAATTTACATTCCCACCAACGGTGCAAGAGTGTTCCCTTTTCTCCACACCCTCTCCAGCATTTATTGTTTCTAGATTTTTTGATGATGGCCATTCTGACGGGTGTCAGATGATACCTCATTGTAGTTTTGATTTGCATTTCTCTAATGATTAATGATGTTGAGCATTCTTTCATGTGTCTGTTGGCCATCTGTATATCTTCTTTGGAGAAATGTTTATTTAAGTCTTCTGCCCATTTTTGGATTGGGTTGTTTGTTTTTTTGTTATTGAGCTGCATGAGCTGCTTGTAAATCTTGGAGATTAATCCTTTGTCAGTTGCTTCATTTGCAAATATTTTCTCCCACTCTGAGGGTTGTCTTTTGGTCTTGTTTATGGTTTCCTTTGCTGTCCAAAAGCTTTTAAGTTTCATTAGGTCCCATTTGTTTATTTGTGTTTTTATTTCCATTTCTCTAGGAGCTGGGTCAAAAAGGATCTTGCTGTGATTTATGTCATAGAGTGTTCTGCCTATGTTTTCCTCTAAGAGTTTGATAGTGTCTGGCTTTACACTTAGGTCTTTAATCCATTTTGAGTTTATTTTTGTGTATGGTGTCAGGGAGTGTTCTAATTTCATACTTTTACATGTACCTGTCCAATTTTCCCAGCACCACTTATTGAAGAGGCACAGAGAATTTAAGTATCTTAGCCAAGGTCATACACACAACTAGAAAGTAGAAGCGCTGGGATAAAAACCCATATGTCTGGCTGTCAGATCCATATTCTTAATAACTGTGTCAAACTGAGTCTTGTCATGTAATATTATAGTATGTTTACACTGTTTTTTTTTTTTTTAGAATTTCTATATGTTGCTATGTATACATCTAATCCATTGTGTCTAACTGCATTAGTCTAAGAGCCACTTTTATAGGTTTAGGCAACTTTTTTGCCTTAACTCTCATCAATGGTTCCAAGTTGACCTTGAGTACACTAGCGTGTATGGACCAGGACAGAGATGGCGGTCCAGATGGGTGTAGCAAAAGGGGCCCTGAGAAATAGCTACAGGAATGTGTTAGTTCTTAGCTCAGTGATATTTCTTAAATTTACCTAAATATGATTATGCCTAATAACAAAGTCATTTTGAACTAGTCCAACATAGGAAATTTCTGGTGATTTATGCACAGCTGAAAAAATATTTGTGTTAGTTTGCTAGGGCTGCCATAACAAAGTATCACAGACTAGGTAGCTTAATAACAGAAATTTATTTTCTCACAACTCTGGAGGCTAGAGGTCGAAGATCAAAGTTCCAGCAGGGGTTGGTATCTTCTGAGGGCCTCAAGGGAAGGATTTGTTCCAAGCCTCTCTTCTTGGCTTATAGACAGCTGTCTTCTCTGTCTTCATATGGTCTTCACTCTGTACATGTCTGTGTCCAAATTTCATCTTTTTATAAGGACTCCAGTCATATTGGATTATGGCCCAGTCTAATGACCTCATTTTAACTTAATTACCCCTTTAGAGATTCTGTCTTCAAATATGATCACATTGTTAAGGTACTTGCAGTTAAGACTTTTAACATATGAATTTTGGTGGGGACAGAGTCCAGCTCATAACAACATGTAAGGGACATAGCTAGACCATGGCTTGACTATGCATTAAAGCTAATGTTGCTCTTATGAAAACATTATAAAATGATTCTTTCAACAAATGTACACCAGAAATCTGTTATGTGCCAAGAACTAGGGTAAGAAACCACAGAATGAGAATTTGGTGAATAAGTAATTTCCAGATGATGAGGGTGCCGTTATTACCATTATTGCCTAGGAAGATTTCAGAATCACATTGGATAGCATTTTCAAGGCAGAATGGATTTTCATTCAGCTAGACATACTTATTGTAGATATCCTAAAACCAGGTTGTTTTTTCTCCATGATGCTATATTTCCTTGAAATCATGTTTTCTCTCTCCTCCTGGATCTTTTTAAACTTAAATTCCTCATGCACTCTGTTCACCACAATAATCCTGATCCTCAGTCAAATGTCACTCCTTTTTAAACCACTTACTCCTGCACTCTTCTTTTACCAGTAGACCTGGTGGTTGATTAATTCATAAACACCCAGATTATACTTAAGCTCTGTACCAACAGAAGCACATTGTGTCCAGCCTTGTAAGGTAAAGATGTAAACATGCACCTTAGATCCAAAAGAGCAAAGAGCGAGAGTAAAAGGTTGAACTTATTTAATATTCCAAGGCAATGAATTTTCACAGCACTTAAACTCTAATCTGTTTCATGATTCAGTATATCTGAGGTTAACCAGAGCCATAATCAAGAAAGAAGAGGCGGTTTGTGTGAGTTGGAGGAAGGTTTAGAAATAATGTAAACAAAGATAGAACCACATAATTGTATATCCCATAAACAACAGCCAACCTGCTATTGGCCTAGCTGATTGACTGAGTGGCAAGGTGGTTCCAGAGTTACACTAGCAAATGCCTGGATTTAGAGACAAATTTATCCATTTCCCACAGGATGGACTCCCCATGGGTTTTACCTACCACAAATGGAATGATTGTTGAAAAGTCCATGGAGTATCCCAGGAATGCAAGGATTCTTCAATACATGCAAATCAATCAATGTGATACACCATATTAACAAATTGAAGGAGAAAAACCATATGATCATCTCAATAGATGCAGAAAAAGCTTTGGACAAAAATCAACACCCATTTATGATAAAACCCTCCAGAAAGTAGGCATAGAGGGAACTTACCTCAACATAATAAAGGCCATATATGACAAACCTACAGCCAACATCGTTCTCAATGGTGAAAAACTGAAACCATTTCCACTAAGATCAGGAACAAGACAAGACACTCTCACCACTATTATTCAACATAGTTTTGGAAGTTTTAGCCACAGCAATCAGAGAAGAAAAAGAAATAAAACGAATCCAAATGAGAAAAGAAGAAGTAAAACTGTCACTGTTTGCAGATGACATGATACTATACAAAAAGAATCCTAAAGATGCTACCAGAAAACTACTAGAGCTAATCAGTGAATTTGGTAAAGTAGCAGGATACAAAATTAATGCACAGAAATCTCTTGCATTCCTCTACACTAATGAAGAAAAATCTAAAGAGAAATTAAGGAAACACTCCCATTTACCACTGCAACAAAAAGAATAAAATACCTAGGAATAAACCTACTTGAGGAAACAAAAGACCTGTATGCAGAAAACTATAAGACACTGGTGAAAGAAATTAAAGATGATGCAAACAGATGGAGAGATATACCATGTTCTTGGATTGGAAGAATCAACATTGTGAAAATAACTATACTACCCAAAGCAATCTACAGATTCAACGCAATCACTATCAAACTACCAATGGCATCTTTCACAGAACTAGAACAAAAAATTTCACAATTTTTATGGAAACACAAAAGACCCCGAATAGCCAAAGCAATCCTGAGAAAGAAAAATGGAGCTGGAGGAATCAGGCTCCCTGACTTCAGACTATACTACAAAGCTACAGTTCAAGACAGTATGGTACTGGCACAAAAACAGAAATATAGATCAATGGAACAGGATAGAAAGCCCAGAGATAAACCCACACACTTATGGTCACCTTATCCTTGATAAAGGAGGTAAGAATATACAATAGAGAAAAGACAGCCTCTTCAATAAGTAGTTCTGGGAAACCTGGACAGCTACATGTAAAAGAATGAAATTAGAACACTCCCTAACACCATACACGAAAATAAACTCAAAATGGATTAAAGATATAAATGTAAGGCCAGACACTATCAAACTCTTAAAGGAAAACATAGGCAGAACACTCTATGACATAAATCACAGCAAGATCCTTTTTGACCCACCTCCTAGAGAAATGGAAATAAAAACAAAAATAAACAAATGTGTCCTAATGAAACTTAAAAGCTTTTGCACAGCAAAGGAAACCATAAACAAGACGAAAAGACAACCCTCAGAATGGGAGAAAATATTTGCCAATGAAGTAACTGACAAAGGATTAATCTCCAAAATTTACAAGCAGTCCATGCAGCTCAATATCAAAAAATCAAACAACCCAATCCAAAAATGGGCAGAAGACTTAAATAGACATTTCTCCAAAGAAGACATACAGATGGCCAAGAAGCACATGAAAAGATGTTCAACATCACTAATCATTAGAGAAATGTAAGTCAAAACTACAATGAGTGATCACCTCGCACTGGTCAGAATAACCATCATCAAAAAATCAACAAACAATAAATGCCCGAGTGGGTGTGGAGAAAAGGGAACTCTCCTACACTGCTGGTTGGAATGTAAATTGATACAGCCACTATGGAGAACAGTATGGAGGGTCCTCAAAAAACTAAAAATAGAACTACCATATGACCCAGCGATCCCATTACTGGGCATATACCCAAGAAAACCATAATTCAAAAAGAGTTATGTACCACAGTTCATAGCAGTTCTATTTACCATAGCCAGGACATGGAAGCAACCTAAGTGTCCATCGACAGATGAATGGATAAAGAAGATGTGGCACATATATACAATGGAATATTACTCAGCCATAAAAATAAACAAAATTGAGTTATTTGTAGTGAGGTGGATGGACCTAGAGAATGTCATACAGAGGGAAGTAAGTCAGAAAGAGAAAAACGAATACCGTATGCTAACACATATATATGGAAGCTAAAAAAAAAAAAAAAATGGTTCTGAAGAACCTGGGGGCAGGACAGGAACAAAGACGCAGACATAGAGAATGGACTTGAGGACACGGGGAGGGGGAAGGGTAAGCTGGGACGAAGTGAGAGAGTGGCATGGACATACGTACACTACCAAATGTAAAATAGATAGCTAATGGGAAGCAGCCGCATAGCACAGGCAGGTCAGCTCGGTGCTTTGTGACCACCTAGAGGGGTAGGATAGGGAGGGTGTGAGGGAGATGCAAGACAGAGGGGATATGGGGATATATGTATATGTATATACATATACATAGCTATTAGTATAACAAAGTAATAGCTGATTTACTTTGTTATACAGCAGAAACTAACACACCATTGTAAAGCAATTATATTCCAATAAATATGTTAAAAAAAAAAAGTCCATGGAGTCCAGATCTTTTTAATTGAAAATATATATATACCCATATATAACAATACCAATGCCAAGTTAAATCCTTGAGATTCAACCTATAAAACAGATTATTTTCAGCCAGAGTAGTGTATTATTTTTTGGCTTTGATATTTCCTGTCAGCTTACAAAGAATCCATTGTGAATGTCCTGCTTCTAACTTCTCTCAGAGAGAATTTGCTGTTTGAGCTCTTTTTGCTGACACTTAGTGTAACTATATTCCATTTAAAGAAAGGGAAAGGAAAGAAAAGTTTTCTAGCTAAACAATATTTATAATATGATATGATTTCAAATACACACAGTACATTATCTATTTTTTTAACTCCTTAAAAACTCCTTAGTTATTAACGTGTTATGCATCTCACGATTGGCTTGATTTTAAACCCAACCATTTGCATACTGCCTTTCATGGCACAAAAGTGTTGATTATGTAATATTATTTTTAGGTGTCCTTTGATTTCAAATAATTGTATTAAAAATATTTGAGCTATATGGAAGGATATTTTCAGTCTCTAAGAAGAAAACTTATATTGGGCCAGAGCAGGGGGATGCTGTAATTAAAGGAGCATTTGAATAAAAATTAATTTTCTAGTCAGACTTGTTATACTTTATATTGCAATCTTTATCAGCAATACCTTATGGGTATGAGATAAGATAAAAATGATTTGCACTAGGAATATTAAACAGTATCAAAAATTATTTTAAATAGCTGTATTTAGTAAAAAAAATATTAAACTACATTTAAAAATATAAGAGCAATGAAGAAGTTTGTAAATAGTCTGTTTCTAGTCTTTAACACTTATTTTAATATCTAGCATACCCACTCTCTAGAGTTGGTAATACCCGCTAGAATGGATTAACTTATGATTGTTTAAATTGATTTTGCTGTTTATCAGCTCTTATTCAGCAAATGGCAAGTTTGCTGACACAGCACTGTACCGTAGATTCAACCTCCCAGATTCTATCAGTCCTTTAATTCAGTGCAGGTCTATCATGGGTGTTTTAATGGGAAGACCTTTAATGCAGCACTGTAAAACTTCTAGAAATTACATTAGGGACTTTCTGTTGTTTCGGGGGCTCTGAAAGAAGCAACCAGATAAGAATAAAATGCAAATAGCCTCACTTAGTCTTTGAAGAAATTTTTACTTGATTTTTATCGTGCACACAATGTATTAGGAGTTGGAGTACTAAGGCACACTTACATAACTTTAATACTTCTGAAGGATTTCCTTCTTTTACAAAGGTTAACTTCTGCATATCGCTTGTTTGTTATTCTAAGTTTCTTCATTCAAAGCAGTCAATTCCTTGTCATCTCTTTTAAAAGCCTGCTCTCATTTATAAAGGCTACTCATTTTTTCTACTCTATGGATTATTCTTCACCACTATTCTACCACAGCCATCTTCTCAGACTTACAGTTTGGTCAAGTGGAACACGGATCTTTTGTTTATGTTCAAATTGGGATTCGCCCTATTTCTGTCCTTTGTATGTTATAACAGAGAATTGAAAATTGGCAGTTAATAACATGATAGAGTGGACTAAGTGTAACAAAATTTTTAAATAGCTTTACTTTCATCCAGAGTATAAAGCTGTTGCCTTTTCTACAGCTACCTCTTCCTAATGTGCTCTTTTCCAATTCCCTCAAGCCTACTCCAGAACATTTACTGAATTGTTATGCCTTCTTCTTTTCGATTTCTTCCTTTCCACTGATTTCCTCTCTTTGGCATGTAGGAATACATAGGATTGTCCATTTTAAAAACATCTTCTCCAAGCTGGTAATTCCTCAAGCTAGTGCGTTGTTTTCCTCTTTTCTTTCAAACTTTTTGAAAGACTATTCAGTTCTGGAACATTCTCCACTCGCTTTCACTTTCCAATCCACCACAATAGTTTTTGTCTCAACTACTTTACTGAAACTGTTAGTTGTTATTGACCTCCTTTTTAGTTTTAAACCAAAGACCCCTTGATTGCTAAATCCAGTGGCCCCTTAAGTACCTCCCCTACTTGATCTATCTTCAGCACTTGATAAGAAAGTCCTCCAATATATTTCTTTCAGAAATTCCTTCTCATATATTTTTTTTCAGGTTACTACTTTCAAACTCACTCTCCTACCATTCCATCTTATCAATTTTCTTTGCTGAATTCTTTTCCTCCAACTTCTAAATATCAGTGTTTGCCAAAAGTTTTATCTTTAGCCTCCCTTCTCGTTCTATATGTTTTTCCAAAGAAATTATGCAACCAAATGACATTATATGCAATTTATGTACAGATAACTTGAAAATCTATCTCTGCACACTTGATCTATATTTCAGACATACAGGAACTTACTAGAAGTATCCACCAGGTGCTTCAAATATAGCATATCCCAAATCAAACCCATATTTACTGTACAATCAAAACCCATTCTTACTCCTGTATTCCACATCTATATACTGTCATCTATTTCTTCCCCTCTCAAGCTCTTAGATTTATCATTGACTCTTCACTCCCCTTTAATATCCACATCTGATATGTCATCTAACGCAACCAATTTTACCTCTTAAATACCTTTCAAATATTTTTATCCATTCCTACTTTTACTATTGAAGGAATTCCTACTTTTGCCACCCCAAAATATGCTGCTTTGCCATATTGATTATTTTGAGTTGAAGGCATTTGAGAAAGGGTAAATGCAGAAAGGGATCTTTGACCTCATCCTTTTTACATAAAAGCAGGTCATAAAATACTTCATGAGAAAGGCACCCTCACTGTACCAGGAAGAGAAGAATACCTTATCACCCAAGACTGGGAGTTGATGCCAAAATGGATGTGTACAAACAAAGCTACTAAAATAATCTTTATCTTCTGTAAATTTCCCCCATACATTTTTCACTCACTGTCCCCAAATTTACTGCCCTTAGCTCAAACCACTGTCCCAAAACTTACTGCCCTTAGCACATGAGTAGGTAAAATAGAAGGTGGAGAAAAGATGTTTCTGGGACTCTGTGACGTGGGAGTCTCATGCACTGTGGTTCCAAAATCTGTTGGATAAATCCTAATGCAGGCTACAATTAGATTGAGAGAATATAGAAATGCAAAAATTGATAGGATTAAGGCAGAAGTTTGGATGAAACTTGGAATGTTTAAACAGACTTCATGAAAAGGAGTCTTGTCTCCTTTACTTGAATGTTTTATGGGAAAGGATACTGTGTCTGACTGGGGAGCACTTATTCTACCTAGTACTATAAAACCAAAACCTGTTGATGAAGTACAAAGAGAGGCTACAGTTAGAAATATAAGGATTGATGGGATTAAAGTGAAAGTCTGGACAAAAATTGGTATGCTTGAATAGGCTTTATGTGAAGTGGTTGTGTTTCTTTCACCTGAGTATAATATGTAATACAGGGATGGACACTGTGGCTGACTGGAGAACAGTTCTTCTGCCTAGCATTGTAAAGCAGAAGGCATGCAAATCTGCCCTTCAAACAATATTAATTGGACATGCTAAATAAGAATGAATAAAGTTACCTGAGCCCACAAAGTATAGAATACAACTTGAAGTGCTGGGACAGACAAGTTCTCTGTACAAGAGCCATACATGGAGCCTAGACTGGGGCTCATGGCAGAAGTGCCTCCCAACAATGATTACTGGAACTTTGGACTGGAGAATTTCCATTTGAGGGGCAATTACTAGCTTGCAATCGGACATTAATTGAAACTGCCCTTATGATTGAAGGACACAAATAATTTTGAAACTGGAAATATCCATAATGTCATGGGTGATATTGGAGAAATGCTTTTAATGGGAGGGCGGTGCCCAGAAAAATTCCATAATAAAATGGAAATGATTTATACAGGAACATACTACTGAGGAAACGCAGGGAGTTTACTCAGTGTATCAAGCAGGTAAGCTCTTTTCCCCAAGACTGACTCTGGAACCATGTGAGGATCTGCCGGATTTTATTGTCAGTTGGAGGGGGCCTTTAAGCACCTCTTAACTGAAAAACAAAGAGCTGTTTGGTTTATGGATGACAGTTCCAAAGTGAGTGAACAACAACCTGTTTGAAATACCACCACTGTGATCAAAAAAGAGAAAACCAAAACAGCTCAATGGGCTGAGTTTTATGCTGTTGTCATGTTTTGGATTTTACTGACTCACAGGCAGTGGTCAGTGGCCTGGCTATTTGGTCAAGAAGAGCGCAATGGAAAACTGTGCTAGGAAAGCTACGCCTGTATGAGGCATGGCCCTATGGAAAGCACTATGAGAATTTGAGGGGTGCATTAAAATAGGATATGTCAATGCCCATCAGAAGAATCCTCTTCTAAGTTTGGAAGGTGATTGGAATCAACTAGTAGATATTTTGGTCTGCTTACCTAAGGTCTTATTTGAGTCCATGAAATGAATGGATATAAGGCAATTGCAGCAACACAGAGATAGACTGAATCTAGACATGTTCCTCTTGCAGCCTTTGAGGCCGAAAATGCCAATAAGCGCTGTTCTGTTTGCCAGAAAGAGAGACACACTGCAGATTCTGGGGCTGAGGGGGAGAGGGGGCTTAAAGTAGCTGTCAATTCAGACAGGGTCCTGACGGAAATAGACCTTGAGTCCAGACTGGGCTTTGCTCACCCAGTATTAGATGCACATGCTTAGAGTACTATAAAAGAGTTGAAACAGGAGATATTGCAACAATTTGGACCTCTGAGTCACATTTCTTCAGACAAGGAACACACTTTACAGCCCATAATGTCCAAAAATGGGCAAAGAGATAGTCTCCTGAGAGTAACAGTTTGATAAAGATTTGGAGCTGGCAACTGAAACATCGGTTCCCTAAAACAGGAGGAGATACAGGCATGAAAGGCTGGCTTATGTGCTTTATGAGTGTGTGTTCACCCTCAACATGAGGGGTGCTAAGGGAACGTCCCCATTAGATATTCACCTGTTTCTCTGGATCTGGGGAAGAAGGGCAAGGGGAGGATGCTGGTATGATGACTACACTTTTTCTTCCCCACATCAGTTCAGCTCTCTTTTTCCTACCCGATACAGTGCTCACAGGGCCAGAGCTGAAACTGCAAGTGTCAGGAACAGGGATGATTTCCTAAGCAAAAAATATATATATATATATAACTATATAGTCAAACCTTCATGTCAAAACTCCTAAGCAGGTTATTCATTTACCCCATCTGGCAAAATTGAATTTTATAATTAATGCAGCTATATTGCCTAGTGATATAAATAGCCCATTAGTTCTGTATCTATGTAACCCTACTCTATATGAATGGGAATGGACTGAGGGGGAGGTACTTGCTAGACTAGTACTGCTGCCTGTAATCTAGACCAGCACAGTGGCTGAACTTAATGTCCCTTCGAAAAGTGGAAAACTTTGGGTATAAATAGAGATAAGTAGGAATAGTAGCTAAGGATAAAGGATTGAATAAATGTGCTAAGTAAGAGGGAGATCCAATATTAGATTAATACCTTGAAAGGGGCTCAGAGCAAGAGATGACGTTGTCTCTTAGCTCAAATATACCAGATGCTTGAAAAGGTAAAAATATATATTACTGAGTCTACACTTGCTTTTGGAACCTGACAAGATCAAATGGAAGCCTGCGAATCTGACTGGCCCACCCTGGGAGACATTTTCACAGGATATAATGAACTGAATTAATTATTAATGAGTGAATGGACTCCAGTAATGTGTCAGTATCTTTTGACTTTGATGATACTTTTACCATATGGGCACTGTGGGAAAAGATCAGTGGGTTGCCTGTGGTATGATAAAATATATATATATTTGGTCTATTTATTGTCCCTGGCCCTTGCACAGAACTCCTCAAACACTTGGAATTTCCTGAGTGATCCAGTGTCTTTTGTTATTTATAACAAGCTGCTTTCCACCATACCGGAGGAGTTTATGCTAATGAAGTGACTCTTGGCAGCCCTTAAATAGTTTCAGGATGGGGGCTAGCTGCCAGAGAAATGAAGCACATGATTAGAGGTTAACTTGCAGCCCCACTCCTCAACCTCCACAGAAGATGAAGGGCTAGAGATTGAGTTTAATCATTAACGGCCAATGAATTCATTAAACATGCTTACATGATAAAACTTCATTAAATACTCTTGAACAATGAAGTTCAGGGAACTTCTGGGTTGGTGAGCATCTCAATGTTCTGGGAGGGTGGTGTGCCTGGAGAGGTCAAGGAAGCTATGTGCCCCTCATCCCCATCTCTCCATACCTTACCCTGTGCATCTCTTCCATTTGTCTATTCCTCAGTCGTACCCTTTGTAATAAAACTGTAATCATAAGTACAGTTGACCTTTGAACTGCATGGGTCAACTTATACATAGATGTTTTTTCAAAAGTAAATCCTACAGTACTGCATGAGCTACTGTTGGTTGAATCCACCGTTGGAGCCATGAATGTGGAAGAAGCATGGATACAGAGGACTGACTATAAGTCGTTCAAGGAATTTTGACTGTGCAAAGAGTTGGTGCCTCCAACCCTTGTGCTGTTCAAGGGTCAACTGTATAGTACTTTCCCGAGTTCTGTGGGTTGTTCTAGTGAATTATTAAACCTGAGGGGTGGGTTGTAGGAATATCCAAATTTATGGCTGGTTGGCCATAAGTTAGGTGGCTCAAAGGACTTATGAGTGGCATCTGAAGTTAGGGCAGTATTCTGGAACTTGAGTCTTAATTTATGGGGTCTGCATTAACACTGGTTAATGTCAGATTTCCATTGACTTCTGGGACACACAGATAGTGTTACAGAATTGAGAACTGTTGGAATGACAAGGTATTTGGTGTCAGATAAAAACAAATAATACTAAACAAGGGACCTCTATGTGGCACTGTGTCCTCAGTAGAAAGAATACATAAGGGTCCAGGAATGAAGGAGTAGAAGCAGGACTGGACCTGCGTATCATCATTGCCAATGACCCACTAGAGGACTTTGTGCTTTCTGTCCCTGCAACTCTGGGATCTGCAGAGATAGAGGTCCCAAGATGGGTGCATTTTTGCTCCGTGCCAATAAATTATAATCTACAACTGCCACCAGGGCACTTTGGACTCTGTGTTGAGGGAACAACAAGCCAGAAGAGGAGTTATTATTTGGGGCAGAAGTAATTGACACTGATAACAAGAGAGAGGAAATAGGTTCACTGTTACACAATGGGGACAGGGAGGAATATATGTGGACTCCAGATGATCCACTTGGGTTCCTATTGGTATTTCCTTGCCCCATTGTAACTAAATGGACACATGCAGCAACTCCTACCAGGCAAGGATCTGATTACTAGGGCTTAGACTCTTCAGGCATGAAGTTTTGAGTCACACCACATTGACCCCAAGACCTTTGAGATGATAGCTAAGGATGAAGGAAATTTAGAAGGAATAGTGGAGGAGGGAAGGGATGAGAATCTGAGACCAACTACAACAATAGGAGCTCTAGTTTGTCCCACTACTATCTCTCTTCTAAGTATCTCATCAGGAATAGAGGTTCAAGACAACTGTGGAGGAGCTGTTTCCCTGAACTTGCATGGAGAAGTGCATCTGCGCAGTATAAGTGGTGGACTGTGGCCTCGTTGGAGGTGCAGTGGTCACACTGTCCCTTCAAGAGAACCTGCTGCAGGATAGTGACCTCAGCATCATGGCAGCATAAGATGCTCCCTCTTTTAATATCTCCTTTTTAAACAACAAATCATACATCCATCCACAAACAAAAGTGCCTTTGTGAAAGCTGTTGGATCTAGTACATATGCCAAGGGACCTAGAAAGTGTCTCACCCACCTGTGCATCAGGTAATAGGCATACAGACACTGGTGAGGACTGTGGAACCAGCAGAGCCAATGAACCAGCCCAGATCCCTCTCAGGAAAAAAAAACAAAAAACCTCCACAGCAAAAGAAACAATCAAAAACTAAAATGGTAACCTATGGAATGGGAGAAAATATTTGCAAACCATATATTGAATGAGGGGTTAGTATCCACAATACATAAAGAACACATACAACTCAGTAACAAGGAACACAAACAATCCTGGATGTGGAGAAAGGGAACCCTTATACACTGTTGGTAATGCAAATTGGTTCAGCCACTATGGTTGACATTCCTCAAAATATTAGAAATAAAACTACCATATGATCCAGCAATTCCACTCCAGGGTATATCCCAAAGTATATACCCAAAGTAGGATATTGAAGAGATATATGCACTTTTATGCTTACTGAAGCCTTATTCACAACAGCCAAGATATAGAAACAACCTGTGTCTGTCAATGAACGAATGTATAAAGATGTGGTGTGTGTGTGTATATATATATATATATATATATATATATATATATATATATATATATATATATATTCAATGGAATATTATTCAGCTATGAGAAAGAAGGAAATCCTGCCATTTGCAATAACATGGGTGGACCTTGAGGGCATAATGCTAAGTGAGATAAGTAAGACAGAGAAAGACAAATACTGTATGATATTTATATATAGAATCTTAAAAAGCTGAACTTGTAAAAACATAGAATGGTAGTTACCAGGGGCTGGTGGGTAGGAGAATTTGGGAGACGTAGTTTAAGGGTACAAATTTGCAACCAGTAGATAAATAAGTCCTGGAGATCTAATGCACAGCATAATGATTATAGATGACAATACTGCATTATAAACTTCAAAGTTGCTAAGAGACTAGATCTTAATTATTCCCACCACCAAAAAGAAATGATAATTATATGACATGATGAAGGTTTTAGCTAACGCTATGGTGGTAATCATATTGCAATATATAAATGTATCAAATCAACATGATGGACAACTTAAACTTATTCAATGTTGTATGGCAATTATAGCCAATACAAATTTTAAAAAAGAAACAAGCTAAGAAGCCATAAAAAACACAAATGATCTTAATGTATATTGTTAAGTGAAAGAAGCCAGTCACAAAAGGCTACATACTGTATGATTCCAATTACATGACATTCTAGAAAAGGCAAAGTTATAGAGATATTAAAAAACCAGTGGTTGCCATGAGTTGGGGTTGGGGGCGGGGATCTGAAAAAGTGAAGCACAAGAAATTGTTAGTACAGTGAAACTCTTCTGTATGATACAATAATGGTGAATACATATCACTATACATTTGTCAAAACCCGTAGAACATTACAATACAAAGTGCAAACCTTAACGTATGCACACTTTAAAAATTAATTTAGGAGTTCATGAGGATGAAATGAAAAATGTGACAAATAATATTAGTTTATTACAAATGTATGAAACTAATTCACTGAAGGAGGTGGGGAAATAAGATATTGACCTAAGTAATTTTAGAAATGACGAGTCTGTAAGATTAAAGGCAAAAGGAAATGTTCATAATCAGTGTACTCTAGTTGATAACGATTTCCCCCACAGGGATATGGGATAACAATTCTGGTGTGTGTGTGTGTGTGTGTGTGTGTGTGTGTGTATATATATATATATATGGGAACTAGACAAGTAAACTCATGGATGTTGAATGGTGGGAGCCAGGTTTCTCACAATTGAAATGGGAGGTTACAGATAAGCAAGGGGAGGAGGAATGATAGATATGGTAACAAACTAGAGTCAGAGACATCTGTATGAACCCATGTTTAGCATAATATAGTTACAGATGGGTTACACACAGAAATATTTACAGTTATGTGTGTATATAAAATATAGTATACACACATATATTTCCTTTCTCTTTCAGCTAAGAAGGCCTAGAAGCAATGACAGCCTAATAACAATGAGTACACCTAGTACCCAGATCTTGGTTTCTTGGAGAAAGGGTTGAAATTTGGACTCGGGCAGGAAATGTACAACATTTGAGTCGGAGCACCTTGTACTGCAAGAAATGAAGAAAGGAAGTTGTCAAAAAAATCTACATCGATGAGTGTATATTAAATGGACAGAGGAGTCTCCTGAAATGGCTCCTGAAATGGTCAAACTGGATGAATTTGAGCAACAAAATAAATTAGTGTTGGGTTATAACCCAAAGTATAAAATTAATAGCCATGAGTTCATACTAATATAAATAAATGGGGGAAGACATCGATCTTCTCTGAAGTATTCCAAATAATTTATGCAGAAAGTATCCCCTCAAGGAGGTACAGAGGTCCCTACTCCTTAAGTATGGGCCGCAGATAGTGACTTCCTTCCAAAGAGTACAGTATGGAAAGAGGTTTTATTTATTTATTTTTTTGGAAAGAGGTTTTAAAAAGAAACTTTACAGAGCAGAAATTGAGACACAGAAGTAGAGAACAAACGTGTGGACACCAAGGGGGGAAAGCGGCGGGTGGTGGTGGTGGTGGTGTGATGGATTGGGAGATTGGGATTGACATGTATACACTGATGTGTATAAAATGGATGACTAATAAGAAAATAAATAAATAAACATTAAAAATATAATAATTAAAAAAAAAAAGAAACTTCACAGTGGAAAACTCTGATAAACACCACCTCAGCTAGATAATCAAGACTACTGTAACAATTTACCAGCAACTTAGCAACTTCAAACAAGAGAAGTGTATTCTCTTTCAGTTCTTGGAGCCAGAGTCCAAAATGAGTCTTATGGGGCTACAGTCAAGTGTTCAACAGTGTTGGTTCCTTCTGGAGGCTCCATGGGACACTTTGTTCCTTATCTTTTCCAGCTACTTGTGACTGCCAGCATTGCTTGACTTCTGTTTCTGTTGTCACGTTGCCTTCTCTTCTTCTGGAGTCAAATCTCCCTCTGCCTCCCTCTTATAAGGGTATTTGTGGTTACATTTAGGGCTCACCAGATAAGAGAGATAATCTCCCCATTTCAAAATTAACTTAATGACATCTGCACATTACTTTTTGCAATATAAGGTTAACTTCTCAGGTTCCAGGGACTAGGACATGGATATCTTTGGGGCCATTATTCAACCCAGCACACTAACCATGAGAAAAGACATCAGATATGTCCCAGCTGACAGATATTCTACAAAATATCTGGCCAGTACTCTTCAAAACTGCCAAGGTCATCAAAAACAAGCAAAGTCTGAGAAACTGTCACAGCCAAGAGGAGTCTCAAGAGATGATAACGTGTAGTAAAATATCCTAGATGGGATCTCAAAGAGAAAAAAACCATTAGCTAAAACCTAACGAATCTGAATAAAGTGAGATTCTGTTAATAATAATGGTCGATATAGGCTTATTAATTATAAAAAATATACTATCAATAGACTAATGTAAAATGTTAATAATAAGGGAAATTGGATGTATTGTACATGAGAATTCTGTACCATCTTTGCCATTTTTTAATACATCTAAATATATTCTAAAATAAAAAGTTTACTTTAAAAGTTAAAAATGTTTTATTTATAGTCATTTCAATTATGCCAGAAACAATGTAAGTCTAAACAAAGTCCAGAAGGAAGCACATAAAACATTCAAAGTCAATTTTAATGACGGTTACTGGTCTGAGACATGATTTTCATATTAAAAGCAAACATAATTATTATTAATATAAATTAAAATTTGCTTGAATTTTCAAGCTAAAAATGAGATTCCAATATTGATGGTCATTGTGGATCTGTTTGTGATCATAAATGATATTGCAACTGTCCACCTTGTGCTTAAATCTTTGTTGCACTTCAAATTGTTTCTGTAGGACAGATTCTAAGAAGCAGATAGAATTACTAATAGATATGATACTTTAAAAAAAGATTATATATATTGATTCTCCCATAAGCCAGTCCTTTGCAATTTATTCATCGCTTTCCTGTCTAGCAAGTTTTTCCGTATCTAGAGATTAGTTAAATATATGCCTATATTTTTCTGATATTTAAGTCTTATATAATAAACTTTCCCATCTTGTACTCATACAGAAGAATTTAAAATTTCTGGTTGTTAAAAAGGATGGAATTTAGGAGAGTAAAATTATCTTTCCATAATGTTTTGGTTATTGATTCTTAAGTATATTTAATTGCATCGAAAATCTGAAATCACGAGTAGCTTATTTTTCTTGATCTTTAAATGAAGAGAGATTCCCAAAAGAGTACTTGCAGAGATTAAAGGCTATTTCTGATTTAGGTAACCTCCTCCAGCTTCAGGTTGAAGTACTCATCGGCTGGGAACTAAAGAAAATATGTCCTTACGGGAAGCGAGGTTAGGTTCTTATGATAGCTCTGGCAATATCTTGGTTACGTCCCCAGTGAATATGTACCCAAGACACAGGAAAATGTTCTTTTAAAAGAACAATATTTGATCTACTACAGTTTATGATATAAACATCTTATAACCTATTTATTTTCAATTTACATTTATTTAAGAAAAATTTAGATGTTTGACTAGATCTTTATTGTATTTATTAACAACTCTTGACCACATGAAATAATTATTATAGTAAGTGGCCTTGCACAGCTAGAGGACTAGGTGATTACTCATGCTACTGGAAGAGATTGATTTGAATAACAACAGACAATCTCTAAATCACTTTTTTTTGTTGTTTTCACTTCTTGTTCTGGTAACAGTAAGAGGTGAAGGTCTCAAGAATCTATTAAAAGTGTTAGATTTGTTAAGGCTTAATGGAACACTTTTTTATCATGATAGAAATAAGCAAATTACAGGATCATACAGTGAGAATGGGATTTGCCTTTGACAATATTAATTACACCTGTTTTAAAAGACTTTATGCAGAAGTTTAAAAAATAATTCTACTTTGGAAAATTTATCTCGTATACTTGAGGGATAAGAGCAAAGATTATTTGCATGTAAAATAAAGGGTAGCTTAATGGCAGGTGAGAATTCTACCACTGAACCACCCAGGCACCAAAATGGTAGCTTAATGATCTATCATATAACAGTATCAAAATATTCCATTCCCACATTATCTTTATTCTTTTAATTTAAGTCGTAAAAGACTAGGTTCTGTTTTCTCAGGATGGAGAGTGGTGAAGGCATTATTTAAGAAGAAAACTCAATGTATTTTTAAAGTTATATTTAATTTTCAAGCATGCTAGCTCTCCTCAGTGTGAATAGGATCAAGCCCACTAATTCTGAACTAATTAGTGCCGATATTTCAAGTAAGGTAGCACTGCATTAATATCCAGTGACTTTATTTTTTCATACAGATTATAGGTTAAAAAAATTTTCCTTTTGCTTTCTTTAAGTCTAAATCATTGAGTGTATTAAATATTTCTAGTAAGAGAGCATTTTCTTTTTTTAAATATTTTAATTTAATGGGAGTATAGTTGATTTAAAATGTTGTGTTAGTTTCAGGTGTTCAGCAAAGTGATTCAGTTATACATATACATATATTCATTCTTTTTTAGATTCTTTTCTCATATAGGTTATCACAGAATATTGGGTAGGGTTCCCTGTGCTGTACAGTAGGTCCTTTTTGGTTATCTATCTATGTATAGTAGTGTGCATGTGTTCATCCCAAGTTCCTGATTTATCCTTCCTCCCACCTTTCCCAGAGAACATTTTCTTTTCTGTATATTCTTAAAAACAATATGCCAACATATTATTGAACTCAGATTTTGTGTTCACTCCCAAAGGAATGGTTGTGATTTGTAAAGGGAATAAGAAACTGGGAGACAGAATTATTGTTATAAGAGTCAGGAGATCTGGACTTTAGTCTTATGTCTGCTACTAATTCTCTGGTTGATTTTGGGAAGGTCACATTCATCTGACGCTTGTCTCTTCTTTTGGAAAAAAAAATTACAAGAATTATTTTTTAAGTTTCGTTATACCTTAAATACTATATTAACCAGATGTTTAAGTTGTCACTAAGACCAATACATTCTCACGTTTCATGTGAACTACAAGTGACCTTCTAACTGGTCCCTGCTTGGTATGCTGGTCCCTCCATTCCTTTATTTCCATACCGCAATAAAATGATGTTTCAAATATACATTGGATATATTTATATCTGCTTTCCATTGCATTTAGAATAAAATCCTAACCCTTTTATCATAGCCCATAAAACCCTATAGGAACTGTCCCCCAAACTTCGACTTGTATCCCACTCTCCGTTTCAGATACATGTACCTCTTCCAGTTCCTCACACATAATAAGCTAAGTCCTGCTTATGGCCTTGGCAAATGCTCTTCCCTCAACCTGAAACACTTTCCTGAAATCTTTACATGACTGACTTGTAGTTATTCACATCTCAGTTCAAATATCACCTACCCAGAGAGTCTTTCTCTAATGTCCCCTCAAGAAAATACCACCACCTGACCCTAAACCTCTTTATCACAGAACCCTGTTCACCTCCTTCTGAGCACTTTGCCACCCTCTATAATTAAGGCATTCATTTAATTACTTGAATTATGCCTGTCTTCCCCACGAAAATGTACAACCTGGCTTGTACACTAATGTATCAACAGTGCCTAGAAGGGTGCTTGGCACAGAGTTTTAAGTGCTCAATAAATGTTTGTTGAACTAATGGATTTAACCTTTTTAGTATTGTCTTTTGTATAAAAAAGAATGTAAGTCAGATTTATTCCTAATTAAAAAAATACATTTCTTATCATTAAAAAAATCTACACTTCAAAATTAATATTCGTAGTCATAATGTTCACTCTTGATATTTTTACCGGCAAGTTCTATCACTTGAATGCTGCTTATTTCAAATTGCCATTCAGAAAATATGAACACTTTCCATTATAAACTAGTAGAGATTTAAAGCATATACTAAAATGCTGTAAACTTTAGTACAGCAAATCTGTCATTTATTTATAGGAAGTCACTGATGATATGCCACGTGTTTTTTCCTAACTGTACCCATAATTCATTGTTTGTAAAATATTTACACTTTGCTAATCTCTCAATAATATTTCATTTTGGCATGATAAGAAAAAATGTCATCGAAATTGAATACCTTCCCATAGTCAATGTGCTCTGATGAACCTGACAAAATATTTTAACCCTGCTTTTCAACTCCTTTAAAAATAAACTCTAAATATGCCTTAATTGCTAAGCATTTCTTATAACTATATTAAATATAACATAGAACCATATTATATATACCACAAAACTTAGAGATATTTTATTATATATAATGCATAGCTATAAATATATATAATAAAACGTATGCAGTTCTAAAATAACATTTTTTAAACAATATAAATTTATATTAACGTAAGAAACTTATTTTTTGTTGGGGTTTTAATGTTGTTATCTTTTAGTTATCTATTTCTAATTTATTGAGATGTGGTCAGAGAATGTGATCTCGTGATATGGATTTTTGAAATCTATTGAAAATTGCATTTCTCAAATATTATATATATGCACTTGAAAATAATGGGTATCCTTTGCTTGCTGGGGTTTATCAATGCTTATTAGATTAAGCAGATTAAGCTTATTCATTGTATTTTGAATTCTATATCTTTACTGATATTTTAAAGTTTTTTCATCTATCTTTTATTATCAAGGTTATATCATATTCATGCATTTTTAAGCCAATTTCTTCCTGAAGAGACAAAGCATTTTACTTCAGAACACTCTAAAATAGTGGTTCTCAAATGTTAGTGTACACCAGCATCATCTGGGGCTTCTGGTAAGCCACGACTGGTGGTCCCACTCCCAGAGTTTCTGATTCAGTAGGTCTGGGGTGGGTCCCAAGAATTTGCATTTCTTACAAATTCTCAGGTGATACTGATGCTGCTGCTCCGAGACCATTATCCTGGAAGCGGATTTTCATCCTGGCTGCTAATTATAATCAACTGACGGGACTAAAAAGTAAAAATACCAGTGTTTGGACACCAAATATGACCAGAAAATTTAAGGGTAGGACCCAGGCTCCAGAAACTTTTTAAGATTCCCCAGGTTAATTCATTATGTAGCAGGAGTTGAGAACCATTAATCTAAAACATGTTTGAATCAATCTGACTTCACAACGTGTGATTAATATTCATCAAAGAGTAGTTTCTCCACACTTGGTTACCTCTAATTTGTCTAGAAATGTCCCCTTACTAGGTTCCTTATACCACTTTCCAATTTCCTTAGACTTTTCACTTACACAGACTTCACTGAATGACCATTACATGTAAAACACTATACCAGCTTGCTTTGTTTATACCTATTTTTGTGTTCCTCTTTTGTGTAGTTCTTTATCCTTATTTCAATTCATTATCATCTGAATAATAATAATCATCACAACAACAACAATAATAATGATAGTATTAACTATGTATCAGGCACTGTTCTAAGTGCTTTCCATGTATTAACTCATTTACTCCTCATACAACCTTATGAGGTAGGAATTATTATTTCTATCAAACAAATGAGGAAATTGAGGCAAACAGAGTTTAAGTTAACCAAGGTCACCATAGTATTATAATAAGTGGCTGGAATATGAAAGATATGCAGTCTGCTTTGAGCTACTAACAATCAGAAATTAAAGTATCTGTAAAATTAGAGACACTGGAAAAATATTGTTTATCCAAAAATTGATTTGCACAGGTTGTGTAGGAAACCTTTTAACCTAAGTCTTTGATTTATATAAAATGCCCAGAATATTGCTAATCAGTACCTATGTTAGTCAGCTTGGGATGCTGTAACAGAATACCACAGACTGGGTGGCTTAAACAACAGAAGTTTATTTTCTCACAGTTGTGGAGGCTAGAAGTCCAAGATCAATGTGTGGCAAATTCAGTTTCTGGTGACAGCTCTCTTCCTGACTTTCAGAAGGAAAGCCACTATGTGCTCACATGATCTTTCCCCTGATTTCTGGGGAGGGGAGAGGGGTTTGAGGTTGAAGCAATTGCCATTGGCCAATGATTTAATCAATTATGACTATGTAATGAAGCCTCCATAAAAACCCCACATGACAGCTTTTTGGCCCTTTTTGAAGAGCTTCCATGTGGGGGAACAAGAAGCTCCTTTGTTCCAGACCTCAGCTCTGTGTATCTCTTCATCTGACTATTGATTTGTATCTGGTAATCTAGTCAGTAAACTGGTTTTCCTGAGTTCTGTGAGCAGTTCTAGCAAATTAATCAAACCTAAGGAAGGAGTCATGGGAACCTGTCTTATAATCAGTAGGTCAGGTAACAACCATTGGAATTGAGTCCAGGAACGCTTTTCAGGTATCTTTAAATTCTGTCTTAATTAAATATAAATAACAGGCTGTAGTCATTAAGGATGTGATATATTTTGATATTGCTAGAAACGTTTCATGTATAGATTGACAACATGCAATAAATCAGTCGAAATAATTCCAAACCAAGCAATTTATTTGTTGAATGAATCTCTGTCAGGGTTGAAATTAGGAAGGTAAAGATAGAGAGAGGTGATATTCTAGTCACGATAGATTAACGTTCTAAAATTCAAATGAAGACCTCTCATTCAGCTGAGAAATTTGAGCATCTTAATTCCTCCCATTCCAATCTCAGAATTTCCATTCAAATTACCAAAATAATATAGAATATATTTAAAAAGTATCTGTACTCTCTCTGGTACCAATGACATTCATATGTCAGAAATGCCTGAGTCAGGAGAGGCTGGATTGAGAGAAAGGTCCCCCAAAATATGGTTCACTTAATGTAAAGAGTAAGATTCACTCTTTGCTCCCACATCTCTATACTTTGGAAATAATTGGAAGAGGCCTCTTAGCTCACAGCGACTAGATTTGGAAGCAGTTATAAGATGGCAGGCCAATCTTGATCATGTCAGCAATTCTGGGAAACAGGCCAGGTGCACAGCTAATTCAGAGAAAGGACCCTGCAGCTCTATACACATTGGACCAACTCTGTGCTACGTAAAAGCAGGGGCACTGCAGACTGGTAATATGGCTCTATTCTGGCTGACCTTTTGCTGTCCTAAGATACACAGATAGCTATAAAGACTACAAGCTCATTTTATATCTGGCTGAGTTTTTACCTAATCCCTTTTTGTTTCTGACTTCTAATATTACAATGAAAACAATGTTTGTAAGGCTCCGTTTTGTGTGAAAAGAAAAATGAAACCAACTTCAGTGTGTGTGTGTGTGTGTGTGTGTGTGTGTGTGTGTGTGTGTCTCAAAATAATGAATCCCAAACTGTAAAAGTTCATTTCCAGGTAGTGGGGAATGGAGGACACAGGGATTGGTGGGGTATTAAGTTTCTATATTTTCTTTTTATATTCCTATATTATTACATTTTTAAAATTGTCTCTTAAAAGGAAAATAATAGATGAAAGTTTATATAAATTTGGAGTAGGGAAATTCTTTTTAAGCCTAACATCTAGGGTAACAATGGCATTGATATTTAGCATTTGAATAACTTGACATCAAAATATAAAATAATATAAAAGGAAAGAAAAGGAAGGGAAAATAATTTTTAAAAATTGAAAGGCCAGGGGCTTTCCTGGTGGCACAGTGGTTGAGAATCTGCCTGCCAATGCAGGGGACACGGGTTCGAGCCCTGGTCTGGGAAGATCCCACATGCCACGGAGCAACTAGGCCCGTGAGCCACAACTACTGAGCCTGCGCGTCTGGAGCCTGTGCTCCGCAACAAGAGAGGCCGCGATAGTGAGAGGCCCACGCACCGCGATGAAGAGTGGCCCCCGCTTGCCGCAACTAGAGAAAGCCTACTAGAGAAGACCCAACACAGTCAAAAATAAATAAATAAATTTTTTTTAAAAAGGCCAATAAAAAATTGCGGAAAAAATTTCCATGATATGATGAAGAAATATTTTCCTTAATACATACAGGGTTCTTAAAAATCAATAAAACAACAAATACCTCAAATCTAGCTCCTAGAACATAGTATGTATCTAAAAATACTTCTATAAGTGAACTTTTTTCAAACAGGTAAAGAAAATGAGCTTATAAACAGATAGAAATATTCAAGTTTAATAAAAATCAATTAAATAAAAATTCAAAAAATTATCCTTCTGCCTGGATTATCTATCCATCTTCTTGTGTACCTAGAAAATTCCTCACGCCTCAAGATATATACCAAGTATCATGTCATCTCTGAAGTCTTTCCTATTTCCCTATTCACATCATCTTCAGTGTTATCAGGTCACCGTAAATTTTATCCTGTCACTGAGTTTATTTTATTATAATTTGAGGGCATGTTTGTCTTCCCAGCTGGACTTAATTCTAAAAGACAGGGAAATTTTCTTTTCATTCTTTTTTTAAAAAATTGAGATATAAGCAACATATAGCACTACATTAGTTTCAGATGTACAACATAGCGATACGATATTTGTATATACTGTGAAAAGATCAGAAAATTTCTCATTGCCAGAGGCATTTATAATATCTAACAGTTCCTAGATTGTGGTAGGTGCTCAATAATCATTGTACTGAATGCAATTGTTATACGAAAATAAAGTGGAAAACTGAATATTCATTTACAAAGAAAAATAGAAAGTGAATTAATTTTTCTTTATCATAGTATGCAAGTTTACTTTAAAAGTATATTTTCGTCTTTGTGATTCTGTTAGTCTTAAAGTTAAGGTTTTAAAATTTATTTTTAATTTAGTATTAAATTTGCCAAACCATTTTCAATAGTGTCATATTAATTACACTAAATCTTCTATTCTCACTGTAGTCAATGTAGATTGATCCTATCCCAGAATCCGCTCTGTGGTTTCACTACAGAGAGTGGTAATGGTAGTGGTACTGGCAAGTTTTATCTCTGTACTGACTCACTAGGCATATCTGGGACTATTTGTTACAAATTAACATGAGGAAGTCCCCAGTAAAACATTTAAAATTCTTCCGAAAGAATGTCAATAGGGTTTTCCCATCAATAATCAATAATGATATGGGGGATAGCTCTGTGAGTTATCACACACTTGTAAGGAGGTCAAGGCCCTGAATTATGGTCCTTTTATTACACCAGTTAACATTTTCCCCCACAGTCTCAGTCTGTACCCCTAACCTCAGTCTTTTAAAAATGTCTATGATTTTATTGAAAAAATGAGAAAAGATCAGTCCTTTGATAATGAAGAAAAATAGAAGGTACATATAAACTGAAGATCAATTCTATTTCTTTTCTACAGAGAATCAGGCATGTTTACTGTAAAATAAACTTTGCTTAATATTTACATAATTTTAAATGTAAAATGCCTATTAAAGTAGGTTATAGATAGTAAAGAATAAAGTAGACACATAGCTCTGTGAGTTATTTTTCTGGTTACTCATCACACTTTGGGTTCTTCTATGATTTAGTTGTGGCTTTTGGCTTTTCCTTCACATTTCAGATTAAAGTAGATTTTATATTGGTGTAACTTTAGCATATTTTCAAATCTTCTGTTTGTTTTCTCTGCTATTTTTGAATTTTTCTCATCTTTTAAAAACAGAACTTGGCTTTCATCTGGTGCATTAGAAGACTTATTTAAATGTTATTAAGTCATTAATATAAATAGTATATTTTAGCCGCTCCAAATAAGAAATTTTCTGCTCAATGTCCATTTAGTGAATTAATGTATGACCTGACAGGGAACTAAAAATAAGAGATGCAAATCATATTTGCCTCAAATCATTTTGGTTTTAACTCAATTTATTAAGCCTTAGAAATGTAAATTATGCATATTTATTAAGTACTTAAATCAATATACCAAGATGATGGGGAAAATGTGTATTTATATTATAGTACAGCTTTCAGCTGTTTGGATGAGTTCATGGAAACTTACTCAAACCTGCCTGTCACATTTTCCTTTAAAAAACCACAAGTTCAATTTTAGAGGGAAAGAGTGCCTCGGTCAAATGTAAGTTGAATTTGGCCAGAGTGAAAACTCTCGATTACTTCATAGAGGACACTGTTGATTGCAAAACATCCCTAATATCTGAAGCATCAGAGAATAAAATTTAATCATAATGCATGTATTTGTCCATCTTTTCTCTTGTCACACTGTGGTTCACATTATGTACAATTGGAATGATTTTCTTGGGAAATTTTGCATTCTGTAAAATGAAACTAATGATTATTCCAGCCCAAATCAATTTATGGAACAACTGTGAAGCAAAAATGCCATGTGCATGAATGCACCTTGAACATTGCTCCATGATTAAAAAGCATTATCAAAGATCAATCAGTTAAAAAAATAAAAATAAAAAAAAAAATAAAAAATAAAAATACAGTAATGTAATTTAAAAGTATCAATCCATTACTTTTTCCTCTTTTGTATCTTAACATTTCTTTTATTTTTAATTTTTAATCTCTTTAATTTTTTAATTGGCATGATTATATACATATATATGAAATTCAATTAAAGAAAATTTTCACTTTCTGCAAAAAAAAAAGATCAATCAGTATGTATAACATAAACTATATTTTGAAATGAGAATGGTTTTATTTTTATGAAAGTAATATATAATCATTGTTAGAATCAGTTAATAAAGAAGAAAGGCAATCTAACCATAAAACACCTCCCAGAAATAAGCACTGTTAACATCTTGTCACATTCTCTTCTCTCACTATGTTTCTGTGTATGTGTGTGTCTGTGTGTGTGTGTATGCATGTTAACGTGTGTGTGTGTGTGTGTGTGTGTGTGTGTGTGTGAATGTTAAGAATGGAGAATTGCATAAGCATTTTGGATATTCGAACTGTATAATCTTTGATTTAGGATTATCTAATAAATGCAGAATAATTAGGTTAAATATGTAAGTAACTAAATTACCCTACCTAAATTTTTTACCAGCTTGCTTTTTACCAATAATGAATTTCTATTTCCTGCCATCCTTGCTAATACATTAAAAAATTTTTTTGATAGTTTAACAGATTTTTTAAGGTATCTTATTGTTTTAACTTAATTTATAGTGAGGTGAATTTTTTTTCAAATATTTATTGATCATTTGCATTTTTATTTGCAATATTTACTAATTTTTGGTCCATTTTTTTTCCTCATTGTTTTGTAGGCTTTCACGTACATTTAAAAGATGTTTTCAAACTCTTCCAAAAATTTAAAGAGGAGGGAGCACTCCTAAACTCATTTTACAAGGCCAGCATCATCCTGATACCAAAGCCAGACGAGGACATTACAAGAAAAGAAAATTATAGGCCAATATCCCTGATGAATATAGATGCAAAAATCCTGAAAATCTATTAAAAAACTGAATTCAACAGCACATTAAAAGGATCATAAACCATGATCAACTGGAATTATCCCTGATATGCAAGGATGGTTTAACATAAACAAATCAACAAATATGATATACCACATTAGCAGAATGAAGGATAAAAACATAGGATCATCTCAATAGATGCAGAAAAATCATTTGACAAAATTCAACATCCTTTTATGATAAAAAAAACTCTCAACAAATTAGTTATAGAAGGAATGAACCTCAACGTAATGAAGGTCATATGTGACAAGCCATAACTAACATTATACTCAACAGTGAAAAGCTGAAAGCTTTTTCTTTAAGATCTGGAACCAGACAAAAGTGCCCCCTCTGGACATTTCTATTCAACCTAATATTGGAAGCCTTAACCAGAGGAACTAGGCAAGAAAAAGAAATAAAAAGCATCTAAATGGGAAAGGAAGGAATTAAATTATCTCTGTTTGCAGGGTACATCATATTATATAAAGGAAACCTAAAGACTCCACCAAAAAACTGTTAGAACTAATAAACAAATTCAGTAAAGTTTCAGGATACAAAATCAATATACAAAAATCATTTGTGTTTCTATACACTGACAACAAATTGAAAAATAAATAAAGAAAACAAACCCATTTACAATGGCATAAAAAAGAAAACAATACTTACTAATAAATTTAACCAAGAGGTGAAAGATGTGAATTTGAAAGTATGACATTGATGAAAGACGCTGAAGAAGACACAAATAAATGGACAGATGTCCCATGATCCTGGATTGGAAGAATTAATATTGTTAAAATGTCCATACTATCCCAATGTGATCTACAGATTTAATTCCTATCAAAATTACAATGGAATTTTTCATGGAAATAGAAAAAACAGTGGTAAAATTCATATGGAACCACAAAAAACCCTGAATAGTCAAAGTAATCCTGAGAAAAAAGAATAAAGGTGGAGGCATCACACATCCTGATTTCAAACTATACTGCAAAGCTAAGTAGTCAAAACAGTATAGTACTGGAATAAAAAGAGACACATAGACCAATGGAAAGAATTGATAGCACAGAAATAAACTCATGCATTTACAGTAAACTAATATCTGATAAGGGCACCAAGAACACACAATGGGGAAAGGATAGTTTCTTCAATAAATGGTACTGGGAAAACTTGGTATCCACATACAAAAGAATAAAATCAGACCCCTATCTTATACCATATGCAAAAAAATAATGCCAAATTCATTAAAGACTTAAGATTTGAAACCTAAAATTCCTAGAAAAAAAGGAAAAAAACTCCTTTAAATTGGTTTTGGCAATGATTCTTTGGATAAGACACCAAAAGCACAGAAAACCAAAGCTAAAATAAACAAATGGGACTACATCAAACTAAAAAGCTTCTGCACAGCAAAAGAAACAATCAGTAAAATGAAAAGGCAATCTATGGAAACAGAGAAAATATTTGCAAACCAAATATCAGGTAAAGGGTTAATAACCACAATATGTAAAGAACTCATCACTCATTGTCAAAACAAATGAATAAACAAACAAATAACCCAATTAAAAACGAGCAAAGGATCTAAATACACATTTTTCAAAGAAGACATACAGATAGTCAACAGGTACATGAAAATATGTTCAACATCACTAATCATCACAGAAGTGCAAATGAAGACCATGAGACATCACCTCACACATTTTAGGATGGCTATTATCAAAGACAGGAGATAAGTGTTGGGGAGGATGTGGAGAAAAGGGAACCCTTGCACACTGTTGTTGGTATTGTAAATTGGTATAGATATTATGGAAAACAGTGTGAAGTTCCCTCAAAACATAGAAAATAGACCCAGCAGATGATCCAGAAATTTCACTCCTGGGTATATATCCAAAGGAAATTAAATGAGTATCTCTAAGAGATATCTGCAATCCCATGTTCACTGTAGTATTATTCACAGTAGCCAAGATATGGATACAATCTTAGTGTCCATGGAGAGACAAATGAGAAGAAAATTAAAGAAATTAAAGAAATTAAAATTAAAGAAAATGTGGTATATGCATACGATGGAATAATATTCTGCCATACAAAAAAGGAGATCTTGCCATTTGCAACAACATGGATGAACATGGAGGACATTAGACTAAGTGAGATAAGCCAGACACAAGAAAGATAAATACTGTGTGATCTCACACATATTAAAAAAGTTGAACTCACTGAAGCAGAGAGTAGAATGATGGTTGTCATGGGCTGGATGGAGGGAAAATGGGGAGATGCTGGTCAAAGGGTGTAAACTTTCAGTTGCAAAATGAATAAGGTCTAGGGCTCTAATAATAGCATGCTGATTATAGTTAACAATACTGTACTGTATACTTGAAATTTCCTAAGAGAGTAGATCTTAAGTGTTCTCACTATACACACAAAAAAGGGTAACAGTGATGTGATGGATGTGTAAAAAATTAACTTGATTGTGCTAATCATATCACAATGCATACATATATTAAATTATCATGTTGCAAACTTTTTAAAAGTCACATTGTACAACCTAAATATATGCAATTTTATTTGTCAATCATGTTTCAATAAATCTGGAAAAAATGATTTTCCCTCTGTCTGTCATAGGTATGTATTTTTCCAGTTGTTTGTTTTAAACCTTGTTTTTAAACTTTGTTCTTGGTTGTTTTTAGACATATAGAAGTGTTTTTAAGTTTGTTATATGGCCACTTAATTAATCTATATCTTAACCATTTTCGGTTTTGTTGTCAAGTTTAGTAAGGCCTGTTTCATTCCAATTTAATAAAATACATTCAATATTCTAGTACTTCTTTGGTTTGAATCAACAAAAATTTATTTTTGTTTGAAGAAGGACTTAAGGGTTTTTTTGAGTATATCATTAAGTAACATCACTAGTATCATTTATTTAATATTTTTTTTCCTAACTGACCTTAAATGCCAGCTAAAGCTAAATTATTGTATATATACTTGGGTTTCTTTCCAGATTTTCTATTCCATTCTATGAGTCTCTTTGTTCTGGCAACAATACCATATTGTTGTAATTACAGTAGCTTCATAAAAATGAAGACAAATTTCTCCTCACTACTTTCCTTTGTGCAGATTTTTTTAACCTGGAAAGACTCATACATTTATTTATTTTTTTGATGAACATGGATGAACTTTGAAATGACATTATCATATTCCAAAGTTTTCCATTTTTGCTAATTTATCTTTTCCTAGAAATTTTCATCCAAATTTTCAACTTTATTTGCATAATTATGTTCTTAATTTTTAAGTTCCTCTGTATTTGTGATTATATACTGATCTTGCTCTTACCCTCTGTAGGCTGTTGAATACTGATCTTATAATATAAACACATGACCTGGGTATGATGGGTTCAGGGGATGGATTTTTTGATATGAGCACTTTCAGATATGTAGCATTTTCTCTTTCTCCTGTCCTTCTTTCCTCCCCCTCTCTCTCATGGTAGGTGCTGTATGGGGGATCATCTTTTATTATCTGATTATCTGTTCCACCTGATCTGTATTCCAGGTATAGACTCTAGCTCTGCTTGATCTCCTTCTTTTAGTTTTTACCTTGTGAGTTGAAGGAGTGTCCTCTTGTTTCATTGTCTGTCTCATTGTGACAGATGCCCCAGAGAATCAAGATTACACCCTTGGTACATGGTGGCCCAGCAATGTTGGTAAACACAAAGATATAACAAATGAAGAACAAACACAACTCACAGTCTTTTTATTTGTTACTGAAATTGCCCATCCCTATCCCCCAACACCACCACCGCCAATTTTTTATCTAAGTGATAATTTTAGTCAGTTCCTTGGAGGTAGGTAGACATCAGCTCTTATACTCTCATCTTTGCCTTATCTATTTGTAGAGATCAGAAAATATTTATTGGATGAGTTAATGAGTGAATCACTTTCTCTTTGGTCTCTTTATGCTCACTTCTCTTAAGTTTGAAAATGTTCAAGTTAACATAATAACATTTCCTAATATTTCCTAATGTTTTTGTTTATATGTGATGTTAATTTCTGGTGTCATTTCCTACCACTTGTTTTCTTCCCTCTCTTCAACCCCATCAAAATCGTTAAACACACACAACACACACACTCACACACACACTCTCCCTGCTGGTTCCTTCCTGTTGCAGCCAGTACTTACCTTCCCCAAATTTATACTAGTTACATAATAGGAAGAACATTCAAGCACCCATCCTTCCCTCCAGGTTTGTTTTTGAAAGGTAACTGTGAATAACAGAATAAAAAATACAGGAAATTTTAAAAATAGAAGGAAGCAAATCATTATAATCTCAGCCTCCTAACACATCAACTATTAGGTTTGTGAGTTTTCGCCATACATATGTTTACATCATAGTAAAAATACCATTTTTATTTGTGTGTTTTTTTTGTTTGTTTTTTTTTATGGCTGTGTTGGGTCTTCCTTTCTGTGCGAGGGCTTTTCTCTAGTTGCGGCAAGCGGGGGCCACTCTTCATCGTGGTGCGCGGGCCTCTCACTATCGCGGCCTCTCTTGTTGCGGAGCACAGGCTCCAGACGCGCAGGCTCAGTAGTTGTGGCTCACAGGCCTAGTTGCTCCGCGGCATGTGGGATCTTCCCAGACCAGGGCTCGAACCCGTGTCCCCTGCATTGGCAGGCAGATTCTCAAGCACTGCGCCACCAGGGAAGCCCCATTTTTATTAAGCATTAATTATATTTTTAGCAGCTTGTTAATTGTTACCATAATCATTTTGATTTCTGCTTAATGGTCAATCAAGTGAAGATACTATAATTTGCTCAATTACCTCTTTATCATTGCACCATTTGAAGGCTATTTTCACATGTTCACTATCATTTAAAAATCCAATGGTGATTATCTTTGTGTATTTATCTATATCTAACTTTTGAATTATTTTCTCAATATAAATTCCATCCTTTTATTCTAAAATAGCAGTGCTGTCTTTAATGGTGATTGGATCAGTTTAAAATATTATTATGGGGTTAATATTTTTATAATTTATCTCTACAAGTACCATTGAGTTATTGTCTCACATCATTTAATACATTTAGCAGCGAAAATAGATCTCTAAGTTTTCTTCCAGATTTACATACACATGAGTCTACTGAGTTCCCCTGGTTCTAAGGCAAAACCATTTCTAGACTAAAATTGTAAATTACTACAGTAGGGAACCTTTTAATTATATGAGTTAAATCAACAAGAATAAATGGAATTCACCTTACATAAATTCACTACCCATGCTAGAATGTCTTTAAAATGTAAGGCAGCTATATTTTGCAAACAACTTGTGGCAACATGTCCAAATAATTTCCATCTGAAGGAATAATTATAGGGTGTCTCTAGAAACACTGATAGGAAAACAGAATTTTAAAATTTAGTTGTTTCAGAGTAGGATTAGTGGTAATAGCTAAACATGAGGGATGGGACAGATAGTCGAGCTATCTGAAATGTTTCTGATAATAATAATACACCTGCTGTTTACAGCTTAAATTTGGTGCAATTTTAAAATACTGAGAAATTATAAATATTATAATGCATTTTAGAACTATATATTGTAACATATATCCAGACTAACACTTCTTTCTACCTACTCTTCTGCAAATAGATACAAAAAATGTTCATATGCCATGTAAGATAACCTAATTAATAACTAAATGAATTTTTAAAGTTAAAGCATTTATTTTACCTGAAAACTTGATCTTATATATCCATTAGTGTTTATAGAATAAGCAGCTATTCGTCCACCCAAGTAATTTTTGATTGAACACGTCTAAGTAGTTACCCCTCAAAAAAAAGAAATAACACCATGAATTTCGCTTTGGCAATCAGCAATGTAAATTATGCTTGATCGAAGGGCACATACTGGGTTCAGTTGTAGACCTTGTTTCCAAGTCTATAGGAGAAGTGCTACTAAAATATTGTATAAGATTAGCCTGATAAAACCCAAATTTATGGTGCTATTCTATTATTTAAGTGATTTTGTATTTAGTAAGAATTTTTTAAAAGAATTGGGGCTGAATGAAGTTGAATCTATTTGCTCTTCCACCACAGAAATTTGACTACACTGTTTTCATGTGTTCATTCATTCATTCAGTAACAACAGCCACAACAAATATATATTTGGAGAGAGAGACAGAGACACAGAGACAGGGAAAGAAATAGAAATTCCGAAGATACACTGGTGAAAAGTGAGGCACAGCCTCTCCTTACATGGAGTTTACAATCTAGTTAGATGAAACAAGTTAAAAATGAGAAAATTTCTCTTTGTTATGAGTGCTACAAGGAAGATAAAGCAAGGCAATATGACAGTGGTTATGGCGAGGGTTGACACAGGTAACATAGAATGTTCAGGAATGGCTTGAGGTCTTGGAATTTTATGAGAGGCTGAGTGAAGAGAATAATTCAAGATGAGAACATCTGGAGGGAAAGTGTTCCATAGGAAACATCTAGTGAAAAGATCCTGGGGGCAGAAATAAGCATAGAGTGTGCAAAGAATAGAAAGAAACCTAGCGTCACTAGAGCATAAAGAAGGTGAGGCAGAATGGTAAAAGTAGGGCACCAGATTATGCCAGCCTTTGCATGCTATAATGAGCATTTTGCTTGACCTTCCAAGCATATCAAGGGATACTGCATATCATATTATGTAATTATACATATTATATACGTGGTTTCCTAGCAGATGTATAGTACTTCCTTGTAGTTATTGCAGTGAAGTTTATTATTCTGGTACATTTTTATTATTATATGTTAATATATTATTATAAGATGACTGAATTAAGATTGCACATATAACTTTGTATTCATTGAGGTCTTACATTGTGCCAGTTAGAACACTAAGCATTATGTATAATATTTAATTAAATCCTCACAACAGCCTTTCTGTGTAGGAATTTATTATTACTCCCTCCCATTTTTTTCCCCACAGATGAAGAAACTGTGGAAATTTAATGGTTTGCTCAAGTTCATACTAATAAGAATTGGATCTTGGATTCTAAGAGTTTTTTACTCCAAGGAACCCACACAATCTGTAGGAGATTTTGCCTCCTGAACATGTCGAGGTCTGGGTAGCTTGCAAGTCAGGGTATTCAGCTGATACATGGGTAGTGGTGATATCGATAACTCAAATTCAGTGAACAAGCCTTGTTCTAAATGCTGTAAATGTATTAACTCATTGAATCCTTACAACAACTTTATGAAGTAGGTGTTACTGTAATTTCCATTTTATAGATGAGGATACTGAAGCACAGCGAGGTTAAGTGATTCACCTTACATTGCAAAACTAGTAGAGGGGCAGTGCCAGAGTTTGAAGCCAGGAGTCTGACTCTGGAACTTATGCTCTTAACAATTATTCTTTAAATGCCTTTCAAATGTAAAATTTAAGAAAGGTAAAATTCAAGGCAGCAAGTGAGGACAACAGACCAAGAACTTCTTTGGACTTCTGCATCAGTTTTCAGACCAAAGCAAGTAGTGCCTGGAAGCTTCTTGCAGGCAATGAAATCTTTCTGAGGGTCACTGCCCTCAGATCACCAGAGCTAAACAAGTGCGCCCTCATTGTTTTTCCACAGGTGCATATTTGGCATTTTAGGAGGGTCATTTTCTTTTCTTTTTTCTTTTCTATCTTTCCTTCCTTCCTTCCTCTCTCCCTCCCTCTCTTCTTTTTCTCAGCTCTTTCTGATATATTGTAAAGTGGCCTCTGGCCACTAAATGACAATAGCACTGCCCCTCTCTGACCCCTCCACTCATCAGGACAACTAAAAAGAGGTCCAGGAAAAGTCCTTAGGTCCACCAAAGTGTTTTTGCATATCTACATCTATAGCTGATGGCAGGCCTTTTTATCTACTAGGGTAGAAGGGAAGTACCAATCCTTGAATGCCAGCTATGTGCCAGACATACATTGTGCAAGGCTATACTTGTATGCGTGTGAATACACATCTTTTAAAATTTTACAGTAATTTTATAAACTTGTGAGGTAGGGATATTATCTCCAACTGGCATATAAGGAATGTGAGAATCAGAGAGATAATTTACCTAGGGTCTTACAGTGGTAGGGAGGGAAATTTAATTGAGGTCTGAATAACAAAGGCACTGCATCACAATGCCTGAACACTTGGGATGTTTACCACACTGCTTCAGCTGTCTTGGTCTTTTGATATTTACCCTAGGCATGGTTTTCCCTTTCAGATGAGTTCCAAGAATGGAGAATATGGGGTCTACCTTCTTAACTCATGATAAAGAGTTTCATCTGAGAGGTATGTCTTTAGAAGATCCCAGCTGGTCAGGGATTATCTTTTCTTCTTTAGTATGTGACTGATTCTTAAAGTTCCCATCTCTTCCAGAACAAGAATTCAACTTAGGGCTAAGGGCTCTGAAATGCTAGTCTCAAAAAAGGCTGTGAAACGTAATCTCTAGATATTTTAGATAATAGGATTGTTTGCTATTTTTCCAGACGGAGTGACATTCTGAAGCAAGGCATGGAACTAGATTAACTAAAAAGAAATAATTTTTTGACCATGTGATTAGCTAAAAAATGTATAGAGAAAGTAAATTGCTATGTGTTAACAAAATTGTCGTTAATTTTTTATCCTATACATTTCCCCGATAACAATCTTTCTGTTAATTTAAATGTCAATTGAACATATTTTCAACTTCATTAATTAGGAGCTAGGAATAGACTATGCTACAAGAAGAAATTTATTTTCAAAAGAAGAGTGCTGACTAACATGATTTGAAGATTATTGTGGCAATAAAATGATTTTTTTGAGAAGGTCTAAAAGTGGAAAGCCAAAAGGCTAGCATTTCAAAAATAATCAATTACAGAAAACAATCTAATTTTGTTTGCAATTTCCTTCCACACTGGCATCATAGTATTAATTTGCAAATAAGAATTTTTCTATATCAATATTGTTTTTATGTTGGTCAAGAACCAGTTATTAGTCCTCTACGTTTTGAAGTGGGTACTATTTCATATATTTCTCATTGATAAGTTTGCTCCTTTAATGTTCTGCCCATGAAACTCAGTCTTATTTGAGCAACAATGATAATGATGTCAGGATAATTATGACAATGCGGTAGGTTATTTATGTAGCATAACTCTTTAATAATGTTTATAAAATACTTCCAGATTGAATTCCAGAAAAGTACCAATTTATCCTCCATTTCTCCTCACTGTTGCTAACATTACTATTATATATTTAAAAAAATAACCTCTGCCAGGGTGTGGAGAAAAGGGAGCCCTCTTGCACTGTTGGTGGGAATGTAAATTGATACAGCCACTATGGAGAACAGTATAGAGGTTCCTTAAAAAACTAAAAATAGAACTACCATATGACCCAGCAATCCCACTACTGGGCATATACCCTGAGAAAACCATAATTCAAAAAGAGACATGTACCACAATGTTCATTGCAGCACTATTTACAATAGCCAGGACATGGAAGCAACCTAAGTGTCCATCACCAGATGAATGGATAAAGAAGATGTGGCACATATATACAATGGAATATTACTCAGTCATAAAAAGAAACGATATTGAGTTCTTTGTAGTGAGGTGGGTGGACCTAGAGTCTGTCATACAGAGTGAAGTAAGTCAGAAAGAGAAAAACAAATACCATATGCTAACACATATATATGGAACCTAAAAAAAAAAAAAAGGTTCTGAAGAACCTAGGGGCAGGACAGAAATAAAGACGCAGACGTAGTGAATGGATTTGAGGACATGGGGAGTGGGAAGGGTAAGCTGGGTCGAAGTGAGAGAGTGGCTTGGACATATATACACTACCAAATGTAAAATAGATAGCTAGTGGGAAGCAGTTGCATAGCACAGGGAAGTCTGCTCAGTGCTCTGTGACCACCTAGAGGGGTGGGATAGGGAGGGTGGGAGATATGGGGATATATGTATATGTATAGCTGATTCACTTTGTTATAAAGCAGAAACTAACACACCATTGTAAAGCGATTATACTCCAATAAAGATGTTAAAAAATTTTTTTAATAAAAAATTTTTAAAAAAACCTCTGCCAATGCAATAGAGAAAATTGTATTCTTTATAAATATTTGCATTTCTTTGATTCTTTGTCATCCTTGTATAGTGGAATATTTTAAGTATGCTGAATAGTCATTTATTTTAGGAATTGCATTTTCCCCTCTCTTGCCCATTTTTGTCCTATTTCGGATTTTTTTTCTAATTCAGTATAAAACTTTTATTTATAGTAAATGTATTAACTTATTGTCCATCATATGCAATGCAAATTATTTCCTAATTTAGTTCTTTGACTTTATTTTTGTTAATAGTGGGTGTTTAAAACAATTTGCATGTAGTCAAATATATCAACTTTTCACATGTTGATATCCTTCTATCTTCACATCAATTCATTTTAATTATTGTAGCTGAATTTTATTAACTGATGGTAAAATCTGATCATAACTCTACTTTCTGGCTAAATGTATTTATTTTTTCTTGCTTATTGATTCCTCTATCTAAATTACGGCATTGCTCTGCCATTTTCTTTTAGAGGGAAGAAGGGAGAGAAGCGATTTTTGACTTGGATTTTATTATATGTGTAATTTTGTGGAGAGTTTGTGTAAGTACAACGTCCACTCTTACCACTTTTCTCTCAATTTATTTACATCACTTTTTTAATCTATTCCATTTTAAAACTATTTTTAAGGTCATGCAAATATAGGTACTTTACATTTTCAGTTACAATTATTCCAAGATATTTTACGTTTATATTAATGTTGCTATTGTCAATAAAATATATATGTGTGGTTGTTTACTTCCCACTTTTTACACCTTTTTAAAATTGTATTGTCATGCAACTAGGTCTACAGTGTTGTGCTGAGGAAAAGTGTTGATAGTGGCCTTCCATGTCTTGTTCCCAATTTTAATGAAAACATTTTTAACATTTGACCATAATGTACTATATTATATTTGTTATAGTTTTTTTTAAACTGTGTTTTGAGGTATAATTTACATATCATACAAGTTACTTATTTCAATTGTATAAGTCAATGCTATTTAGTAAGTTTACTGATTTGTGCAACCAATCACCCCAATCTGATTTTAAGATGTTTCGATCACCCCACAAAGATCCCTCATGCCCATTTTCAGTCATTCACTGAACATTATTCAGCCATGAGAAAAAGGTAATCCTGCCGTTTACAGAAATATGGATTAAATTTTAAATTATAAGATAGTATATTAGGTGAAACTAGCCAAACTACTATATGATCTCATTTATATGTGGAATCTTAAAAAAAGTCAAACTTGTAAAAACAGAAAGTAGAATGGTGGTTACTAGGCGGCATTTGGTGGGAAAGATAGGGAGATTCTGTTCAACGAATACATGTCTTCAGTTATAAAATTAATAAGCTCTGGGGATCTAATGGTGACCATAGTTAATAATACTGTATTGTGTTGTTGAAATTTGCTGGGAGTAGACCTTAAGCATTCTCACCAGAAAAATTAAAAAGATAAGTATCTGAGGTGATGGATGTGTGAATTAATCAGATTTTGGTAATCATTTCACTAAGTATATTTATATCTAATTGCTGCTTTAAATATATACAATTTTATTTGTCAATTATACCTCCATAAAGCTGGGGGAAAAGAAAGATTGCAACATAGAAACCCTGCCTTGACTTTCCAGCCTGCTAGCCTGCCCTGTGGATTTCAGACTCAAGACTGTGTCACCAGCTCTTCCCTGAATTTCCAGCTTCTCAGCCAGCTCTACAAATTTCAGACTTGCTAGATCCCATAACTGTGTGAACAAAGTTATCAAAATCAATGCCTCGCTCCCTCTGTCTCCATATCTGTCTCTGTCTCTCTTATACATATATAAGTGTATTTTTATATATGATATTTTTGAGTAAACTTGTCTTATTGTTGCCCTTTGGGTATATTTTTCTGTCTAAATATTTCATATTTTAAAACTTTTTAAATATACTTCTTTACTTTTAAATGTTTTCATTAAGCCATTTTCTCTGCATTCCTGTTATTTTTCTAAGTTTTTAGTTAAATAATTCATTTGCTTCTTTAAAAGTAATTTAATATTTGCTTGATTTTAAACTTAATATATATGTTTAAAATGTATAGAATCCCATTCTCATCCATGTTGAGTTGGCTGCTACTCTTTCAGGCTTTCATTAAGCTCTAAATCTTTCCCCCTTGACCACAATTAAGAAATTACTGGTGAATTTTTACCAAAAGGTTGACATGCTTTGATTTGTAATTTATACTGTTTATATCTGTCTAACATCAGTATGGGGTATGTACTGTCTGGGAGTAACGTTGGAGTTAGGGAAGTCTGTCAGAGAGTAACCAGATAACCATCTGTTTAGATAGTAGAAAGAAGAAGAGATTCAAGTGAATGCAGGAGATAGAATCAATAGAATGGAGTAACTGATTGGTATGGTGAATGAGAAAATATCAGGTACAAGTAGGTTGTAAGTAAGAAAATAAAATTTGAATTTACAGGATCTGTATGATAGCTATATGGCTATTAAGCCATTAAACCAATTTGTAAGAAAGGTTTAGGTTTAAAGATACAGACTTGGGAAGAAAATCATCAGCTCTGAGAACCAATTAAATGACCCAGAAAACTAAGGAGAAAAAACAGACAGCTACGGTTGGAATCCTAGGGAACACCTAAATCTGAGACACAGAGAAACGAAAGTAACCCTTAGAGGAGTGTCTTCATCAGTATGGGCTGATATAACAAAAATATAGCCTGGGTGGCTCAAACAACAAATATTTATTTCTCACAGTTCTGGAGGCTAGAAGTCTGAGATCAAGGAGCTGGCAGATTCTGTGTCTGATGAAAGCCTGCTTCTTGGTTGCACACTACCAACTTCTTGCTGCATCCTCATGTGGTAGAAAGAGAGCTAGAAATATCTCTGGGATCACTTTTATAAGGGCACTAACCCCATCCGTGAGGATTCCACCATCATGACCTAATTATCTTCCAAAGTCCCCAAAGGCATTAAGTTTTCAACATGTGAATTTTGGGGAGACACAAACATTCAGTCCATAACAAGGAACTTGAGAAGACAAAAGTTGAGTAAGGGGAAAATCAGGAAATCATGGTATCACAAAGTCCAAAGGTAGAGAGCATTTCCAGGTTTGCCCTTTAACTTTGAGTGTTTTTTAAGTAGCATCTTGATGTAGTGTGAGAGAAGCAGTTTATGAACGCCTTCATTTGGCACCATTGATCATTAAATATCATCTTTGTAAGATCTGATTCACATAGAATTGGTCTGTGCTATGAACTTTGTATCCCCCTATTCCTTATAGGCCTTACTTGTCTCTCATTCACAGAAATTGATGAAACTGGGAACTAGTCTGCTGAGGAAAAACGTTTAGCAATGAATTTGGTAATGGAGTCTGTTCTAGTCATAGAATTTTTTACAGGTTCTCTTGGAAAAGTTAATAGGACAATAGCACATTACATCTGTAGTAGTTTTATTTCACTGCTGAATGAGTTGCACTGTATTTATTCTTTCCATGCCTTAAAATTCAACTATTATTGAGTTCTTTGTTGTCATGAGCTATGACCAAACATTAATAATATTTCATATTCTAAATATTTTGTTCACTAAAATTGCACATGAAGAAAAAAATTGGTTTTGAAATATTTTGGTCCTAACTCAAATGCCAGTGAAGTGGTATGAAAACTATAGACACGACAAAGAAAATATAGTCAATGTAATTGCTCTCCTCTCATTTACCATCTTTTTTTCCCCCCTAGATTTAATTTACTCATCATTTTCACTTTAATTGTTTTTATACCTCACTTGCAAACTGTAATAGTTATAAAGGAAATAAAAGACATATTTCCAGGAGGTTTAATTTTGGAGTGTTTGCACACAAATTCCTGTTGGCAGTTCTAGAAAACAGTGGAATATTCAACTGATCTAGTTTAGCTTTCTCCTAAAATCTATTAATACCAAATGTCAAAAGATTAAAAGACACTAGGTTGTGTATGCCCTTGGGTATGTAGGGGAGAAAAAAATCTTTTACCTCTACATATCTTGTATTTCTGGTTGGGGCCCTACAACTTTAATAAAAGACCGATGAACAAGAGAAAAACAAACAGAAATTTATTAACGTGTGCACTGTGCATATGCATGGATAACTCAAAGAGGTAGTTAGAACTCGGGTTTATCTAACAACAAAAGAACAATAAATTTTTAGAGATGTGACAAGACAAAGGAAAAGGACTTTGAGCTTCTAAGGGTAGCAAATTATGGGAAGGCAAGTATATGGGGAAATTAATAGTAGATAAGGGTAGTTTTAGCAAGGTTTGTTATGTAGATTCCTCTGGTATGCTCTCTGGGGCTGATAAGGGTCTAGAGTTGTCTCTAGTGATTAACTTTTGTCCTTCCTGGTAGAGAGGAGAGTGCAGAGACTTTTACAAATTTATGTCCTGGTTTCAGGCAAATAGGAGGAGAGCAGAGAATTTTCTTGTATCTGCTTCTTCTCAATTGCCTTTGGCTCAAATAATCCTTATGCCAAAGTGGCACATTTCGGGGTGGCATGTTTTGCTACCTTTCTCTCATGTCCATCAAAGAGAATCTGGGTGGCATGGGAGGATCTTATCTTTTAGGAACTGCCTTTCTGATGAAGAATTTTTTTCACCTCCAGATGTAATTCTTCTCTTTGCCATACATGATGCTGTATAGTGGATATGGCATAGGACTTCTGGGCTTTCTGAGGAAGGATGTAACTCTAGATTGACTTTAAGGCTTCTAGCTTTAAAGCATATGGGTAGATGGTGATTATACAAATTACAGAAGAAGCAGATTGTACGAGGGATGTGATGAGTTCAGACTCACACACATTCACGTTTTCAGTTTGAGTTTAATATGGGATGTTCAAGTGGCGACATTGAGTATGCAGCTGAAGTTTGTAGTTCAAGGGAAAAACTTGGAGATGCAGCATTGGGGAATATTAGCTTATAGGTAGAAATTGAAGCCATGAATATAAAAGATATTTTTCCAGGGAGACAGTGTAGAAGATGTGCAAAATAGTACATGAGGAAAATCCACATTTACTGGTTAGGTGTTATTTAGTAATTCAATTAAAAATAGTTAATATTTCTTGAATGCTCATTATGTCCAAATTTTGCTGCTAAGTATTTAACAATGAAAATCTCATTTAATCTTCATAATAATCGTACGAGATAGATACTATTATTATTATAATTTTCATTTTACAGGTGAAGAACAGAGGTTAAGTGACTTGACCAAATCACACATTCAGTAAGTGGTACAACCAGGAATTTGACTTAGTCCATGCTCTTGACCATTGTCATATGCTCTTCAAATATTTATTTAACAGCCAAGCACAATACAAGGCAGTTGAAATACAGCAGTGAAAAGGACAGATAATCCTGCTTTCATGGGGCTTACTTCCTTGTGGTGAGAAAAGCCTTAAACTTATAAAACCATAAGTAAAAACATAAGCTAAAATTGTGTTAAGGGCTATAAAGAAATAATTGGAGTAATATGACGATGGGTGTAGAGATGGGGCGAGAGCCATTATATAAGTTATTTGAGGAAGACAGCTTTAAACAGTATTTAATCTGAGACTTGAATAATCAGAAGAAGCCAGGGAAAGAGCTTTACAGGAATAGAGAACAGCAAGTGAAAAGACCTTGAGATGAGATAGGATGAACAAAGGGAAAAGTGGCATCAGAGGAGACTGGAGCAGGCAGGAGTCAAACCACATAAAGCCTTGCAGGCTGCAGGGAATAGTTTAGACTTTATTCTAAGAATAATGGGAAGGCAATAAGGGGTTTTAAGGAGAGGGGTCATATGATCTAATTTATACATAAAAATAGCACCTTGGTTGCTCTCTGAATAATAGATTGGAGGGAGATAAAAGTGAAAGTAACAGGAAGACCAAGAGGAAGCTATTACAATAGTCCATGCAAGACATGATGGTGCCTCAATTTCAGGTAGTATCAGTGGAGATGAAAGGTAGACATGTTTGAGATATATTCTGGATATAGATACTACAGAACATGCTGATTGATACGGAAGGTATGAAAAAGGGAGAAATAAGTTATTTGCAGTTTTTGGGTCTGAGCAACTATGAGGATGGTGATTCCATTTACTGAGATGGAGAACATTGGGCAAGGAGCATGTTGGTGGCTGGGAAATCAGTAATGTTGTTTTGGCAATGGCTGAATTAGACTTGTCCAACTCAGTGGAGAGGTCAAGTAGAAAGTTGTAAATATGTCTGTAGCTCTGGAGTAAGTTCTAGATTATAGTTTTAAATTTAGAAGTCATCAACAGACAAATAAAGTCATGGATAAATAAGATCACTTAAAAGGAGGAGAGATTTAAAATGAGAAGAGAAGAAGGTACTGAAGTCCCTGGGACTCAAGGTTAGGGTACATCATTGTTTGGGGATTGGATACATAAGAAGAGCTAGCAAAGAAAACCGTAAAGGAGTAACTAGTGCAATAAAAATACTTGACAATTTAACAACTCTCTTCTTCTTAGGATACACCTCTCTATTGGCTTTAACGACGATGTACATTTCTGGTTTTCCTTCATTGCACAAAGTAAGTGATTGGCTTTCAATACAAAAAGGTGAACTTCTTCCATGATAAGAAGAAAATAGAAATATGAATACTGACACAGGTAAGTTTGTAGATTTGGTTGTGAGAAGATGATGCAGTTCTCTTCTGATGACTCTTATGATCTCAGTGAAGCATAAGGTGATGCAATAAACTAAGGGTAAAGATGGAACAGGCTGGGGGAGAGAATCACTGAATACTATCAAGCAGGAATGATCTGAGAAGGAGGGTAAGAATCAAGACAATGATATTATGGAAACTTGAGGAAAGAAGAGTTTCAGATAGATGGGAAAAATCTGTGTTATCAAATTTTTTCTGTAAGTTCATTAAGGTAAAGAAAAGGCTTTACATCAGAAAGTTATTCTTAATGAAAGCAGATTCAGCAGAGTGGTAAAGTTAGAAGCCAGAGTACAGTGCCTGGGGAAGTGTGCAACATGAGGGTATAGAAAATGCGAGGGAGGACAGATTTTTAAAGATCAGTCAAGAAAAGAAGGAAAGTGAAAATAGCAAGAAAAAGTGACTTCTTTGAAGGAGGGCTTTATTTCATATTATTGTTTATATTTAGCTTTTTTTCTAGTTTTATTGGAAAATAATTGACATGTTTGAGTATGTGAGTATAGGTCATAGGAAAGTATTCAGTAAAGAAGAAGAAATTGAAGAGAGAGAAAGGAGAGCGGATAATTGATGGAGAGAAGTCCTGGGGGAAACTACCTGGGACGAGGTCAAGAACACAGGTGGAAGTGACTGTAAAATTTGACAGTGAGGTTACAGACTATTCTAAGAACATTTATGAAAGATGTTTGACCTCTTGACATTTTCTGACATTCCCCACTGAATAGAACCATAATGTATTTTGTATGCTTAAAGGTATTCATTAATATTTCAATGCAACTGAATGTTTTTTTATGTTTTAGGTTGTCTTACAGAAAATTACTTAAGTAGCTCCTTATCCCCCCCAAATTTATTCATAAAGGCATATATGTGACTCTTCTTTAAAGATCTCTCCTTTAATTAGTATTTCTTTCTTATTTCTTATTTATGTCATGATGAATTAAATATTAACATATTGTCTTTGATTTAACCTAGAGTGAATATAAATGGTATTCTGGAAAAAGAAAAAAAAAAACTGACACTAATTTTACTCATTATGCCTCTGCTGAATACCTCATTAGTGCTTTAATTCATGCAGAAAAGGTTAAAATGTACTGAAAGTGACAATTCCTAAATGGAAAGCACTGTGCTTCTGGTTCACTCCGCAGTAAAGTACAATCATTCTGGGGAAAGGAAAGTGCTAGAGAAGAGTTGTCAGAGTTGGTAGCTGAGTTGAAATACCATGTGACCCTCTGAGAGGCAGGGACATTAGAAGCAAAGGGACCTGAATGAATATGATCACATCACTTCTTTGGGAAATAGATGAATCGGGCAGGAGAGGATATTGTAACGTCCACTTTCACAGGCTCCTTTAGAACTTCCGTACAACTGAAATATCACTTCTTGAGAGACTGTAATGTGGTATGGGCTTATGAATCCAATCCTCCAAATTATTTTCAAGTTCAATTATCTCTACCTGGCCCATGTACATGGAGCCATTGTATTTCTCTCTTAGAATTGTTTGTCATTGACTCCTCACTATAAATGAACTAATTCAGTTAAATGTCAGAGTTATAATAAATTTCATATTATTATACATTTCAAATCCCAAAGGAGTATCCCTTCTCCAGGTAGTTTCTCCAAATATTTTATTTTCTCTAGTATTTGCGTAACTGGAAATTTACCTTTCAAGCCCTAGACTATGGGTCCAAATGAGTTTTCTTGGCTGCCCTTGAGGTGGAACAAGCAATGAGATAGATGAGCAGAGGCCTTGGGAAGTTACATTGGGAACACTTGTCTTCCTGATTGCTGTTTATAGTGTTTGGCCAAGCTGATAATATTCTGTTTTAGGCAGCGCAATTGATGTGAATTATACACTGATTTTACCATATGGATAGCTACGCCATGAAATATATTACGTTATTTCAACAACAGTATCATAATATGTTTTAATAAGAAAATCATGCTAGCTTCTGGATAAACGGGAATTATGCAGATGCAGTCACTGTCCTCATGTGCAAAGACTTCATTTAATTAACAAAAGTCTATGTTATATCGATAGAGAACTTTGCAGTTTTCAAAGCACTTCACATACATCTATTTGATGTTTACCACAACTGTATGCTGTAGGGATCTGGGCGTTAAAAAATAGTAAGCCAAGTCAGAATCTAGAAAGTAAAGTGAATGTCCAGTAGAGATGGTCCATATCCAAGTAAGAAAGCTGAGGCAATTAAGTACAAATTCCTTGGTTCAAGCAATTTTACTTCTAGGAATTTCTCTTATGGAAATAGTTATTGTTTTGGGGAGATCATTGACCAAAGTTGAAGTAAGAGCCTTCTTTTTTTTTTGCCAGGCCACAAATTAAGTAGTGGGTTATGTTTACAAGACAGTGAGTCAAAGATTCAAAACTTGAAGAAGCAGACTTTAGATGGATTTTTTTCCCAAATGAGTAATTTTAATATACACTCAGGATAACCTTAAGTAATAACCAGATATTGTCCTCAAAGTTTTTCAGACCTCTGCTGATATGATTTTTTTTTCTTCTTGAACAGTTTCAAATGTCCAAGCCCAAATGTAATCATTGTATATTTACATTCTCAGTCTTATGAGAAGCAGACAAAAAGATGTTTTTCCATATGTGAGCAATGGGACACAACTTGCTCAGTGTGTCCCCTTCTTTCAATGCCCTGAAAAACTTCCTTATATGCAGGATGATTAAGAAAACATTCAATGAAAACTTTATTCTATCAATGGGAGCACTGAGGGACAAACTTCTTATGTTTGATAACAGAAATATTACAAAGTTTTAAGGATGTGAAAAAATTTCAAACATCTAGTGCTGTCTTTCCTTCTCTTTTTATAAATTATGTTATAGGACATAAACATCTAAATTGTGCTATACTAAGCTCTACTGACAATTTACTAAGTCTGTATGTTCACAGATAAAAGAACCATTGTCACATGGGTAATAGCCAAGGTTTGGCCTACAAAGGCAGTATTGTCCAATTTGATCCCCTTGACGCTCATACAGCTATGCAAGGATTACACACATACACACACACACACACAATTACAAACACTGCAATTAATATCCTTATATCCTTATTTGTCCAGATGCCGAATTCAGTCTGATTTGTAATAATAAACATTGATATCACTCTAAATATTTGTAAATAGGGAATTCAATAAATGTAATAGGGCATATAGGTAAATGGAACACTATGACCCCCCTCAAAATAAAAGAGATCTACATTTACTGAAATGAAAAGATGTCCACAGTGAGCTAAATATGACATTTTATAAGAAAAATATATACATACGCATCCATATATTTATGGAAAGATGTATAATATGCTGTTAAAAGTAGTTATCTTGAGATTATGGGACAACTTTCAAAGTCATGTAACAGAATTTTTACAAATGTCTTTATAACACACATGAATTATTTACTTAACGAGAAAAAAGTAAATATATAAAATAAAATGAGTAAATTGAAGAACAGCTATGCATGGTATAATTTTACCTGCATAAAATATATACATATATGTTTATACAGGAATGAAAATGCTAGGAGGATACATAGCTAATTCTTAATAGTGATTCTCTATCGCTATTAAGTGATGGAGTTACGGTAGAAATTCCACTTTCTTCATACCATTTGAATGTTTTACAACCATTATATATTACAGATTAATCTGTACATAGTGATGTTAGCTATAACATGGATTCAGTCATTTTTATTATATAGTAGTATTCTCTAGGCAATGGCAACTCTTTCCCCCGTCAATTTATAATCATTAGAGAAATATGATGCTCTACTATTCTAAGGACTTGATAACCTTCTAAAATAATACAATTACTAATTAAAATGTATTACTACTTCTGAGGAATAGTAAAGCAGCGTTCATTATTTTGAAATTTGCTTCAGAGCATATAATTTGTCCTTTAACAGTTAATATAATTTTTATTTTTTTATTATTTTGGTCATAAAAGTGATTCATAGAGAACGTTTAAAATAATGTGCTTCAGTAAATAATCAAGAAGACACTGGATGAATGACTATGATGTATTTTAATGGGAGTCACTTCTGATAACTAAAATCCTGATTCTCACATTTAAAATAAACTTGATAAAACACTACCCTTACAAATTTCAGTATCTTAATTCTATTTACTTTAATTTCATATTTACTCTAAAAACTGAAATGTTTGATAAACAGCAAGGACCTACTTTATAGTACAGGGAACTATATTCAATATCTTGTAATAACCTATAATAGAAATAATCTGAAAAAGATTTTATATATATATATATATATATATATATATATATATACACACACACACACATATATATGACTGAATCACTTTGCCATACACCTGAAACGTGAATCAACTATACTTCAACAAAAAATAAAAATTAAAAAAACTAAAATATTTGATTTAGATTGGAAAAACTGTAAAAGAATGACTGAATAGGCAATATAGATAAATACTTCACTTTATCCAATTCTTGGAAGCAATTATGGAATATTAAACTTGTACATACAGGTGAAACAAAACAAGTGCATCTCATTTTTAGGGCAAGTAAGAAATAATCAGCTCTTTTTTTTTGCTTTTTAACTCTTTGTTTTGTGTTCTGTGGTCCTTTCTGACAGCCCACTGATGCTACCTAGGACTATAAGGGGAAAAAAAATGACTATGGAAAGATAAATCCTATTTTATACCTGTGTAAAATAAAAGGATATTTTTGATTTATCAAAAAGAAAAATGCATTTTCTTCGTGATATCTTTTTTTAAACTTTGTCACATGAGCACATATCATCACAGTTCTAATGAATGAAACCAGGTTAAAGCTTAGTTGATTAAAGAAAGAAATATATATCATATAATTCCTTGTTGTGTAATTAAATAGGCATTTCCATGTAAATAACGTGAAGGGTGCCCTTTAGGTAAAGCTTAATTATCTGAAAAATAACTGCAGTTACTGTCATTAGATTTTTTTAAGTAAAAAAGAAATTTATGGTAAATCATAAGACTACCGTCATTAAACATGATCAACCTATCAGAAAATGTTTTCAAAATGATACCTAAGATTAGTGATGTTGAGCATCTTTTCATGTGTTTGTAGTGGGAAGCTGCTGCATAGCACAGGGAGATCAGCTCGATGCTTTGTGATGACCTAGAGGGGTGGGATACGGAGGATGGGAGGGAGGCTCAAGAGGGAGGGGATATGAAGATATATGTATACTTACAGATGATACACTTTTTTTTTAAACATCTTTATTGGAGTATAATTGCTTTACATTGTTGTGTTAGTTTCTGCTGTATAACAAAGTGAATCAGCTATATGTATACATATATCACCATATCCCCTCCCTCTTGTGTCTCCCTCCAACACTCCCTAACCCACCCATCTGGGTGGTCACAAAGTACCGAGCTGATCTCCCCGTGTGATGCAGCTGCTTCCCACTAGCTATCTATTTTACATTTGGTAGTGTATATATGTCAATGCTGCTCTCTCACTTTGCCCTAGCTTACCCTTCCCTCTCCTGGTATCCTCAATTCTCTATGTCTGCATCTTTATTCCTGTCCTGCCCCTAGGTTCTTCAGAACCTTTTTTTTTTTTTTAGATTCCATATATTTGTGTTAGCATATGGTATTTGTTCTTCTCTTTCTGACTTACGTCACTCTGTATGACAGTCTCTAGGTCCATCCACCACACTACAAAAAACTCAATTTCATTTCTTTTTATGGCTGAGTAATATTCCATTGTATATATGTGTCACATCTTCTTTATCCATTCATCTGGTGATGGACACTTAGGTTGCTTTCATGTCCTGGGTATTGTAAAGAGAGCTGGAATGAATACTGTGGTACAAGACTCTTTTTGAATTATGGTTTTCTCAGGGTATATGCCCAGTAGTGGGATTGCTGGGTCATATGGTAGTTCTATTTTTCGTTTTTAAGGAACCTCCATACTGTTTTCCATAGTGGCTGTATCAATTTATATTCCTACCAACAGTGCAAGAGGGTTCCCTTTTCTCCACACCCACTCCAGCATTTATTTTTTGTAGATTTTTTGATGATGGCCATTCTGACCAGTGTGAGTTGATACCTCATTGTAGTTTTGATTTGCATTTCTCTAATGATTAGTGATGTTGAGCATCCTTTCATGTGTTTGTTGGCAATCTGTATATCTTGTTTGGAGAAATGTCTATTTAGGTCTTCTGCCCATTTTTGGATTGGGTTGTTTGTTTTTTTGAAATTGAGCTGCATGCGCTGCTTGTATGTTTTGGAGATTAATCTTTTGTCAGTTGCTTCATTTGCAAATATTTTCTTCCAATTCTAAGAGTTGTCTTCTTGTCTTGTTTATGGTTTCCTTTGCTATGCAAAAGCTTTTAAGCTTCATTAGGTCCCATTTGTTTGTATTTGTTTTTATTTCCAGTTCTCTAGGAGGTGGGCCATAAAGGATCTTGCTGTGATTTATGTCATAGAGTGTTCTGCCTATGTTTTCCTCTAAGAGCATTATACTGTCTGGCCTTACATTTAGGTCTTTAATCCATTTCGAGTTTATTTTTGTATACGGTGTTAGGGAGAGTTCTATTTTCATTCTTTTACATGTAGCTGTCCAGTTTTCCCAGCACCACTTATTGAAGAGGCTGTCTTTTCTCTGTTGTATATTCTTACCTCCTTTATCAAGGATAAGGTGACCATAAGTGCGTGGGTTTATCTCTGGGCTTTCTATCCTGTTCCATTGATCTATATTTCTGTTTTTGTGCCAGTACCATACTGTCTTGAACTGTAGCTTTGTAGTATAGTCTGAAGTCAGGGAGCCTGATTCCTTCAGCTCCGTTTTTCTTTCTCAGGATTGCTTTGGCTATTGGAGGTCTTTTGTGCTTCCATAAAAATTGTGAAAATGTTGTTCTAGTTCTGTGAAAAATGCCATTGGTAGTTTGATAGTGATTGCATTGAATCTGTAGATTGCTTTGGGTAGTATAATTATTTTCACAATGTTGATTCTTCCAATCCAAGAATATGGCATATCTCTCCATCTGTTTGTATTGTCTTTAATTTCTCCCATCAGTGTCTTATAGTTTTCTGCATACAGGCTTTTTGTCTCCTTAGATAGGTTTATTCCTAGTTATTTTATTCTTTTTGTTGCAGTAGTAAATGGGAGTGTTTCCTTAATTTCTCTTTCAGATTTTTCATCATTAGTGTATAGGAATGCAAGAGATATCTGTGCATTAATTTTGTATCCTGTTACTTTACCAAATTCATTGAATAGCTCTAGTAGTTTTCTCATAGCATCTTTAGGATTCTCTATGTATAGTAGCATGCCATCTGCAAACAGTGACAGTTTTACTTCTTCTTTTCCAATTTGTATTCCTTTCATTTCTTTTTCTTTTCTGATTGCTGTGGCTAAAACTTCCAAAACTATGTTGAATAATAGTGGTGAGTGTGGACAACCTTGTCTTGTTCCTGATCTTAGAGTAAATGGTTTCAGTTTTTCACCACTGAGAACGATGTTGGCTGTGGGTTTGTCATATATGGCCTTTATTATGTTGAGGTAAGTTCCCTCTATGCCTACTTTCTGGAGAGTTTTTATCATAAATGGGTGTTGAATTTTGTCAAGAGCTTTTTCTGCCTCTATTGAGATGATCATATGGTTTTTATCCTTCAATTTGTTAATATGGTGTATCACATTGATTGACTTGCGTATATTGAAGAATCCTTGCATTCCTGTGATAAACTGCAATTGATCATGGTGTGTGATCCTTTTAATGTGTGTTGGATTTTGTTTGCTAGTATTTTGTTGAGGATTTTTGCATCTATGTTCGTCAGTGATATTGGCCTGTAGTTTTCTTTCTTTGTGACATCTTTGTCTGGTTTGGGTATCAGGGTGATGGTGGCCTCGTAGAATGAGTTTGGGAGAGTTCCTCCCTCTGCTATATTTTGGAAGAGTTTGAGAAAGATAGGTGTTAGCTCTTCTCTAAATGTTTGATAGAATTCACCTGTGAAGCCATCTGGTCCTGGGCTTTTGTTTGTTGGAAGATTTTAAATCACAGTTTCAATTTCAGTGCTTGTGATTGGTCTGTTTATATTTTCTATTTCTTCCTGGTTCAGTCTCAGAAGGTTGTGCTCTTCCAAGAGTTTGTCCATTTCTTCCAGGTTGTCCATTTTACTGGCATAGAGTTGCTTGTAGTAATCTCTCATGATCCTTTGTATTTCTGCAGTGTCAGTTGTTACTTCTTTTTCATTTCTAATTCTATTGATTTGAGTCCTCTCCCTTTTTGTCTTGATAAGTTTGGCTAATGGTTTATCAATTTTGTTTATCTTCTAAAAAACCAGATTTTAGTTACTGATCTTTGCTCTTGTTTCCTCCATTCCTTTTTAATTTATTTCTGATCTTATCTTTATGATTTCTTTCCTTCTGCTAAGTTGGGGTATTTTTTGTTCTTCTTTCCCTAATTGCTTTAGGTGTAAGCTTAGGTTGTTTATTTGAGATGTTTCTTGTTTCTTGAGGTAGGATGGTATTGGTATAAACTTTCCTCTTAGAACTGCTTTTCCTGCATCCCATAGGTTTTCGGACATCGTGTTTTTATTGTCATTTGTTTCTCCGTATTTTTTGATTTCCTCTTTGATTTCTTCAGTGATCTCTTATTATTTAGTAGTGTATTGTTTAGCCTCCATGTGTTTGTATTTTTTACAGTTTTGTTTTCCTGTAATTGTTATCTAGTCTCATAGCATTGTGGTAGGAAAAGATACTTGATACAATTTCAATTTTCTTAAATTTACCATGGCTTGATTTGTGACGCAAGATATGATCTATCCTGGAGAATTTTCCATGAACACTTGAAAAGAAAGTGTATTCTTCTGTTTTTGGATGGAATGCCCTATAAATATCAATTAAGTCTATGTTGTTTCATGTGTCATTTAAAGCTTGTGTTTCCTTATTTATTTTCATTTTGGATGATCTGTCCATTAGTGAAAGTGGGGTGTTAAAGTCCCCTACACTAACTGTGTTACTGTCGATTTCCCCTTTTATGGCTGTTAGCATTTGCTTTATGTATTGAGGTACTCCTATGTTGGGTGCATATATATTTACAATTGTTATATCTTCTTCTTGGATTGATCCCTTGATCATTATGTAGTGTCCTTCTTTGTCTCTTGTAATAGTCTTTATTTTAAAGTCTATTTTGTCTGATATGAGAATTGCTACTCCAGCTTTCTTTTGATTTCCATTTGCATGGAATCTTTTTCCATCCCTTCACTTTCAGTCTGTATATGTCCCTAGGTCTGAAGTGGGTCTCTTGTAGACAGCATATATAAGGGTCTTGTTTTTGTATCCATTCAGCCAGTCTACATCTTTCGGTTAGAGCATTTAATCCATTTATATTTAAGGTAATTATCCAAATGTATGTTCCTCTAACCATTTTCTTAATTGTTTTGTGTTTGTTTTTGTAGGTCTTTCCCTTCTTTTGTGTTTCCTGCCTAGAGAAGTTCCTTTAGCATTTGTTGTAGAGCTGGTTTGTTGGTGCTGAATTCTCTTAACTTTTGCTTGTCTGTAAAGGTTTTAATTTCTCCATCGAATCTGAATGAGATCCTTGCTGGGTAGAGAAATCTTGGTTGTAGGTTTTTCCCTTTCATCACTTTAAATATGTCCTGCCACTCCCTTCTGGCTTGCAGAATTTCTGCTGAAAGATCAGCTGTTAACCTTATGGGGATTCCCTTGTATGTTATTTGTTGCTTTTCCATTGCTGCTTTTAAGATTTTTTCTTTGTATTTAATTTTTGATAGTTTGATTAATATGTGTCTTGGCGTGTTTCTCCTTCGATTTATCCTGTTGGGACTCTCTGCGCTTCCTGGACTTGATTAACTATTTCCTTTCCCATATTAGTGAAGTTTTCAACTATAATCTCTTCAAATATTTTCTCAGCCCCTTTCTTTTTCTCTTCCTCTTCTGGGCCCCCTATAATTCGAATGTTGGTGTGTTTAATGTTGTCCCAGAGGTCTCTGAGACTGTCCTCAATTCTTTTCATTCTTCTTTCTTTATTTTGCTCTACAGTAGTTATTTCCACTATTTTATCTTCCAGGTCACTTATCCGTTCCTCTGCCTCAGTTATTCTGCTATTGATTCCTTCTAGAGAATGTTTAATATCATCTATTGTGTTGTTCATCATTGTTTGTTTGCTCTTACGTTCTTCTAGGTCCTTGTTAAACGTTTCTTGTATTTTCTCCATTCTATTTCCAAGATTTTGGATCATCTTTACTATCATCTCTCTGAATTCTTTTTCAGGTAGACTGCCTATTTCCGTTTCATTTGTTAGGTCTGGTGGGCTTTTACCTTGCTCCTTCATCTGCTGCATATTTCTCTGTCTTCTCATTTTGTTTAACTTACTGTGTTTAGGGTCTCCTTTTCACAGGCTGCAGGTTTGTAGTTCCCATTGTTTTTGGTGTCTGCCCCCAGTGGTTGGGGTTGGTTCAGTGGCTTGTGTAGGTTTCCTGGTGGAGGGGACTGGTACTTGTGTTCTCGTGAGTGGGGCTGGATTTTTTCTTTCTGGTGGGCATGGCCACGTCCGGTGGTGTGTTTTGGGGTGTCTGTGAATTTATTATAATTTTAAGCAGCCTCTCTGCTTATGGGTGATTTGGTGTTCCTGTCTTGCTAGTTGTTTGGCATGGGGCATCCAATGCTGGAGCTTGCTGGCCATTGGGTGGAGCTTGGTCTTAGTGTTGAGATGGAGATCTCTGGGTGAGCTCTTGCCAATTGATATTATGTGGGGCTGGGAGGTCTCTGGTGGTCCAATGTCCTTAACTCAGCTCTCCCACCTCAGAGGCTCAGGCCTGGCACCAGGCTGGAGCACCGAGACCCTGCAGCCACATGGCTCAGAAGAAAAGTTAGAGAAAAAAGAAAAAAATAATATAATAAAATTTTAAAATTATTAAAATAACAAATATAAAAAATAAGTATAATAATAAAAAAGAAGAGAGCAACCAAACCAATAAACAAATACACCAATGATAATACACTCTAAAAACTAAACTAAGATAAACATAAAAAGCAGAAACAAATCAGTTGCAGACAGCAAACCTTAAGTCTACAGTTGCTCCCAAATTCCACTGCCTCAATTTTGGGAACATTCGTTGTCTACTCAGGTATTCTACAGGTGCAGGTTATATCAAGTTGATTTTGTGGATTTAATCTACTGCTCCTGAGGCTGCTGGGAGAGATTTCCCTTTCTCTTCTTTCTTTGCACAGCTCCTGGGGTTCAGCTTTGGTTTTGGCCCCACCTCTGCATGTAGGTCGCCTGAGGGCATCTGTTCCTGCCCAGGCAGAATGGGTTAAAGCAGCGGCTGATTAGGGGGCTCTTGCTCATTCAGGCCAGGGGTAGGGAGGGGTATGGTAGTTATAATTGGAATGTGGGCTGAGCCTGCGGCAGCAGAGGCCAGTGTGACGTTGCAACAGCCTGAGGTGCACCGTGTGTTCTCCTGGGGAACTTGTCCCTGGATCACGGGACTCTGGCAGTGGTGGGCTGCACAGGCTCCCAATGGGGTGTGGGCAGTGACCTGTGCTTGCACACAGGATTCTTGGTGGCTGCAGCAGCAGCGTTAGCATTTCATGCCCATCTCTGTTGTGTGAGCTGATAGCCGTGGCTCATGCCAGTCTCTGGAGCTCGTTTAGGAGGTGCTCTGCCTTCTGTGGGCAGACAGGGAAAGAATCCCCTCTCCTTGAGCACCCCAAAACAGTGGTCTCTTGCCTCTTAGGCAGTTCCAAGCTTTTCCCCAGACTCCCTCTGGGCTAGCTGTGGTGCACTAGCCCCCTTCAGGCTGTCTTCACACAGCCAACCCCAGTCCTCTCCCTGGGATCTGGTCTCCAAAGCCCGAGCCTCAGCTCCCAGCCCCCACCTGCCCCAGTGGGTGAGCAGACAAGCCTCTCAGGCTGGTGAGTGCTGGTCGGCACCAATCCTCTGTGCGGGAATCTCTCCACTTTGCCCTCTGCACCCCTGTTGCTGTGCTCTCCTCAGTGGCTCCAAAGCTTCCCCCATGCCAACCCCCTGTCTCTGCCAGTGAAGGGGCTTCCTAGTGTGTGGAAACTTTTCCTCATTCACAGCTCCCTCCCAGAGGTGAAGGTTCCGTCCTTATTCTTTTGTCTCTGTCTTTTCTTTTTTCTTTTGCCCTACCCAGGTATGTGGGGATTTTCTTGCCTTTTGGTAAGTCTGAGGTCTCTGCCAGCATTCAGTTGTTCCACATGTGGGTGTATTTTTGATGTATTTGTGGGGAGGAAGGTGATCTCCAGGTCTTATTCCTCCGCCATCTTGAAGGTCCCCCTCAGCTGATTCACTTTATTGTACAACAGAAACTAATACAACATTATAAAGCAATTATAATCCAGTAAAGATTTAAAAAAATGATACCTGAGAATTAATCACTTAAATCTAAGGGAACTTAGCATATATACACTATGCTATTTATGATAAGTGGGTTTTTTGTTTGTCTTTAGTGTTTTTCTGTTTGATTTTGTAAACCGTGTGTAGGAAAATAAGTTGAAATACTTTACAGTCTTTGATGGCTTATCAAAACTGTTGTTTTTCATAGAAACTCACATGATAAAAGGATCACATTTCATTTTCCTTGATTCAATTAACTAAATCATAAGACAAGCACATCACTCTTGGTTGGGAAAATCAAGTAACTTTCAAAATTAATGGACATGTACTATTTTTTAGTTCATTGTCATTTTACTGAAGGCTAGGATCGTGTTGAAATAGTCTCTAAAACCAAGATCTTACACATCGTTTATAAAATTTTTCTCCTCTAGCATACCTAATAACAAAGAAGTGGATACACATCCCCTAAGAGTCTGGGGGAAACTATGCCAAAACAGCTCAAAACAAATTCATTGTTTTCTTGAATCTCTGGTGTCCTCTTAAAAATGCACATGGATTTTGCATCCTATTCCATAATATACATTTGTTTAAATACAAATAGATGAAGATTTCTCTCAACTAAATTTTGGGGGTAAAATTGATGTTACAGAATGATGCATCATATTTATATTTTGACTTTGCATAACTTTGTGCAGAAGTTAAGTTTGAGAAACATAGTGCTTAAGAATGTCAGAGCCTGTATCTGAGACTGAAAAGATGGGATACCATGTAATTTCTCTTTAGAAATACTGGAACGAGAAATGTATGTAACATTTAATTTGAGCCTGTTTCACTACCAGTGTGAAACACTTACATTGAGGCAACCTATTCATTTTTGGTCATTTTGAAATTGTCATAAAGTATTTATTGTTATTTTTAACCAAACCCGAATCCTTGTAATTTTGATTTATGAATCTTAATTCTGTTCTCAATGTAGTCATAAGTCAATACTCCTAAAAGCATAAACCCCAGAGTTAGACTACATACGAGTGTTTTTCTTACAGATCAAAACAAATTTTAATATATGTGAAATATGAGTGTGCCCTTTGCCCTTCTGTAATGTGTATGTGTGGCTGGGAGGGGAGAAAGGGAGTGAGAATTACCTGGATCTACTTTTGAGGTGAACAGAATGAATGCATGACCAAGCAAAAAATACATAAAGTCTCTTGTATGGCAATGATGTAATATATTCAATGTTAAAATGAACACTGTTAAATTGTTAAAAACAAATAAACACAAAATCATCCATCTACTTGGGGATATACACTTTGTAGCTAATTCATCTTAATGGACTCAAGTAGTTCTACCTAATCAAACATTCTATAAGAACTGTACAGATATTCTGTCATTGTCAGAATTGGTGCCTGGCAATCTCTCCATTATAAATTTCCTAGTCAAAATTGGCTCTTTTTGAGCAATAACACAACAGAGCATACAAAAGAAACATAAGAAAAATGTTCAGATAACAGTAACAGTAACAACAATAAATAACAAACCGTCATTTATTTAGTACTTAATATGTGTCAAATGTAGTGCTAGGGGCTTTAGATAAATTATTTTATTTAATCATCACAACACCCACAGACTGAGTATTTTTGTTTCAGTGGAACAGATGAGAAATTGAAATGTAAAGAGAATAACAGGCTTATCTAAGGTCATATAACTAGGTGATACTTGATGAAACCAAGGTTGAAACCAAACTTGGCTTCTAAAATTCTTTATCTCAGTAATTAAACTCCCTTAATATTAATAGTTCTTTCATTGATTGAAAAGATTAAAGCTACCTCTTATTACCTCCCTTATTCTTTTTTGTATTTTCCAAGTTTTCTTAATTCTGTATTACATGTATAAATATCAAAATTATCTAAAATATTGTATTATTTACTTTATTGCATATAACATGAGAGTCTTGTAGTAGTTGTATATTGTTTTAGTCTCTTCCATAATATTTTTTGAAAATAACCTCTTCTCCATTCCATGTACATCTTATAGAACTATCATTTATGGTACCATGGTTACTTTGCCTCAGGAATAGACTTTTCACTAAAGCCTAGCTAATCAAGATATTCCACCTCACAGATAACAGCAATTGGTCCAGGAGTTGGTCATGTTGCCCAGAGTCCTTCCCTGGAATTTATAATATGACTCTAGAATAAAGAAGCTTCTCTCCACTGTGGTGTTTGGAAAATATGAATATGAGCCTACTGGTGGCTATCTTTCCTGTAATATGGAGAACACCTGTCTATAAAAGGAAGCCAAGTAGAGGGAAGCAGAGATGGGAAATAGCTATCTTAATAGTAGTAAATACTAGTTTCAGCCCCTAAAGCTCTTGCTGTTTCCCCTTGTTCATTGTTCTTGCTATTTTCCCCTTGCCTTATTCTGGGGTTGAGTCTAAGAATGTATTATTATTAATTTTAAAGATCCTCAGTTGATTATGATGATTGGCTATGCATGGCAATCATGGGACATGTTAATAATTCATCCCTTTTGGTTTTTGATCTATGTCAGTTTTTCACTAAAATTTTTTTCTGAAACACCAGTCACTCAAATACTCCACAGCAAAAAAGAGTTCTTCAGTGCTATAAAAGGGTCTGAAAAGTCCTTCAGTAAAACTGATTAATTGCTGAACCCAGCATTCCTCAATTGCCATTTTTTGGTTAGGTAGTTATTAACATCTTACAAAACACAGTTTTGGAAATGCTGAGTGATATACTATATTTATATATAATAATTTGCCAAGATTACATTCATTTTAGCAGCTTAGTATAATTGAAAATTTATCTCTTTTACATGAACTTTTCCCCAATTAACTTTGTGATTGATTAAATCTAAATTCATATCACTGGACTATCCTGCAATTTCCAGCTAGTCAAGATGATTTTTAATTTCAACTGGAATCCAACATGTTATATTTCTCTGCCAGCTTTGGGTCATTTGAATATTTGATAAGAAGGACTTCTAAAGCTACATTAATGTCTTTGTTCACTATGTTGAATCAGAAAGGGTTAAGGATAGAGTCTCAAGTTATTCTGCCAGAGACTATTTTTCAAGTTAACACTGGTTAATTATTTGATATATTTGATATGTTATTCAACTGCTAATCCACTAACACTTTTATCCTTCAGGCCACATTTTTCTTTCAACTACAAGTATGCCACAAGAGATTTTGTCATTTGGTTTCCTGAAATCAAACTTGATCTTCATACACAGTTTGTTGTGGTCTTTAAGTTGAATACCAAAAATATTTGCCCAAAATATTTCAGTTAGAAATTTTCTGTGGGACTACAGCCCAAGGACCCTTATCTTTAAGTTGGCCAAGACCAAACCAGATTGAAATGGAATATATTAAATTTTATAGAAAAATAAAACAACTCTGAAACAAGAAAACTGATGATTAAAACTTTGTTATGCTATATGTTTTTAAAATTGGTGGCCCGTTACTCAGAATTCCCTCTTATCAAGATATTTAAAATTTCAAAATTAGAAATATAATTTTTGTCACCTGCAAATATTCCTGGAAAATACACTGAAAATAAGGTTCAAAGTATTTTTTTAATTTTTAAATTTTAATTTGATATATATAAAAGAACACATATCATAGCTGTATACCTTGAATTATTCTCACAAAGCTGACATAACTCGTACCCAGATAAACAGAACCCCATACCCAGAAGCCTTTTGGAGGCTCCCTTGCACTTACTACCCCTCCAAGAATAACCACTATCCTAACTTCTAACTCTATAGATTAAGTCTGCCTCTTGGAATAGAGCACAGGTCCAGGTTCATTAGATAAACTATAGTTCACAGAATTATTCTAAATGTTCAAGTTGAAGAAACTCAATGTTTTTCTTTAAAGTTTCTTGAACTTTCTGGTTGTACAATCTTGGCCAAATTGTTTAACCTCTCTGAACCTCAGCTTCTTCAACTTTACAATGGAAATAATTATAGTACCTATCTCACAGGCTTGTGAATAGTAAATATTTTATACATATATATGTATATGTATTTACATCTATCTATACAAATATTGTGTAGTAAATTTGTATGGATATATAGATAGATTTTGTAAAGTGTAGCACCTGGCACACAGTAAACACTCAAATTGTAATTATTGTTGGAGTGCTTAGAATACCCTAATATATATTTTAAATTATTATTAGTGTTAATTAAAACCATTGTTAATTAAATCAACTTTGCTTTTTGGGTTATGTTTTTCTTTCTTTTTTTTTTTTTTGCTTACCACCAAAAATATATCTTCCATTAGTTACCATACAGCTGATCCCCTTTACCCATTTTGAGCCTCTCACACATACCTCTTCCTCTCTGGCAACCACTACTCTGTTCTCTGTATCTATGTGTTTGTTTTTGTTTGGTTTGTTCACTTATTTTGTTTTTGTTTGTTTGTTTATCAACTTTTTATATTCCACATGAGTCTTTCTCCAACTGACTTATTTCATTTAGCATAATATCCTAAATATCTATCCATGTTGTCACAAATAACAAGATTTCAACTTTTTTATGGCTGAGTAATACTCCATTGTATATATATAATTTCTTCCTTTAGGTATGCTAATAATTGTTTTATATATATTGGTGCTCCTATGTTAGGTACATGTATATTAATCACGGTTATGTCTTCTTAATAAAGTGCCCCTTTAATATTATATACTGTCCATCTTTGTGTCTTGTTACCTTTTTTGGCTTGAAATCTATTTTGTCTGATATAAATATGGCTACACCTACTTCCTCTTGGCTACCATTTGCTTGGAGCATCATCTGCCATCCCTTCACTTTTTTTTTTTTAATAAATGTATTTATTTATTTTTGGCTGCTTTGCATCTTTGTTGCTGCACACGGGCTTTCTCTAGTTGCGGTGAGCGGGGGCTAGTCTTTGTTGTGTTGCGCAAGCTTCTCATTGCGGTGGCTTCTCTTGTTGTGGAGCACCACGGGCTCTAGGCGCATGGGCCCAGCAGTTGTGGCTCGCAGGCTCTAGAGCGCAGGCTCCGTAGTTGTGGTGCATGGGCTTAGTTGCTCTGCGGCATGTGGGATCTTCCCGGACCAGGGCTTGAACCCGTGTCCCCTGCGTTGGGAGGCGGATTCTTAACCACTGTGCCACCAGGGAAGTCCCCATCCCTTCATTTTTAACCTTTGTCTTTAGAGCTAAGGGGTGTCTCTTGGAGGCAGCATATATTTGCATCTTGTTTCTTAAGCCATGTAGCCACTCTGTGTTTTTTGATTGGTGAATGCAATCCATTTATATTTAGGGTGACTACTGACAGATGAGGACATGGCATTGCCATTTTATATCTTGTTTTCTGGTTGTTCTATATTTCCATTATTTATTTTTCCTTGTATTTCTGTGTGCCATTTTGTTATTTATTTATTTGTTTGTTTGTTTATTTTATTTTTTTGGCTGTTTTGGGTCTTTGTTGCTGTGCGTGGGCTTTCTCTAGTTGCGGTGAGCAGGGGCTACTCTTCATTGTGGTGTGGGGGCTTCTCACCGCGGTGGCTTCTCTTGTTGCAGAGCACGGGCTCTAGGCACGCAGGCTCAGTAGTTGTGGCACATGGGCTTAGTTGCTCCACAGCATGTGGGATCTTCCTGGACCAGGGATCGAACCTGTGTCCCTTGCATTGGCAAGCGGATTCTTAACCACTGTGCCACCAGGGAAGTCCCCTGTGTGCCATTTTGGTTTGGTAATTTTCTATGATATTCTTCTTCTTTTCCTCATTTTTATGTTTTGTGTCTCTGCTGTATGTTTATGTTTTGTGGTTACTCTGAAGTTTGTATAAAGCATCTCATAGATAAAATAGTCCTTTTTCCGCTGATAGCATCTCATCTTCATTTACCTATACAAGTTCCATCCTTTTCCTCTTCCCCTTTTATGTTTTTGTTGTCTCAAATTATCTTTTTCTATGTTGTGAGTTTGTTACCTGAGATAGCTATAGTTATTTTTTTTTTAAACCTATTCTGATAAAGAGTTGCAATTTTCTAGTTCTATTTATCACCTAGCTCAAAGTTTTGTGTATTTTTGCTGTTTTGTTTCTGGTAGAAGAGGTCCTTTTAATGTCTCTCATAAGGCAGATCTAGTGTTAATGAGCTTCCTCAGCTTTTGGTTTTTTTTTGAAGTCTTTATTTCTCCTTTGTATCTGAATGATAACTTTGCTTGATAGAGTATTCTTGGGTGACAGTTTTTATATTAGTATTTTCAGAATGTCATTCCACTTCCTTCTGGCCTACAGAGTTTCTGCTGAGAAGTCAGCTGATACCCCAGTGGGGATTCCTTGGTAGGTTACCACCTTTTTTCCCCTAGCTGCCTTTAAACTTCTTTCTCTGTTATTGACTTTTGACAATTTTAATATTATGTGTCTTAGAGAAGGTCTTTTTGCATTGAGACAATTAGGTGTTCAGTATTCTCTTAGCTTCATGGACTTGTATATCCAGTTCCTCCCCCAAATTTGGGAAGTTCTCAGCTTTTATTTCTTTAAATAATCTCTCTGCTCCCTTCTCTCTTTCTTCTCCTACCAGGACACCCATTATCTAATGTTGCCCTTCCTGAAAGAATCAGTTCTCGTAGAATTTCCTCATTTTTCTATATCTTATTTCTCTTTCTTCTACTTATATCATGTCTAGATTTCTATCTTTGTGCTAATTCTTTCTTCCATATGGTCTGCTATATTTCCAATGGTTTTGGATACATTTTTCATTTCAATTATTGAATTCTTCAGCTCCACAATTGTGGTTTGGTTCTTTTTTAGAGTTTCAATCCCTTTGGCAAAATATTCCTTCTATTCATTAATTTTATTGCTAGGCTCATTAAATTGCCTTTCTGAGTTTTCTTGTATCTCATTGAGTTTCTTCATGACACCTACTTTGAATTATCTATCAGTTAAATCACAATATTCTGTAACTTCTGGAAAACTATCTTTTTGTGAGTGTGTGTGGTGCTTTAGTGTAACTGTGGTTCTTCATGGTGCTTGATGAATTGTTCCCCAGTTGGTGTATTTGAAGTTAAATGACAGGTTAGAAGTTAGTCTTTCTTTTCTTTTGTAGATGGTGCTGTAACACACGTTTTTGGTTTCTTTTACCTGAGCTACCTCTGTTTATATTTGAGAGGTGGCACTTTCCAGCCTCCATCTTCTCTGTAAAAGGTGTGGCTGCATGCCTTCTTTGTCTCTTCTTGTGCCTCTGGGGTCCTTGCTGCCTTGCTTCTGCCAGAATCACTGTCAATACTGGGCTTTTCCCTTGTGTTGGGGATCCCCTGAGACAAAGGGTCTACCATGGCAGGAGGGGGCAGTGGGGGGGAGGGAGCTGGTGTCATGCAAGTGCCTCTACCATGTCCAGTGTTGTAAGGTTCACTGGGCTCCACCACTGCCAATGGGGGGTGGGGGATGGGGCCTGGGGTCGTAAGTGCTTTAGTGGCTAGAGGGATGGGATCCTAGGCCCCACTGCTGCTGCTGCCCAGTGACCTGTGTCTGCAGAGGCTGGTGTGTTTGGGAGGCCAGGATCATGTACGTGGCTTCCCCTGATGCTACTGGGGTCTCTAAGGCTGTGGCCTAATCTGCTGTAGTCAGAAGGTCAGGATTGCAGGCAGCAGTCCACCCATCTTTAGATGTACAGATTTGTGAAATTCTCAAGCATCCTTTTGTGTTGAGCAGAGGCACTTTTGTTGAGTTGCGGATGTTTTACACATTGCAAGATTGAAAGGAGGAGATAAAGGTAGCTTTTCACTCTGCCATGTTTCTGGCATAACCCCAAATCTACTTTGTTAAGAAACAGAATGTTTTAAATTTTTTTCAAATAAAAAAATACTGTTTTTATTGAACCTCATTATAAACACTAACATAATGAATATTATGTTCTTGAATGATTGATTCACCTGTCATATGTTTCATTTTGTGGTAACAGTGATTAATTCTAGAGTGTTTGCAAGTTTATCTTCTGTATTATGGTGATTTTAAAATTCCTCACACTGACAGTGAAATATGTCAATAATCTGTCAGCACATTCATGATTCACATAAAGTTCTACATGAAAAGCCATTGGTAATTTTCAAACATTTTAGAAAAGGTCTGAATAAAGCAATTAACCATGAAAATTGCTTTTGATTTTTTAGTAGTTTTAATATTTTCTGATTACATCAGAATATGACTCTTCTATCATTTTTAAGTCATGGTTATTGAGAATTCATGTAGGAGTCTAATTCAATAGGTATGGAATTATAAAATGAGGATGTGCCACAATTACACAAATATATGCTTAAAAGCATGTGGTTTTTGTTTGGTCATTGTTGTTATTGTTCGTTTTTCTGTGTTCCTGATATAACAGGTTTATTATCTCAAAGCTCTATCACTGAAATACTGGGAGTCCATACTCACTGACATGGACATTTTTTTAAAAAATTATTTCATTGAAGTATAATTTACATACAATGCAATTCACTCATTTTAAGTGTGTATCTCAGTGGTTTCTCATACATTTAGAGAGTTATGCAAATATCACTACAATCCAATTTTAGAACATTTTCCTCAGCCCCAAGAGATCCATCATAACTTTGCAGTCAATCCTTGTCTGCCACTTCCAGATGCAAGCAACAACTCAATTTACTTTTTATTTCTATAGATTTGCCTGTCCTGGACTTTCCATATAAATGGTATAATACAGTAGTATATTTTAGGTAAAGTTGTTTTACAGTGTTGTTTAAGTCTCCTATGCTCTTGCTGATTTTCTATCTAGGTATTCTATCCATTAATGAAAGTGGGGCATTGAAGTTTCCTAGTATGATTGTTAAACTGTTTATTTCTCCTTTAGTTTCTCTTGCTTTTTGCTTTATGTTTTTGGGGGCAGTGTTGTTATCATGAACATAGGCTTTAAAAATTATATTTTATGCAATAAGCACTTCCAGAAGTTTAGAGTAATGACCACAAAAACACTCCTCAATGAAGGCAACAAAATGACAGTAAGTATTATCAAAATAAATTTTTCATGAGTTTGGAAATTAACCAAAATCTTGGGAAAATCTGAAGAGCATTTATTTAGGAAAAACGGCTAAATCTCAATAAGAACAGTGAGCAGTTTTACATTTAACTTGCCCTATTTCTATCCCTTTCTCTTTCGTTTTGTGGTAGACTTAAAATCCAACAGCATCACAATGAGCTTATCTGTGAAAACCAGCACACTGTTGGATATAACTGGTTTAGAATTCCCCAAATACACCATCCATTGAGAACTGTCACTATTCAATCTGTTTGGCAGCTCCCTAAAAAAGCTCCATTGTCAGTGTTTGCTTTTGTTTGACCTGACTCAGAGATAAATTTGCATGAGCATCCCTAAGTTGTGGAAAACAATCAGCAGCAACTATTTAACATGTCAACTGACTGAAGTAACAATACTAGCTAAGACTAACTAGAGGCTAACCAAAATTTTTTTTAAAAAACTGAAGAATAAGATATTCATAAAGGATTTTTTAAAGTCTGAAACATTCCTGGGACTCTAGAAGGTTACATGCATGTGTTAAGATGTTTGCATGCCAAGGAAAGATCTGAGAGGACCTTAATCTCTTACCTCTGGCTGACCTTGTGTCACTATACAATCAGGAAATAAAGGCTAAGGCAGTGTTGTAAATTTCCTGCCTAAGCATTAGAAATGTGTCTCAACAAACATACAGAGGCTCTTGGTAAGGACAGAAGAATTATTGGTTCAATGAGTTTAAGTATATCTCTGTCCAACCATTAGCTGTCAACTAAGATATATCAATGACCACACACAACAATGAATACATACTTTACAGAATGATTCAAGGACATCACAGAAGAAATAAACAAGAAAGGAACAACAATAACTGATTTTCAGTTTGGCCACATCATTGTATTTAAAATGTCCAGTTTTAAGAAAAAATTTGAGACATGTAAAGAAACAGGAAAATATGGCCCATAAAAAGGAAAAGCAAATGAATACAAATTATCCCTGAGGAAGCAGCACAAATTTTGGACTTACTAGATAAAGACTTTAAAATCAGTTGTTACAAATTAGTTCAAAGACTAAAGAGAACAATGTCTAGATAAATAAAAGATATTATGAGAATGATGTTTCACCAAATATAGCATGTCAATAAAGGCATAGAAAGTATATAAAAAATAAATAAAATGCTGTAGTTGAAAAGTACAATAACTGAAATGAAAAATGCACTAAAGGGGCTCAATATCAGATTTGAGCAGGCATAAGAAAGAATCAGTGAATTTGAGATAGGTCAAATGAAACTATCCAGTCTGAGGAAGAGCAAGATAACAGCATGAAGAAAAATGAACAGAGCCTAAGAAACTTTTAGAATACCATCAAAAATATCATATAGGCATCATGGGAATCTGAGAAGAGAAGGGAGAAGAGGTACAATGAATATTTGAATAAATAATGGCTGTAAAGTTTCCAAGCTTGATGAAAAAATTAATCTAAAAGTCCAATAAGTTCAATGAACTCCAACCTGGATAAATTCAAAGAGAAGCAAACCTGAACACATTATATCAAACTGTTAAAAGACAAAACCAAAAAGATAACCTTTAAAGCAGCAAGAGGAAAGAAACTCATCATATACAAGGGATCTTCAGTAAACTTAACAGTAGACTTCTTGTCAGAAACCGTGGAGACCAGGGGACTTCCCTAGTAGTCCAGCTGTTAAGACTCCACACTTCTACTGCAGGGGGCAGGGGGCATGAGTTCAATCCCAGGTTGGGGAACTAGGATCCCACATGCCACACGGTGCAGCCAAAATGTAAAAAAAAAAAAAAAAAAAAAGAAAGAAAAGAAACCATGAAGACCAGAAGGAAGTGGAATGACATATTCAAACTGCTGAAAGAGACTGAATTCTATGTCCAGGGAGTTAGCCATCAAAAAATGAAAGAGAAATTAAGACATTCCTTGATATACCAAAACTGAAGGAATTTTTTACTCATAAACCTTCCCTACTATAAAGACTAAAGGTAGTCCTTTAGGGTGAGATGAAAGGCCTCTAGACAGTAATTCAAAGCCACACAAAGAAATGAAAAGCCTAGTATAAGTAAGTACATTGTTACCTCCTGGCACAAATAAAGAAACATTATAAATACTTTTCTTTTTGTAAATCTTTTCTTCCAAAATCTACTTTAAAAGACAAATACCTAAAACAATAATTGAAAAATCTGTGTTGATGGGTTTAAAAAATATATATGTATATATAAATGTAATTTGTTTTACAGTAATACCATAAAGAAGGGTATTATACGATGCCATATATTTTAGCAAAGATTTTTTATGATATGGAAGTTATGTTGATATCAATCCAAACTTGTTTCTTTTAGGTTAAAATGTTAGTTGTAATTGTAGGGCAACCATTAAGAAAGTAACTCCATAAAATATGGTAAAAGAGACAATAAGGGGCTTAAAATGGTTTGCTAGATAATATAAATTTAACACACAAAAATCAATAATGGAGGAATGAAGGACCAGAAAGATACAGAACATATAGACAACAAATAGAAAAATGGCAGAAACTAATCTTACTTTATCAATAACTACATTAAATGCAAATGGTCTAAATACTTCAAGCAAAAGGCAGAGACTAGAAGAGTGGATAAAAAATAATCATGACTCAACTATATACTGTGTAAAATAGACACTTTAGATTCAAAGACACAAATAGGTTAAAACTAAAGGATTAAAAAAAAAGAAATAAGATGAAAATTCTAACTCAAGAAAGCTGGAGTGGCTATACTAATAATAAAGATAAAATAGACAATAAGATAAGAATCTGTACTAGAAACAAAAAGGATATTATGATGATAAAAGAGTAAATCCATTGATAAGACATAACAATTACAAATTTACATGCATTTAATAGAGCTCCAAAATATATGAAACAAACGTAACAGAATTGAATGGAGAAATAGACAATTCAACAATAATAATTGGTGATTTCACCATCCCATTTTAAATAATGGATAAGACAAATAGGCAAAATATCAACAAGGAAACATAAGATTTGAAGAACATTACAAACCAATTAGACCTAACAAACATCTGTAGAACATTCCACCCAACAATAGCAGAACACATGTTTTTCTTAAGGGCACATGGAACATTTTCCTGGATAGACCATATTTCAGGTCATAAAATAAGCCTCAATGAATTCAAAAGGATAAGATTATACAAGTTGTATTCTCTGATTACATGGAATAAAACTAGAAATCATTAATTAAGGATATTTGGGAATTCACAAATATGTGGAAATTAAAAAGCATATTCTTAGATAACCAGTGTATCAAAAAAGAAATCACAAGGGAAATGAAAAAAACTAAGATGAATGAAAATGAAAACATTACATAGCAAAACATGGTATATAGCAAAAGCAAAGCTTAGAAGGATATTTGTAACTATAAACCCCAATGTTAGGAAAGATGAAAGATGTCAATTCAGTAATTTCAGTATTCATGTTAAGAAACTAAAAACAAAAGAGCAAACAAAAGCCAAGCAAGAGGAAAGAAGGAATAAAGATCTGAAATTAATGAAATAGAAACAAATAATAGAGATTTATCAATGAAAGCAAAAGTTGGTTCTTTGAAGAAAGCGACAAAATGGATAAACTTTTAGCTATAATGAACAAGAAAGAAAGAGGGTAATTTCAAATTACTTAAATCAAGTATGCAAAATGAAACATCAATACAGACCTTACAGAAATAAAAATGATTATGAGGGAATATTATGGTCAACTGAATGCCAAATAATTAGATAACTGAGACGAGATGGACATCTTCCCAAAAAGACACAAAATCCTGAGAGTGACATAAGAAAAAATAGAAAATCTAAATAGATATATAACAAGTAAGGAGATAGAATTAGTAATAAAAAACAAACAAAAATGGGAAAACCTTACAGCAAAGAAAATCCCAGGCCCAATGAATTCACTGGCAAATTCTGCCAAACATTTGAAGAATTAACACCAATCTTTCACAGATTTTCCAAAAATTAGAATAGGAGAGGGACTTCCCTGCTGGCACAGTGGTTAAGAATCTGCCTGCTAATGCAGGGGACACGGGTTCAAGCCCTGGTCCCAGAAGATCCCACATGCCGTGGAGCAACTAAGCCCGTGTGCCACAACTACTGAGCCTGCACTCTAGAGACTGCGTGCCACAACTACTGAGCCTGTACTCTAGAGACCGCGTGCCACAACTACTGAGCCTGTGTGCCACAACTACTGAAACCCACGTGCCTAGAGCCCCTGCTCCACAACAAGAGAAACCACTACAATGAGAAGCCCATGCACTGCAACGAAGAGTAGCCCCCATTCGCTGCAACTAGAGAAAGCCTGCACGCAGCAACGAAGACCCAACGCAGCCAAAAATAAATAAATAAATTTATTAAAAAAAAAAAGGAGAGTACACATCTCAGCTCTTTCTCTGAGGCCAGTGTTAATCCTGATACTAAAACCAGACAAAGACATCACATGAAAAGAAAACTACAGACCAATATCCCTTATGAATATAGATGCAAAAATCCACAACAAAATATTAGCAAGCTGAATCCAGTAACATATAAATAGGATTGTACACCATGATCATTTGAGATTTATCATAGGAGAATGCAAGGTTAGTTCAACATAAAAAAAATCAATGTAGGTGTCATACTAATAGAATGAAGGAAAAACATCAGAGGATCATCTCAATAGGTGTAGAAAGAGCACCTGACACAATCCAACATCCTTTCATGATAAAAACAATCAAGCTAAGAATAGAAGTAAACTTCCTCAACCTGATAAATGCCATCTAAGAAAAACCCATAGTTACCCATATGGACACCAAGGAGGGAAAACCGCAGTGGGGTGGGGATGGTGGTGTGCTGAATTGGGCGATTGGGATTGACATGTATACACTGATGTGTATAAAATTGATGACTAATAAGAACCTGCAGTATAAAAAAACAAACAAACAAAAAAAACAACTAATACTAAACTTTCTTTGGGTTATTTGTATGGAAATATGTTAATATAAATGTTTCAGACATTACATGAAATTTCTAAAAATCTTAAAAAAAAAAAAAAAGAAAAACCCATAGTTACCATCATACTTAATTGTGAAAGATTAAATGTTTTTCTCCTAAGATAAGGATCCAAATAAAGGTGTCCACTCTCACTGCTTTCTTGTCAAAATTGTGCCTGAGGCTCCAATCAGAGCTATAAGCAACAAAAAGTTACAAAAGGGGTCATTGGATACAATGAGACTGGTATAGGTAAGTCAGAGTGACAGCATGTTGGATCTTGAAGGTCATATTAAGAACATTTGGATTTATTCTAAGAACAATGAGAATACAGAAGAAAGTAATGATATTTAATGGAGAAGACATTCTTTTGCACTTTACTGTTCAAAAATATTATGCATTCTTTTTAATTGTAGTTAACCACATGTTTAAATTTTAAAATATTGAAATAATTTAAATTTTAAACTGACATTTCTGATTATGTGTCCATCCTAATATAGGTTTAAAATCTGACTTGAATCAAAAACATTCAAAACAGATTTCTCTTTTTGTCACTCCTAGAAACATATTGAAACATGAAAGAAAAGTCCCTGGGAAATTCTTACCTCTTCATTTTAATTTAAATTGAAAATGCAATGCATAGTCAAAGAATATCTGCTGTGATTATTTTTTCATCCTGTGCCCAGAATTCTCCATTGAATACTATGCTGTGAAGGTTAATACCAGGAAGCTTAGTATTGGCTTGGGCTTTATTATTGAAATAAGAAATACCTGCCTGGCACTGATCCCTGGTCAAGGCATGTATTTCTTTTCTTTTCTTTTCTTTTTTTTTTTTTTTGTCACTGTGGGTCCAAGGAGTTTCAGGGAGCTTTGTCTCTGATTTTCAGTATTGTTTATTGTTAACACTGAGATTGATGACTTGCACCTGGTCTCAGTGAGGACCCCAGGGTCTGTGACACTGGGGTTGATTACACAGCAAAAATGGGTCTTAAAAGGGAGCATAGTTGAAACCTGTGTCCAGCCATTTCAGACAAAACGCTGTGAGACAATCTTTGATTGTCATTCATTTATTAACTTTAATGTGGGTTGTATGTTGTATCGTACTTCAGCAATAAATCACACGTTTGTAAGCATTGTCATTTTGGATCCTGCTAGCACTCATTAGCAATGGAACCCTATCTAACTGCCACTTTCAGTGCAGATACCTATTTTCTATTGCCTGATTTCAAACTCTTCAGTACAATTAACAGGCCCTTCCCAAATGGCCTAATTTATCTCTCCAAACGTGTATGTGTCCCTCCTGCTGAATATAATTTTATTAGCCAATGTAATTTTATTTTTTCCTTTGTATTTTCATAGAAAGTGGTTCATCCTGTCATTGTAATACTACTGGATTGGAGCATGATTATCTGTTAATACTTTTGTATCCACCCATCCTTAACACACTGTCTGAAGCACAGTAAGTGCTCAACGAACTTTGGATGGATGCATGCATGCATGTATGCATGAAAGATTGTCCTTAGGTTTGGCCATACTGCTCTTGAAGTAACATTTCTCTAACAACAAATGGCACAAAGTGACAAAAACAGTGTGTTTGTAGAAATATACGAAAGCATAAAATCAAATAATATTCCTGACTATCTACTTGACCTTGCTAGTGTTCATAACTGGTTCTATTACCAGCTAATTCTATCCCATTGTTCATTTATTACCATAATCTAACTTGGTCATCACATATAGGAGAAGGCTTCATTGAGCTGCAGTGAAAGTATGGCTCTAAATGGGCCAGGGATAGTTAAATGAATTATAATGTGATATTGGCCAGGGGCTCAGCCTAAAAAATAATGAATGGACAGTTAGCTGATCTGAAAGGAGAGTACAATGGAAATTTTAAACAATTCACTGATAATCACCCAGGAGGGATTTGGAAAGTATGCTTTTATAGATAACATTCACAAAAAATATTTAAAATTAATGCTTGAAAACCTTCAGCCAAATTTGTTTTAATCCCTATAATATGCAGAGTATTACGATTTGCTTTACCAGTTAGGCTTTGCATCAGGCTTTCATGTTCATGTAAAATACTAAAATGGAACGGAAATTTATACAGTCACTTTTGTAAGAATAACTTCAAGACATTAACCTGGCCAAGAAATGACTACATTCAGCCAATGAATACACTCTTGAAGTTATGATTTGATACAATCATTGACCAAGAAGCCAGGCTCCATTAAAAAAAAAATGTCTTTTCTTCCCATCCCACAGCAATCTGATTTTTAAGCTAATGGAGCTATTGACAGTAAAAGAGTTTTAACCCTCTGCAAAACAACAGCAACAATAACAAAAATGTTTGCAAACAAACTCCTGTGTTGAGGTATTATAACAGAGGAGTTTAAAATTAAAAGTGTTGTTGCAGAAAAGCATAATAGAACTGTGCCGATAAAATTGAACAAGTTCTGTCCATAAATCAAGGACTTGCTGATAAAACATTACTTTTTAAGCTCTTGAGTTTACTCAGGTGTTTTTATTGCATTAACATGACATTTTGAAAACTACCATTCAATTTTTACTAAGTAGAGTTCTTGCGGTTTTCACAATGTATTCCACAGAGATATGCACATACTTTTTCCCTCTGAATCCCTGAAATCCAAAAGTTTAATTTCAACTTCATCTTCAGTAACTTAATGACGTTATTACTCAATACATAGGAGAATAATGTGTGTGTGGGTTTTGGGGGGCATGGTGCTAGCTCTCTTCCTTGCAAGTAATAGGGAATAACATATCAAACTCCTGAGTATTCACTCTCTAATACATGCATCATACATCAATATGTACTATCCAATATTTGAATACAAATATAGTTAGCCCTGGTTATTTTACTTCTCCTATGTAAACAGCCTGCCTAAAAATCTAACTACTGCTTATAACAGCATATTTCACCTCTGCCATTTAAAATTTCCTGATCTCCCACTCAGAAGCTGGATTAGCCCCCTGTGCTCCTACTGTTCCTAATGCATATTTCTACCAGCATCTATAACACACTGAATCCAATGACCTCTTTACTCATCTGCCTCCCATCCTGAGGAAATTTCTACAGGGAAAAGGACATGCCTTATCTGTTTTATTGTTAAATCCCCATCACTTAGAGAAAGCCTCACAAATGATAGCTACTTTCTAAATGTTTGAATGGAGTTGGTCATTAAATTAATTATTCATTTGCAAAACTTTATACATTTATTCTAAGTTCATCTTAAATACATTTTAAGAGTTATGCCTACAATAATCAATGTTTGATTTGTAGAGCTGGGTAGAAAATTAAATATGAAAGAGATGAAATAAGCTTCATGTTACAACTACAAATTTAGAGGATTTTTGCTCATAGTGTAGAGAAATTGTTTTTATTTCAATTACACTGGACTTATTTTTCCAATTAATAGTAGATTATAGCCATTCTTTCATTACGTGTAACTTTTTGAGAAGTATAAATAAATTTAAGAAAACGAATTCTCTCAATGTGTCAATAGCTCTCACTATTTATATATTCACTATATGATTGTTCAAAGTAAAGAATCAATATCTTTTATCATTGTCTTAAATAACGGAGGCACACCTTCACTTCTTTGCAAGAATCAAAAAGTTTTATTTTTAAGTACCGACTGCATATGCATAAAATTCTGAATTGATTATTATAAGTATACTTTTCAGAGAGAACTGGAAGAGGCAGCCTTGTGGTGTGGTAGGCAGAATAATACCCCCCTCACCCCAAATATGTCCATATCTTAACCCCCCATCTGTGAATATTTTATGTTACATGGCAAGTGAAACTTTGAAGATGGAATTTAGGCTAAGAACTTTAAATATAGGGGGATTATCCTGGATTGTACATGTGGGCCCAATGTAGTCACACTGGGCTTTAAAAGTAGAAAAGGGAGGCCAAGGAGTCAATCAGAGAGATGTAATGGAAGGATAGAAGGAGAGATCCAAAGTACGAGAGGGATTCAACCGACTACTGCTGACCTTGAAGATGGAGGAAGGAAGCCACAAGCCAAGGAATACCAGTGATCTCTGGAGGGAGAAATGGCCCTCAGCTGACAGGCAGTGAGGAAACAGTATCCTCAGCCTTTTAACCACAATGAACTGAATTTGCCAATAATATAGATAAAATTGGAAGAGGATTCTCCCATAGAACCTCCAGAAAGGAACAAAGCCTTACCAAAGCCTTGATTTTAGCCCATGTCAGACTACAGAGCCATAAGAAAGTAAATTTGTGTTATTTTAACCACTCAATTTGTGGTAATTTTTTTCAGAAGCAATAGGAAACTAATACAGATGGCCTATGTTGAAGGAAGAATAATAATAGCTACTACTTATTGAGCACTTACTATAAGCAAGGAGCATTATACATACTATTTCACTTAATAGTAATAATAATATCCTCATTTGTTAAAATGAGGAAATCAAAGTACATAAGGTCTAAATAACTGTCTAAACTCAGCCAGCTAGTAAGTAGTAGATTTTAGGTTATTCAAGAGTCTACCTCTGGGCCGTCTTTTAACCAGTATGCTACTCTGCTTTTCAACAGGACTACAGGAACTATCTAAGGAAAGCATGCTGGGTTAATGCTAAAATTATAAAAAATAGTCATTTATTGAAATTATAATCTATAATTAAATATATACATATGCTCACAGAATCTACTATGTAGCTCTCTACTGAGGTTGGTATATTTTATGGAAATAAGCTTAGATATAATACTGTATATACAAGTTTTGGTAAAAATATAAAATATATTATTTTTCAGGGCATAAGACACTATCTAACATGTATCGAGCACTTATTATGAGCAAGGTGCTATATTTCATATGTTATGTACATCATCTCCTTTACTCCTGATAAGTCTGTGATATAGGCTTTATTATATATCTCTATTTTGAAGATTAAGAATCTGAGTTTCAGAAAAGTTTTTAAAAAAAATCAAACCACCCATGGCTGATTGTGGCAGAAGAGGGCCTAGTACCCATGAATGTGACACTCCAAAGTATACTACCTCCTCATGGGTGAGTCAGTGTGAAATGTCACCTAGTAGCAGTTTACTTGTTCTACAGAATGGGATAAAAATGCAATAGTTGCCTAGTGTGGCTTCAGAGATGATTAAGGAGATAGTAGACATCATATACAATGTCCTTAACATAGTAGTGATTTATGGTTCTCAGCCCAGAGGCCCTAATGTGCTAAGACTACCATTCCTGCCCTGGTGACCTCTGTTTCATTTGGGGCTATCTCTAGACAGGCTGTGATCCCAAGAAATTGTGGAGCCTGAAGTTGAAGGTGGAAGGTAAGTGTGGCAGGGATCCAATCAATCATTAACTGCAACATTCACTGAACCCCCATCAGTGTTAACTCCCTTAGGTGTGTTTGTGGACCTTTATGTGGCTCCTTTTGGCAATATTTCTACCTACTTATTGCCATTCCTAACATTTACCCTCTTGGCTTTGAGTGCCAATTGTTTCTACCCATTCATAACCAGTAAGTTGTACCCCCAACCTTGGCTCCTGACTGAACTTTAAATCAAATCTTAGTTCCCTTCCCTGCTCTGGCTTCATTATATTACCTTATGAAAAATAGGCAAATAGATCATTTTATGCTGTACAGTTCAGCTGTAGGGTAGCTAACAATGCACTCTCCATGCGAATCATTTATTTTTAAAAAGATCTTTCTCAGGTCATTGGATGAACTGCATATCTAGCTTACTTAAAACACTGAATATTATAGTAACCATATGTGTTTCAAAGGCACTCTGAAAAGCTTTACTTGAAGTTGTTAAGAATTCTCAAAATCATTAACACATACCCAGCTTAAAAGATTCTTAAAAGCATATGCTTGACAAAGTAGAAAGTTTTAAATGAGAGGTTTCCTTGATCAGGAATACCTTTGTTAGATTTGTTTGAAGATATGCTCTATGAATTTCCTCAGGAAAATTAAAACAACAACTAATTATCTTGCTTGTAACCTTGCTTACCCCCAAATTTAAAAAACTCTAAAAGCTTTATATATCTCACATGTGGAGTTTTCTGAATTAAGTTGTATACCATCATTCTTTACTTCTTGGTCTCCCACTGGCAAAAGTGGAATTCTGCCAGTGTATACATTACTTTTCCTCATGGAAGTAACTCCCATTTAGTACAAGCTGAAAGAAGAAGCGATTTCAGAAGTATTCCTCAAGTACTGAGAATTTGGCGTACATTTGCCAGGTTGGAAGTATGTAAAAACAAAAGAAAACAAACAAAAAACACAATAGTTTCCTTTGTGGCCAGAATTACAAGATACAGTCTTAGTTCTGTTTCCCAGTATAGATCAAGGCATAACGTTAAGCAAAATCTAGATCTGAATGGTACATATCAATTAGTGTATGCTAATAGCCATGATATTACACATATTAATATTATATATTACTTGTGATTCATTTTTATGCTCTTTACTAATATTTCAACATACATTGATTTTACTTACACTAATACTAAATTAAGCCAACATACTCATTGGAAAAGTGAGAACATTAGTTATGTCAGCCTAATATCAAACAACTTGGTTAGACATTCACATTTCCTATCCACCCCTCAAGACCACTGAATTAGCTGATTACCTTGGTATTGTGTAAAAATAGTTCAGATTTTAGTCTATAATTAGATATAAGTTACTTACTTCCTTTCACCTAATGAGTTAGGCTAATTGTCTCTAATCGTTGTAGAAGAAAGCTTATAGAAAGTGTTTCACTTGGAGATTAGGAAACTGTTTCTCACTAAGTTTATTGTATGAGTTCATTATTTTAGCCATGAATTAAGATAAGTATCTGATGCATTGGTTTTGACTTGTAAAAGGAGGAATACAATTGTCCTAAGCAGCCATTTGCATCATTTATGAAAATAAAAGATATAAATAATAATTTTTGTTTGTTTCTTAAAAATCAATATCATTTAATTTTTTGTAATAATAACTATATTCGGCAAAATTTTGGTGTGATTTAATAGGCTGATTTTATATTTTCTCCTGCTTTGAGATATAATTGACAAATAAAAATTATTTATATTCAGGGTGTACAACATGATTTAATATACATATACATTGTGAAATAATTACTACAATCAAGCTAATTAACACATCAATCATCTACACAGTTACCTTTTTTGTGTGTGTGGTGAGAACACAAGATCTATGCTCTTAGCAAATTTCAATTATAAAATACAGTATAATCAACCATACTCACCATGCTGTACATTAGATCCCCAGAATTCATCATCTTATAATCAAAAATTTGTACCCCCAGCCACTGGCAACCACCATTTTACTCTCTGCTTCTATGAGTTTGACTTTTTTAGATTTCACATATTAGTGAGATCATAACAGTATTTATCTTTCTCTGAAGATTTCCTTACTTCTTAGGCTTAATATATAATGTATATATTACATTTTCTTTATCCATTCATCTGTCAATGGACACTTAGGTTGTTACCATATCTTGGGTATTCTGAACAGTGCTGCAATAAACATGAGAGTGCAGATATCTCTTCAAGATATTGATTTCATTTCCTTCAGACAAGTACCCAGAAGTGGGATTGCTGGATTATATGGTAGCTCTATTTTTAAATTTTTGGGGAACCTCCATATTTTTTTCTATAGCAGCCGCACCAATTTACATTAGCGTCAACAGTGCACAAGTGTTCCCTTTTCTCCACATCCTTGACAACACATTTTATCTTGGCTTTTTAATAATAGCCATGCTAACAAATGTGAGGTGGTATCTCATTATGGTTTTGATTTGCATTTCCCTTTTGATTGTGGAATAAGGAACTCATACAACTCCATAGCAAAACACCCCAAATATCCTGATTAAAAAATGGGCAAAGGGCTTGAATAGACATTTTTCCAAAAAAGAAATACAAATGACCAACAGGTATATGAAAAAGTGATCAACATCACTAACGTTAAATTTAATAATGTTAAGCTTAGTATGCCTGTTTATTCAGTTTTTAAAAAACATTGTGTGTGTGTGTATGTGTGTGTGTGTGTGTGTGTGTGTGTATATATATATAAAATTATTTAAATGTGTCTTCTTCAGAATAACCTACATGTTCTTCAAGAAAAACAATGGTTACAAAAGACCAAAGATGTATAGAATTAATCAAATCCCATATTTGATCTCTTTTTCATTAACTCGCCTGGCATTATAAAGTGATGACATTACAAATACCTGAAAAATTACATTATTAAAAATGAGTTACATATTACTGCAAAGGGTTGGGCAAGCAATCTAGTTCTGGGATAAGCAGGACAATTTAATGAGCTAGGCCAGCATTTCTTAAAGCATGCTGCTTGGATCACTAATTTCATGGGATGCTAATAGGTATTACATGGGAAAAAATAGTTATACAGGGTTATCTTCTGTTTTAAACAGATTTCATTCCTGAAAGATTGTTCAAAGCTTTTAGTATGCTAATGTTCACTGTGAATCTCTAAGAATGTGGTATACCTTGCAGCATTTCTCAAACTTATCTGGCTATGGGACCTTTTGTTTCACAGAGCATTTTTTAAAAATAAGTGACCCATGAATCACCCATTGTGAAATACTGTTTTATGTATAGTTGAAAGAGAAGCCAGAGTGGAAAGGGAAAAGCATAAGAGAGTACAAAAATGGAACTGTAAATAAGCAACCAACAAGCATCCTAGGAATAACGTGGTGCCTAGCACAGTGCTTGATATATAGAATATGTGTTTGTAAATATTCATAAAGTGAATGGAAGGGTGAATATGTGACTTTAATCCTATAATCACTCTTCTTTTGTGATTAGAGCATTACATTTAAGAAATCAAAGTCTAGTATTATAGTGAAAAAAGCGATGGTTTTTCAGTTAGACATACCCAAACTTAAGTCTACAAATCAGATGCCTCAGGCAAATTATTTCATGAACCCAGTTAATCATCCCGAGCCTTAGTTTATCTGTGAATTACAATTAATACTATCTAATTTGCAAATTTCATAAGGATTACAATTACTATTATACTTTAAAGTTGCTCGGCACAGAGTAGGTATTTAACAAACAAATGTTGCTTTCCTTCCCTCCCAAGTGAATTGAACTTTGGTTCCAAATTATCATGGAGGAAATCTTACATGAATGGGAGCCACAGTGAATCTGATTCCAATCCCCACTCATGTATACTTGCCAGCTGTGTAGCCTTGTGCAGTCTTTAATTTCTCTAAGCCTTGCTTATTTTTACATAAAAATGAGAATAAAAAATACCGAGCTTGAGGGATTATTTTGATGCTGAAAATATAAGTGCTTAGCAAGCAGCTTGCACAAAAGTAGGCCCTCGTAATTAACAGCCATTATTCCTGATTTCTGAGAGACTGCAGTAGAAACCCTATTTCATAAGCAGCGAACCCATTGTAAAAATCTTTGAGGACTGTTGTAGTTCATGATTTGTAGACAACAGGTTTTCAACCCACAAAGTATAGTCAAAAAAAAAAAAAAGAAAATACAAAGATTATGACCACATAAGCAAAGAGGTATTTTGTAGACCTTGTGGGAAATTCACTACCATTCAGAATGTAGTCAAATTAGAATTCCATTTCTCTTTTTTTTCTAACCCAAATAACAATATTAAGTTTAGAAAATATAGTAATCATAATTAGATTATCTGGGACTAGAAATGAGGACTGTTGGTAAAAGGCAAGCAAAGAAATGTGACGATGATTATAAAGCTATAACTCTGACTTAGATCATGATTTTTCTCTATCTTTTCTCCTTTGTTTCCTAAACTTTCATGTTTTCAAACATAACTCATTATTATCTTCCCCTTCAAACCAAGTCCTATAAGATCACATCACAACTCTCCCTAAACACACACACACACACACACACACACACAATCTTTCACTGTAGCATAATAGCCAAAAAGGTTTTTAGTATCTATCAGGTTAAAAAAAAAAATCTTTGAAAGACTGACAGTTTCTCAGCTACTCTATTGACTGCAAGGCAAATTCTCTCGGTTGAGTTATAAAGTGTAGGAAATAGACGTTTATAATGGCAAAGATGACAGACTTTTAACTGGAATGGCACTAGCACACCACTATAATTTTACTTTTTGTGTAATTCCGACAAGAGCCTCAGCAGATCATGGTTAATAGCGCTCTGGGGGCTTCAACATTTCCGAGCGGGGCCACATAATTCAGTGAGCGTCTGGTGAGTATCCAGTATACATGTCAGGGAAGGAGGAAAGGAAGGAGTTGGCATTTTCCTCAAATGCCACCAGTCAGAGCTGTACTGAGAACAAGATGAAAACACTGAGAACAAAATAATGGCCAGTGGCACAGCACTCTGTATGGAAAATTTTTCTGGCAGCCTTGTCAGTTTAGCTGCAATGTCAATTGTGGGTTGTGATTGATTTATCTAAATTTTTTTCCTATTAATCCTTTCAACATTTTTGGTCATGCAGTTTTCCTGAATACAGAGGACAATGGGCTCTAGGGGATAAAAGAAAATACTGACTGTTGATATTCGAGGTGTTGGATTCATTAGTATCGTTCCTCCAAGCTGTCCTAACCTCACCAATTTAGAGCTGTCTCAACCTTCTCCAAGAGAGGTTAAAAATAAAGCATATTATGAGGAAACTGAATAGTCATCTATGCTTATGTTTTTTTTTTTCCCTTGTCTCTCAAAGTAGAAAAGATCTTCAAGTGAGTGCGTAAACTTAGTTGGCACTTTGCCCCCAAGAAGGATAAGCAAAACTTTGAAGGTGAGAAGTTTGGAAGCTTGGTATTCAGAAGAAATAAAGTTTGTTGGTAAGGAACAATTGCAGAATGGGTATGTTAGGGTTCTGTAAATTCAATAATAAATGATTTTTGGACTTTTATTTGTGGTTTATGAAGTGCAATACATGACTTTTTTTTTTTTACCTCTTTATTGGAGTATAATTGCTTTACAATGGTGTGTTAGTTTCTGCTGTATAACAAAGTGAATCAGCTATACATATACATATATCCCCATATCTCCTCCCTCTTGCGTCTCCCTCTCACCCTCCCTATCCCACCCCTCTAGCTGGACACGAAGCACAGAGCTGACATGACTTTTTAGAAATAGTTTCCTTTCATGAAATTCAGATCTTATTCAAAGAAGTGATGCGATATTTTAAATTTTTATAGGACCGAAGGATGATGATTGGGAGACGGTATGAAGGAATGAGACGCTGATAATGTTCTACCTCTTAATTTGGATGATGATTGCATGAGCAGGATCACTTTGTGATCATTAGTTGAACTGTACATGTATGATTTAGGCACTTTCATGAATATGTATTACGTGTCAAAAAAGCTAATAATTTATTTGCATCGTAGGATAACAATGGAAGTTTAGACTACAAATTGTGCAAGGGAAAACTTAAAAGCACAGCCGATTGATAATACAAACGGAACTTTATTTCCTACATATTAATAGGAGATAAGTTAGTTTTAATTTGAGTTGTACTTTGTAAGATAAATGAAAATTACTTCTTTCCTGATAGACTGGTATTAATATCCCTTTAATAACTAGCTATGTTTAAATTCTATAACTTAGTCTCATGAGTTGTGTGAATTTCTCAGGTAAGGTGTTACTGAATGCCAGGTTTTTGTGTTGCTGTTCCCTGTAATAGCTAGAAGGAGTAGGACATATAACTTAGGTTAGCAAGTCTCAACCTCTATATCATGACATAGTTGTGTGTTACAAGTAATCTGTAACTGAGCAAAGTTAAAATATAAAGTTTACAAATATTTTACCTTATATAGTATTCAATCTTATGGTTATGTTATCCTCTTTAGTGTATATTCTTTTATCCTTTTTTGAGTGGAAGAGAAAGGGATAGAACACACTAGGAAGAACACATGACTGAAATACATACAATTGTATGTATTTCATTGTCCATAACTGAAATTAGAATCCGTCTATGGGAATGTGTTGAGTACACAATTTTTATCCATCCTGTGAGACACATCAAAAACAAAAAAACAACAAAATTTGACAACTACTGCTTTAAATCACAACCAGAGAATGTATTTGGTGCCTGGCCTTGGGAAATAGAACTGAGAGCTATCTTAGAGTGCTGGCTCCAATCTATGATTTCCTTATTCATATTATTGCTAAAGCCAAGTCCCACATCTTGATAGAAAACCCAACTATGTTTTCATGTCATTAATGAAGCCACATAGAGATTCATTCCATAGTGACCTCTCATCCAAAATCTTTGAGATATCAGAAGAGAAAGAATCAAAGTTAGGAGACTGTAGGAAAAAGTTACGACACTCTAAGCATATGTGTATGCCCAACTAATATAGACAAATTCAATTAATGATAGAAGAACTAACAGAACAGTCAGTATTATGTTTATATTTCTATGATGAAAGATAATAACTTTTAACTTATATAATATAGGTTTGACTTGCATCTGGAATTGTGTCTGATGCCTGTTCTGAAATCAAATACATGCAAAAATCAGACATACTCACAGGCATTTAAACGTAGTTTGACTTTTCACAGGCCTCACCAGTTTCTGAGAATAGATGAGGTCACATATTAGGTAAGCATTCACATTCCACTGGCTCTTGTCCACACCTGCTTACAAGACCTCAGCCTTCTTTCTGTAGAGTCCCTTAAGGATTTCTGGGAATCCTTGGGAAATGCCTCACATGAAGTTACAGGAAAAAAACGTCTGATCCTGCTGGCCTAACAGACTCAGAAGTCTCTGCTAGCTTCATTACTTCTCACGGGGCAAAACAGACGCCTTCTAGTTCTCACTGCTTCTCCAGTATCTTATTAACTCTGCCACTGCTCCATCAGGAACCAGCTTCCTGCTAGAGTCATTACCAATTTATTGGCATTCTCAGCATGCCAACGTTGACTACTATTTTGTGGTGATGTACGGGAGAAAACTTCCCCCAGCCTCATATGTCATCTTCTGTTAGGAGTAGACTGTAAGTTCTATGAAGGTAGGTACTATATCTCTTTTTTTTAAACAGGGATTTTAGCAGACAGCAATTTCAAGTTTTAATTATAATCCTTGTACAGGACTCTGACACGATCCAAAGTAGACCAAAAGCATCATGAGGGAAGAAACTATATCTCTTTCATTCATCATATTGTTCATTAAATATTTGCTTAAACAATGAATGAGGGCTAGAACATGGGATGAAACACTACACCGCACTTGGAATTGCTCTTCCTTACAATAACCAAGGTTTTAGAACAATGTCAATTTCATGCTGGACTCGTTCTCTCCCAGAAAGCTTCGCAGTTGTCATGCCAGTAGATTTTGTCAAGTTTGCTTCATTTTTTTTTCACCATATATTTCTGATTCCCACATAGACTCAAGCTGGGCTGTGTCTTTATACCTACATAATTTTAATAGAATGTCAGAATATCACAGTTACAAGAAACAGATGTTTACTTTTATATCGCTTTATCTACAGTGTAAGAACATTACAATAGTATGCTTCAATATCTCTCCTCCTGGCCTTTAAGTTATTGTTTTCAGTCATTTGATTATGGTGTGCCTTGGCATTTTAAAAACATTTTATTCTTTTGCAGTTCACTGAGTAAAACCTGTAAATTTTTGTCTTTCACTAAATTTGAGACATTTTCAGACATTATTTCTGTATCAATATTTTTCTCCCTCTTTCAGGGACGTCAATGACATAAATGTTAGAGTATCTAATATCATTTAGAGGATCTGTTCATTTGTTGCAATCTTTTATTTCTGTTCTTCAAATTGGATACTTTCTCTTGATCTATGTTCTATTTACTGCTCTATCAACACCATTCTGATAATGAGCTCATCCAGCTAACATTTTTATTTCAGGTATCACATCTTTCAGTTCTAAAATTTCCAGTTGGTTCATTTTTATAATTTCTGTTTTCTGCTAAGACCTTCTATCTTGACTTAATTTCAAGGTATTTACCTCATAGAGGATAATTATATTAGCTGCTTTAAAGATTTTGTCTGGTAATTCCAACATATTGGCGTTGGCATCTGTTTATTGTTTTCTGTGTTTTTTCCCTTAAGAGTTAGTCATATTTTCCTTTTTTAAAAATTCTAGTATTTAAAAAAATTTTTCATGGGTATTTTAAATTTTATGTTGTGGGACTCTGGTTCCTGTTAAATTCCTCTGGAGAAATTTTATTTGCTTTTGTTTTAGCAAACATTCGACCAAGTTAAGTTTATACCACAAGCGCTGTCCTTCTTTGTGCAGGTGGTGATACCAATGCCCTTTGCCATGCTCTTTGGGTCTAACCCCCATATAAGCCACTGGTAGGGTTAATCTGGGACTTGGGTGGTGGTTTACATTATATTCCCGATGGCAAAGTCTCTACTATGTTTCTTTGGGTGTGTTCCACACACCTGCAGCTTGAGGCTGAGCCCGGGATTTGTGTCGGTTCGTACAAAGGATTAGGGGATCCACTTTTCCAACTCTGTGAACTCCCCACACTCTGAGTCCCAGGGGCCCTTTGTTCCTCTGGCTGAAAAAATGGAGTTCTCTCAGAGTTGTAGCCACCTGCACAGGTCCGCAGTTCAATGTGAATGGGCCTGCTTTCAGGGAGAAGCAGCAAGAAAATAGAGAGAAAAAAAAGCAATCACGGGATAACTGGCACTCTTTGCAGAACAGAGCCTCCTTTTCCTGGTCCCTTTATCCAGAGAGATGGGTTTTCTCTTGGAGTTTTAGATGCCTCTGCTTCTGTTGCAGCAGTGCAGTTCAGCAGCTGATGCTGGCCTCAGGACGGGTAGGAGAGAAAAAAGAAAAAATTGGAATTTTCCCCCTACTCTGTGGCTTGATGGGTTCCTTTCTCCTGGCATTGTGGTCAGAAGGAGAGATTCCTCTTGACGTTTTGGCTGCCTGTGCCCACTGCACAATTCCCCAAGATGGCTTTGTGTTCTGATAAAAGCCCGGAGGTAAAGAAAAAAAAGAAGCAAAATAAGAAAATTATCACTGGTCTTTCTACAGATTTTGACTTCCCTCCCCAATGTCTCTATTATTTACATCTCGGCGATCTCATATCTTTGTTTTTCACATTTTGTCCATGGTTTTTAGTTGTAATCAACTGGAGAGTTAAGTTGTAGCAAGCGTATTTCACCTCAGCCAGCAACGGAAGTCTTCCCATTCTCTCTTCAAAAAGAAATAATCAGATAACAGTTGTTCAAAGGCTAATGTTTATCAGGTACTTTTGCATGCAACCTAGCCACTACGATTCTGGTTTCACAGGCTTGGAGACATGAGGATCTTTAAGAAGATCTCACAGTTGGTCAGGAAAGCAACTAGGGTTTAAACACAGGTCATTTGAATTCAAATGACTTTCCCGTTTGCTCTTAGAGGGAAAAAAATATCTCGTAATTGTAAGCAGAATAAAATACATCAAATTCACAGTTTCTTATAACTTAAGTGAGCAAAATGTTGGTTTTCTGAATTGGAAGTGACAAATCACAATACTCGGTGTCTCGCTGCACTTCATCGATTCCGAAATACTCTAGTACATAAGATGCCACTAAATTCTGAGTTTCTTATTTAATAATCTCACCAACTATCTTTCTGTCCTCACCCAAATTATGGTTTCGGGGAAAATCTGCTTTGATTTTCTCTTCCCATAAAGTTAAGTTTACTTCTCAACTTCATCTCCTCCTCCTCCGTTCCAGCCTCCTCCTCCCTTCCTGCCTCCCCGCTTCTACTGACCTAAATTCAGCCCACAGGGAAATATAAGAATCCGTAAGTTTCTTTCCAACATTTAGAGTACATTTTCTTGGCAGAAAACTGCAATTCTTGTTTATACGGAAAATCATTTAGCCTAATGAATATTCCTGACCCATTCTATAAAAACAAGATTCTTTTTTGCTTATATTTTTGAAGGACTAATTTCTGCATGTTAAAATTGAGGAACAGGTCCTGAAAGGGTCTCATAATTATAAATTTAAATTTATACAGTTACAATCTAAGTAAGTTGACTCATTTTTAAAAATAAAGTATGAGACTTAACGGAAAAAGACACAAAATATTGTACAGTTCAATGAATTATCACATTAGTTAACACCCATGTAGCTACTACTCAAGTTAAAAAATAGAGCGTTGCCAGGACATTGAGTGATTTGACTTTTCATGTTTCTTTAGAGATTGTTCTAGTATTTCAGTAGTCATCTAGCAGCAGAACCTCAGTTAAATTAAGTGCATTCAATTTACACACTTAAAAAAAAATCTGTGTCTTTACAGAAGGAGATGGAGTATCTATATGTGTTTGTCCTTCATAGCCTTTATATTTATAGTCTAAGTAAATGCATGGGTAACTTGCTTTACCCCATAAATGTCTTCCTAAATATTGTATGGAAGTGAATTTTACCTAATATAAAGCATTTAAATGCAATAAGCAAGGAAATGGGATGATTTTAAAGTTGTTGTGAATCTTTTGTAATAAGGCAGTTCTCTTTACAAAATAACCACCCCTAAGTTATCTGTTTTAAAACTGGATTTGTGTACTCTAAGTTTCCTTAAAATGGGGTGTATATATTTCTACGAAGGTAGATCTAACAAGCTTTTGGTAGCTTTGATGGAATTGGGTGTTCCATATTATTAAGACCGGAGCTTGTAGGATGTAATGGGATATAAAACAGATGTACTGGATTAAAAAAAGAAAAAAATCTTGTCTATGCCAATCAAGAAGCAATTGTAGTTATCCCCCCTTTAAGCCCACCTAAACAAAGTGTCAAATATAAATGCTATAGCACCCTTATTTTTTCTAAGTTTATCTTTATATAGCTCAGTTAAGATTTGAACATGTAGTGTAACTTTGAATAGAAGTACTTCTGAGCATTTCATTTTAACTAACCTAAGTCCTCGAGTATCCTGAAGTTTGACTCATGCTTATGATTACTACTGAAAATGAAACAAATCACTGTATGAGAAATGTATTTAATCGCCTCATGCTTTAGTAGGCTCACATATAAATCTGAATACACAAAATTCATCTCTGAGAGTCACGGCAGTACACTGTATGCGGCATAATCATTTTTCAAACACCTAAAATTCTTACCTGGTCTGAAAACTTCAGATATTAAATATCCAGCAAAGTATTCTAGTTATTCTAGTGTGAAAAAAAGTCTTAAGTTCTCTCTCTAAAGTTATATACAGCTTTACATAATGTTCTTTTCTTTTTTTTTTTTTTTGTGATGTGAAGATTTTTTTTTCCCCTCAAAGGATTTTTAATTAGGCATTTATCTAAGACAAGATAAGCATAATTTTATACATCCATTAGCTAATATGCATTTAGAAATCTGTGATTAACAGCTTGAAATTGTGCCAGTTCTCTGTGCACCAATTAAATATTCACAAATAAATGTGAATAGCCTTCTTTAATTTTGATAACTTTTCCTCGAGTTAAATTGTTCCCACATACTGAAACTAAAATTAGATCACCCTTTTTTCATTAAAGATAGCAATCACTCACTTTTCTTTCTTCTTTTAAAACTCCTAGTCTAGCTAGAATTCTCATTAGTCTAGATTATACAGTGCAAATTTGGTTAGTGTTAGGCTAATGTCAGTATGTTTCATGTGGTTAAGATGATCTTAACAGAATTGTGAAGGCTGTCCTAAAATAAAATAAAAGGTGTTTTAGTATTGTTAAAATGCACATTTTTTACCAGGAATACTAAAATCTGTGAAATGCAATTTATAGTGTGCTTATAACAAAATTATGTGAACATGAATTTTAGAAATGTATCTCTCTGCTCATTCTATGAATTAGATGTTTTCTCTCATACAAGTAATTCAGTTGTCGTTTTCCATCTTTGTCTTGATACTAATATCAAATTACGCATTTTTTTCATGATTTTAAAATAATTTCTTATGGGATCTTTGTATCTTTTGCATTAAATGATTTGTGTTTTCCTTGATATCTGAATGTATTATCCTGTGACATGGTAACTTGTAACAAGTATATTAGTGTGCTAGATTTCGGAAACAATAATACCTTGCAGAAATATACTACTTTAAAACTGTCAAAGTGTTTTTACATCCATTATTCATTTGATAATCATAATAACACTGTGGAATAGCGATGGCACATGTTACTTCTTACATTTAAAAGATGAGAAAACAAAAGTCTAAGATTACTTGACAAGTTAATGTCAGAATTTAGGACTTCTAATCCTCATGGTCTACCATGGAAATGTTGGAGTTCCTCCAGTGACTTGAGGGAAGCAATAGAGACCAACTCTTTTAGATTACTTGCCCTGGAATTGCTTTTTTTCAATGTATTTAATCTTTTAGATTAGGACTACACTTTGTTTTATATTCTGCTAAATTACTGATCAGTAAAGTTGAAGTCCTAATCTGCACATGTAAAATATGTATACACATAATTATTAGCGATGTTTCAATTATCATAAAACAGTGATTTGGGTTTATAAAAAGTCTCTTAGATGAGTCATTTAATTCCCCAATCATCATTTTCCAAATTAATATATTTTATCAAACATGAATAACCAGCGTAAATAATTGCACAGCAAAGCCGTTAAGAACAAAATTACCTTACTAAAATAAGCTCTAAATGATCACGAATGCCAACTCAAATTTTTCGTAATCCTTTTCAAATTTATTTTTAGACTACTAATTTAACAATCTCCGGTGCTACTGTATTTAAGACTCATCTGTCAATGGAAATTTTTCTTTTGTCCCTATGAATGTTTTTATTTAGGCAGGGGAACCAAGTCGTAAGTTACATAAAATAAGAACCTATAATATGTTGGAAACTGTGTAGTATCTTAATGGCCTTGGGGCAGGGACATTACAAAAAACTGATTAGAATAAAAGACAACTGAAATAATGAGCTCTTCTATAAACAGAATTCCTTCAGGTCTTTGTCCTTGCATGCTCTTATTCTTATTATCTGTTCCTTACTCTTGCATCTTCCCTTGTTTCTGTATTCATTCAGCCTGGCTTGGATCATTTAAGCTTACATGGAACTCACACTATACATCAACTCTGCGCCAATGTTTACTTGAGATGACTGAATTTACCCTTAACGATTGACAGTAACCCTTATATTTACCATTTATCCCTGTTATTCATTACCAATCTTATTCATCCTGGCCTCCCAAGTTTTATTTCTTACCATTCTCCCAGGGTCTCAAAGTCAACTAAAGAGGTGCTTACTCCTTTTCTCTGCCCACAATCTCTAAGAGATCCCTGACCTACTTATAACCTAAAATAATGGTTACATTTAACTTTTCCTGCATTCCTTTGTGGAAGAGTCTAAACCATGATTTTTTAACCTGAATATGGTTCATTTTTTATTAGAGTAAGTTGCTGATGAGGTCCAGGTGGCAGGTGAAATCCTCATGTAGTCCTGTTAATGTCTTTCTTGGAAAAAATATTTATTTTTGCTTATGTACTATTGATCTCAGTTCTCTATCTTTTCATTAGAAAGAGAAACAGGGGCTTCCCTGGTGGTGCAGTGGTTAAGAATCTGGTTGCCAATGCAGGAAACACGGGTTCGAGCCCTGGTCTGGGAAGATCCCACATGCCGCGGAGCAACTAGGCCCGTGCACCACAACTACTGAGCCTGCACTCTAGAGCCCACGAGCCACAGCTGCTGAGCCCACGTGCCACAACTACTGAAGCCCACATGCCTAGAGCCCGTGCTCTGCAACAAGAGAAGCCACTGCAATGAGAAGCCCGCACACCACGACGAAGAGTAGCCCCTGCTCACCACAACCAGAGAAGGCTCACGCACAGCAACGAAGACCCAATGCAGCCAAAAATAAATAAATAAATTTTAAAAAAAGAAAGAAAGAAAGAAAGAGAAACAGAATAAAATTAAACCAATAAGATCTATCTCAATTTATAAAATTCAAGGTGTCATCTTTGTATTGTTGGGTAGGAAATTTAAAACCTCTAGATGAGTTTTTAAGGTAGAATAAATCCGATATGAGGTACTGTTCAAACTGAACACTTTATGTAAAGGAATAAGAGTGATAAGGTTACTAGCCTGAGACCTACCTGCAAAACAAATATGAAAAACAAGACGAAGCCTAGAATTCATACCAAGAATTTACTGCCACAAAACAGAGGCAGAATACTTTGGAAGGTACAGATGAGAAATGCATAACCCAAAATATCATGGCTAGAGACATGGAACACTAATGGAGAGAAAAGAATATACAGCCTTTTAAATATTGTCATATATGGTAAGTTGGTAACCTTTCTGGAAAGACGTTTGGCAAGAGCCACAAAATTTTTAAATGCTTTGATCCAATAATCCTATTTCCAGAAATTTACTACAAGGAAATAATGCACAAAGATGCTCTATTATTATTATTTATATTTATGAAAAAATAATAAAAAATTTTCAATATAGGAATGGATAGGTAAGTGATGTTACACATATGTTATATAATCATTAAAATAACATTATGGCTGTTTAATAACAGAGGAAAGTGTTAAAGGAAAAACATGCAAAAAATTATGCACACTATGTTTGCCACTAGGAAAATACATATGATTATGAAAACTGGATTGGAATATCCCCAAACAGTAATCATTTCATTAGGGTTCTTCAGCAGTGTCATAGAAGAGAAAACATTGGAACTAACGAATTATCATAAAAATGCATTGGTATTACATAAGAATTATGATATAGTCTATATGTAATCTTTTTTTCTTGCCAGAATCCTCCCAACATCTAATTTGCCCATTGACTCTGCTTGACTATGGTAAGGAAACCCGTCATACTAAAAGTCACATCCTTTCCTTCAGTTATCCAATAAGGCAGTTGAACTCCTGTCTCTTAGTTGTTTATAGGGCCTTCATCATCCAACTCCTTGAAAAACTCGACTTTGTACAGAATGCTGTTAGGTATTTTACATTCATTATAATTTAACCCTCATAACAACTCTATGAAAAATATATTCTTGTCATTAATAGAAAGAAGCTAAAGTTCAAGTATGTAAAACAACTTATTTAAAATTACATAGTCTGGTAGAACTATTTCTTAAAACCCAGAACTGCCTGAGTTCCAAATCAGTATTCTTTCTAATGCATCATGCTGGCTTTTTCTTCATAATTATCCCTTAAATCCCCTCCTCATTTTCATTCATTTAACTGAGCACCTACTATGTGATAGACACTGTGTGAAATTCAAGGATACATGGATAAATAAAACAGTCCCTCTCTCAAAGAGGTTGTCTATTCTATCCTTCACCATTCATTCATTCACAATTTATGTAATGAGCACTTACTATGTGACAGGGACTTTTGATAGGAAAGATAAAAATGTAACATAACCTAAAATGTTGCTTAATTATAACAGAAGATAAGACAGTAAAAAGTATACAGTCATAATAAAGACATAAACATGTGGCTAAAGCTGTCATAATGCCAGACAAATTCTTTCAAATGAATTAGAAATGCCTAAAAACAATAAAATATGTCCTTGCAGAGAAACATTCTTAAAAGAAAATATGAGGTGAGATTCCCTTAACACTGATAATAATCCCAAGTCGGAAAGCCTAAGGACAGAAAGCCCTACAACTCACACCGATATAGGACTTCGTAAATGTTTATTACGACAAAACACAGCCAACCAATTAGACACAGCGACTTTAACTCCACCTTTATTCTCCATTCTTTATGCTCCTTTCCTTACCTTCCTCAAACATTTATCTTAGCCTTTAAACCTTACTTTTAGTGAAATAATTAGAGTATTATACCTTATAAAACATAAGTCTAACTTTCCAACACATACTATCCTCTAACTGTATTTCCTGATGGCTAGAGAAAATTTATACACTTTTTCATCTCCAGAAAAAAAAATAAACAACAATTTTTCATGAGTTGTGATTTTTGTGTATCTCGTCTGCTTACAAGTAAAAAGAAAAATAGGCTGAACAGTATGAGTTAAAAATCTATCATTTGCACACAGCTGGCTGTAGGCAGAAAATCTCACCAGGAGCAGCAGGCCATAATGTTTTTTATTATGATATAGGAAACATAAAATTTTTAAATTTCTTCAGAAGTATTCCAACAACAAATGTATTGTCCAGGTGCTGAATAATAGAAGCCATATACTAATCTGTCTCTCCTGCGTGTGAATATTCCAAAATGCATCTGACTTGCTCTCTCTTGCTCACTTGCTCTAGCTCTCTTGCTTTCCAATATTATGGCTAATTTAGCAGACAAGATCAAAATGAACTGTTATATTCCACTGTATATAGGTGCCACATCTTCTTTATCCATTCATCTGTCGATGGACACTTAGGTTGCTTCCATGTCCTGGCTATTGTACATAGTGCTGCAATGAACATTGTGGTACATGACTCTTTTTGAATTATGGTTTTCTCAGGGTATATGCCCAGTAGTGGGATTGCTGGGTCATATGGTAGTTCTATTTTTAGCTTTTTAAGGAACCCCCATACTGTTCTCCATAGTGGCTCTATCAATTTACATTCCCACTTGTAGTAAGGTGGATGGACCTAGAGTCTGTCATACAGAGTGAAGTAAGTCAGAAAGAGAAAAACAAGTACTGTATGCTAACACATATATATGGAATCTAAAAAATAAAAAAAATGGTTCTGAACCTAAGGGCAGGACAGGAATAAAGACACAGACGTAGAGAATGGATTTGAGGACACAGGGAGGGGGAAGGGTAAGCTGGGATGAAGTAAGAGAGTAACATTGACATATATACACTACCAAATGTAAAATAGATAGCTAGTGGCAAGCTGCTGCATAGCACAGGGAGATCAGCTCGGTGCTTTGTGACCACCTAGAGGAGTGGGATAGGGAGGGTGGGAGGGAGGGAGACGCAAGAGGGAAGAGATATGGGAATATATGTATATGTATAACTGATTCACTTTGTTATAAAGCAGAAACTAACACACCATTGCAAAGCAATTATACTCCAATAAAAAAGTTAAAAAAGAACAGAGAAGAAAGAGACATCAGTGATGTGAGCTCACAGAGGAAAAGTCACGTGAGGACACAGCAAGAAGGCGGCCAATTTGTTATGATGTTTACTTTTCAAAATTTGTTACCAGATCTGCTAACAGAAGACTCCAGTCAGAATTGGATTATTCTGCTTATTTTGCTTATTGTTTTTTAAATCAGTCATAACTTTTTATGTTGTTTAGGTGTAACCACCTCACATTACACTGAAGCAGTGTCTATACTGCTCTGACATAGAGTTTAGCATTGAGAGACAGTTTGGTGCATTGGAAAAAGCTGTAGATTCTGAGACAGTTTGGGTTTCAAACCCTGCTTCCACCATCACCAGCAGTATTCGCTTAGGCAATTGTGCCAGAGATGAATAGTGTAACTATCTCCCAAAGTTGGATGCAATGGCTGTTGTTACTTCTTGTTCCCTCGTTTGGGGTGGGAATATGAGAAGGTCTTTGATTTTATGAAGGATAGTTTCATCATGTTAGTGCTGGAAACACAGAGTTCTTTTTATTGTATAGAAGTTCAAATACGTGTAGAAGAGTGTATCTGGATGCTGAGTAGCTAAAAAGCTGGACTGTGCCAGTTATTAAACTATTATCTCTCAGCTTCAAACCACCCTTCTCTACCCTTTGTGATGCTGGTGCCAGGACTCTGCAAACCACATTTCTGCTGTGCCAGCTTGGCTATGTGCTCATCTCTGCCAATATGGGGCATGATTGGGAGACTGCAAGACTGGAGGAGAAATAAGAGGTATACTTCTTGCTTAATCTCTGTTGGTTTCATGTTGATTTCCTGTTCCTTTGAGTCCCATAGTTCTCCCCAGCAAGCTTCTACAGCCTTGAAGCAGCAGTTCTTTCCCACTGTAGCATTTGAATGAAATATGTCATTTTTGTGATATGTACAGAAGCAGCCTCATCCCACCTGCTTCCCCTTCCCCCAGTCACCAGTGCCTCTCTTCATAGGTCTGAGAATCTCTGCTGTGGAGCTCTTCCTCTAAGTTTCTAGTTTTAATAATCCCAAATTCCCCTCTTTGTTTGTCCAGTCCTAGGTGTGGTAATTGCTTCCTGTACTTGCTAACTCCATGATAACTTAGTATTCTCCTTTTATTTTTCAGTTATCAAGTTAACAATCTTTATACTTAGTTAACTATTTCTTAAATTGTCTTTGCTCAAAACACTAGTGTGGTTTAAAAAAAGAAATGGCACTGATAAACCTAGTGGCAGGACAGGAATAAAGACGTAGACATAGAGAATGGACTTGAGGACACGGTGGGCGGGAGGGGGAAACTGGGGGCGAAGTGACAGTAGCATCGACATATATACACTACCAGATGTAAGATAGATAGCTAGTGGGAAGCAGCCGCATAGCACAGGGAGATCAGCTCAGTGCTTTGCGACGATGACCTGGAGGGGTGGGATAGGGAGGGTGGGAGGGAGGCTCAAGAGGGAGGGGATATGGGGATATATGTATGCATATGACTTATTCACTTTGTTGTACAACAGAAACTAACACAGTACTGTGAAGCAATTACACTCCAATAAAGATCTATTAAAACAAAAAACAAAAAACAAAAAAAAAAACCCACAAAAAACTAGTGTGGCTTTTGTCCCCTGGCTGGACCCTGACTGTTAGAGCAAGCTATTATATTTCCCTGAAATTCAGTTTCCTCATCTAAACATACGGACAACAATGCAGGAAGTTCTCATTTTCCAAGAGTAAATCGCACCAGAAAAGTCCACTTATGTGAATGTACTTTAAAAGAGGACTGAAAATACATTGTAAATTGTGAATAAAAGGTTTGATTGGGACAAAAGCTTGAAAAAATAATCAAAATTATATAAAGCATTTATCTTACATTTAACAAAATTTTATTTATAATTAGAACTATGCATTACTTCTCAGAACAAAGATTGATTTGATGTTGATTTTGATTTTTCTTGTATGTATGTGTAACTTTTCCTGAAAAATTATATAACAACATAATATTATATGCCAAACTTTGTTTTTTATTTTGTTTGCATACTAATTAATAGGGTCGTTTCTGGAAATATATACAAGGGCTTCGGCAGTTTTCTGAAGGACTCTGTCTTCATCATTCCGGTCAATGTTCTCTATTCAAGTACTAACTGGTGTGTTTCTGCATGATTCCCATTCGTCATTGGTTTCACAGGTAATTTCATCATTTTTATTCACTTCATGAAATTTTGCATCTTTTGTAAAATTTACAATTTTATATTGTGATGAACTTGAATATGTCTGCATTAAAACACTGGATTATGACTAGGATATAATGGAAAGAGAGGGGAAGTAGTATTTACCATGATGGAATAATTAAGTGTGTATTAATTTTATGTAGTTTATTAGTGAATAATTTTGCATTTTGATTATGTTTGCTTCTCAAGAAACCTTATAACTACCAGGAGTAACATTATCAATGCCTGGCTAGCAAGGATCTTCTACATATACACTTGGTGGAATAGTTGTGTCAAAAAAATCATTATAAAAAGTGTTTATCACAGTGCCTGGACCACTGTTAGTCATAATAGTTACCATTGTTAAATTTTAACAATTTAGTTCAATAAATGTGTACTTTATGATATTCTTTTAATCTTTACACCTTAGTATACATAACTTGATCTGATTCTTTAATAAGAATAGGTTTAGATAAAAAGACACAATAGAACATTGGTACACCAAGCTCAATCAAGGAATAGAAAGTACACTTTTCACTGGAGGTACGATATGGTTGCTTCTCCACCTTTAAAATAAAATAAGACCTTTATTGAAAAGCAGGTTTTAAAGAGAAACAGTGTCAGAGTACTTAGCTATAAAGATGCATCAGTTTTGGGAAACAAACTCCTATAAGGGCATTTAGGATTATGTTTTCAATTCATGGATAGAGGTAAAGAGAAGTAGCAAGGTAATAAAATGGAGTTAGAAACATATTGCCCAATGTTCTATCTAAGAGAAACTAAAATGAGCCATAATGTTTTGATTTTCTTTTAAATGGAAACAGCTCTACTTGAACTTTGACATAAAAATACTTACTATACTTACCGCAATTGTAGGGTTCACTCATGGCGGGCTGCTATCTAACAAGAAGAGGTTGAAGGAAATTTAAACATGAATCTATGGTTTCTCAGGAGACGAGTATATATGCCAGATGTGTTGACTTGGATGTGTATTTCCTGTCAATAAAAATGCATTAGGACATGCAAATGATTTCTTATATCTAAAATTTTTCTTTACTTTTTTAAAAACACTGATTTGATTTCTATGAGTAACTGCTTAAGCGTGATATTTTAAAAAAGAATTGTGATTATAAACTGTTACTAATGCCAGTTTGTAATCACAGTGGTTTGGTTTGCTTCCATTTTATAATAGAAAATGTGTAGATCAGGTTTACCAGTGACACACATCAAGAATATGTTCTTAAGAACATGAAACTTTGACAACATAGCATATATATCATTTATTATATTCTAAATATACATATTACTCCTAATTTTAAATGGTTAGTTATCAAGATCAGACTTAGCAGCTCAGGTCGTATCTACGTGATTAAATACCACATGACAAATAAATTTGGTCAAATATGTTATATATACTCCAAGAACATAAAATAATAAACCATAGGTTGAACTACATTTAATATTATAAAAGTATCAACACAATACCAAAGACATTCCACGAAACCTCTGCGTAATGAAAATATAATGAATTTGTTTCTTCAGAATATTTCCCCTTTTCACATATGTATTTTTTAATGAAATTATCCTTTTCTCTGTCCTCAGGCTTACATTTTCAAATCATTCTTGATTCTTTTCTTTCTGGAGAGACTTAAAAATTTGGTTACGAAATTCATTACCCTGCTCATCACAAATGTTGATTCACCCCTCCCTCCCTTGCATCTCATCAATCACCAAGCCCAGTGTATTCTTTTTCTTTTGTAGTAGCCTTTCCTTTCATTCCCCCATCACAACCCTTGTTCAGACCCTCATCACTGCTTCCCTGGATGGCTGTCATGATCTCTTAACTAGTTTCCTTGCCTTCAGTCTTTCCCCATTTGCTGACAAGTAAATCTTCATAAAACACTATTTTGTACACATTAACCTCTGTTTAAATCCTTCAGTGGCCCATTAATTGCCTAACAAATAAACCTATAATTCCTCAGTTTCACATTTAAAGTCTCCCACAATCTGGTCAAAATCTTTATATCTCTCTGCTTTGCACAAATGCTCTTCCCCTCTCTCTCTGCTGATTTAACTTCTACCCTATCCTCAAACCCCTACCGAAACCACAAAGACTCTGTGAAGACTTACCAGTTTGCATCACTCCATAGTGTTCTCCCCAGTTACCTCTTAGCAACTGTAGGTGGTACTGTCAAATCCTTTTGTAAAATTACATTTCCTACCTAGCACATTTGTGGAACTTTGTCTGATACTTAACTCAATATATCATTTTAATACAAGTACTTACTATAGAAGCACAAGTAGTTTAGAGAATGTATTTGCCAATTACAACTGTCATACTGCTGATTATTTTGACCTCTGTAAAACCCTGATACAGTGGGTGCCCTTCAATTTAAGGAAATATACTGAAGTTCAGAAATGTTTTTCATGGCACTGTGTCAAATGCATTTCATGGCACTGTGTCAAATGTATCTCTTTTCTGTTTTGTTCTCTGTCATTTCTAGTGCCAAGTTGGAAAGCTAAAACATTATTTTATAGATTTCTTCCTACCAAGCAGTGCCATAACCTTCTTTCTTTATATCTTATGCTGCATCTTTCTTGCAGGCAAAATTAGCATGGGTTTGATGCTTATCAATAGTATCAGTACAGTCTAACCAAAATTATACTTCCTCTGATGCATAGTGGTCTTTATAGCAACCCAGCTCTGCAACAGTCTTATAAATAGTAGTGACTGAGTTTTATTATAAGTTCTTCAGTCCAGATTGATTATTTAATATCCAAAATCTACAATGAAAGTGAATCAGTTAAAAGGAAGCTGACTGTTCAATGCATGTTCACCATTTTCTTTAAATATAGCTTGGTGTAAATTTTTTCATGAACTGTCAAATATACAATATCACAGTAAAAAAAAATCATTTTCTCTGTGCTGTTAAGATATTGTTTCCTCAAACTGGAACACTAGAAGCCTGACTTTTTTCTTCTTTTATTTCATAAAACAGTGAGAACAAAAACAGGATAAAGCCCATAGCAACAAGATATTTCTTTTACCATCTGTTTGATTTATGTCGAATTTAAACTGCTTGTATTTTAGAAAGGAATCTGTTTTCTATCTTCAAAAGGATGCAATCCAACATCTCTCAGCTGCTAATTTTTAGCACTTAGAGGTTCCCTTGGGCTGCTGTCAACAACAACTTATTGCATAGGTACTTTTCACTAAACTCATTATAAAGTGATTAGCCTCCAGCAAGATAGTGCAATGCTACAGCCTGCTTGCGTTCTATGTGGCTTTGCAACTGAAGTTTGTGCTGTCAGATCTCATCAGACAGTGAGTATAGAATGAATCTTGGGATTCAACACGTAGAATGTTGAGAGGGATCTTGTCACTTCTCTCTTAAACCATATCTTGCAAGAAAATATATGCACTCACATATACAAATAAACACACGTGCACATGCGTGCACATGTAACACATGTACAAAATGGGTCATTAGTTTAAAATGGATGCATCCTCAGCTAGAGTCAAACACATTTTTAAAATCCATAATTATTTTACAGATTATGCTTTAAATCCAAAAGCTAATTAAGTAGCTCTACCTTGATTCTATGAATAGTTACCATTTATATATGTAAGAGGGCTGCTTTTTTATTACCACGTTTAATTTAACAATGCTTCTTGCCTTAGGGTACCAGTGTTAGTCAATACTTCTGGGTCTAATAGGCTGTCTCAGTTTCTCCAATGAAACTAAAATTAGACTGATTATGTAGAGGCACTGATTATTAGAAGTAGAAGGGTTTTTTGGTTATTTATTTGCAAGCCTCCCTAACAAGGTATGTATTATCCCAGCTCACATATTCACTACTGCCTGAAACTAGCACCACAGTGTGACACTGAATAGTCTATACCAGGGATCCCCAACTCCCGGGGCCGCAGACTGGTACAGGTCCGTGGCCTGTTAGGAAGCGGGCAGTCCAGCAGGAGGTGAGGGCGGGCGAGTGAGCGAAGTTTCATCGGCCGCTCCCCATCGCTCGCATTACTGTCTGAACCACCTCCCCCGGCACCCCCCCGCACCCCACTCCCTTCCGTGGAAAAATTGTCTTCCACGAAACTGGTCCCTGGCGCCCAAATGGTTGGAGACCACTGGTCTACACTAGAAGCTACCTCAGCTACATCGTTCTCCTTCACTGGTCTCTACTTATTGTTAGGCTCACTCATGGTCTAGCTCATATTCTCAAACTATTATGACAAGGTTAAGCCCATGACACACCTGTAGAAGTTTTCAAATGTGAAAGAGCAAGGTGCACAGTCCCTGGGAACAAACACAGAACTTCACATTCCAAAATTTTTCATGTTATGACTACTTCAAGTCTAAAGGCTAATTCAAAACAAATGTTCTACTTCGAGTAAAAAGTCTGAATAAAGTTATTTCATTATTTGCTACTTTTTCTGTTGTTTAAACTGAACTTTATTCTTTAGATGGGATTGATAGTTTTTGAATGTGTAGATTATTTGCATATGGGTTTCATTTTGCAGATTATTCCTGGGCAATTTTTCACCCTTGTTCAAAGATTCTGGCTCACTAGAAAGTTCCTAAACATTGTCTTTCCACAGTGTACTATGCCGGGATAGCAGGATGTGGTGGATTAAACACAGAGATTTTAGTATCAGAAAGCTTCCTGTGGGCCTTTGTTTCTCTATCTCTAATATGAGGATAATGCAATTAATTCAGTGCTGTTGTGAGGTTTCATTATATATATATTTATTTAAACATATATACTTACATGTGTACATTTTTTCCTGGCACATAGGGAACACAATAAAAGCTAGCTATTATTACATGTTAATATACAATTATATGATTATTTATTTGTTAATATTTATATTTTTATATAAAATATGATATTAATCTGAGTAAGAAAAAATTAATGATGTGATTTTTGTGTAAAACATTTAAAAATGCATACTGGATACAATATATATACTTTTAATTCTATATACTTATTATATATATTCAGATATATGCCGCTAATAATGTTTTGATGCTTATAAAAAGTGAGTTATGGGAATAACTGTTTTATCAAACTAAATAGAATTTTTACTACTTTCCTTGTACAAAAAATGAAAAAATATATTATTTAACTCTCCTTCTCCTGTTGGTTAGAATCAGATATTTTTCACACTGTATATAAATTACTTCATGATCCATTTCCCAATCTATCTTGCCAACTTCATCATCTTCAATCTCCCAATGAACTCTAGGCTCCAATCACACTTTTATTACCATTCTCTGTACACTATTTATAGTAAATTATTTTAGGTATTTCTTTATACTGAACCATCCTTGCATTCCTAGATTGAACTCTGAATTTTATGACTAATTCATACTATGCTTAATTTGATTTTTAGTTACTGCTTGTGCTTCAATATTCATAAGTCAGATGAAGCTGTAGTTTTCTTATTTTAATTTAATTTTATTTATAGTTGATTTACAATACTGTATTAGTTTTAGGTGTACAGTTTCAGACTCTTTCCCATTATAGATTATTACAAGATATTGAAAATAGTTCCATGTGCTATAAAGCTGTAGTTTTCTTTACCAAGCTCTCTTTGTGAGTTCTCAAGCATTAATGTGTGTTGTTTGAAGGAAGAAAAAAACGTGAAAGCTTTCCGTCTCACTTTATTCTTTGGGACAGTTTAATAACATTGGAATCATCTTTTGCTTATAGTGTTAATAGAATTCACTCTGTGAGGCTACTTTGGCTGACTTTATTTTTAGAGGATAGGTAATCTGACAATTTTCTCCATTTATAACATCCTTATACCTCATCTTTTTTAGCGGGTATTCAGTAGGAAACGGATTTATAGGTATATTATTTGCAGTTAAAATGGAAAGTTTAAAAGTATTAAAAGCCAGAAATTATTAACAATTTTGTCCCTACCAAGTAGAATTGGAGGTAGAGAGGTCTGCACAGTAGAATGCATTTTTACTTTTTATTTAAATTCTTCCCTATACTTTACATTTTTAATATAAAGTAAAAACACCATTTTAATTTTAATAAAATTGGTTTAAATGTCATTAAAGGCACACTCATCAGTCATATGAATATACTTATGAAGTTGGAGGTACTCACTTTTTACTTTCTACACGACTGTATTGTTTGAATGTTTATGGTGAATTTGTATTACTTTTGCTGTTACAAAAATCTGCAATGACTCTCCCGTAACCTAGGTGATAAAATGCAAGTTCTTTAGTTTAGAATACAAAGTTCTTTATTATCTAGCATTTCTCTGCCTCTATTATTTCTGTCTCTTGCCTATATCCATCCTCATTCTGGTCATATTTGCCTTCATGCATGAAGTTTGACATAGCAAATCTTAAAAACCTCGCACAATATGCTTATTTTGCCTGTAACATCTTCGCTGATCTCCCTGTTCCATATTCTAGCTAACTGTTTCTCCTTCTTGAAACCTCAGCTCTAGAGATACCTCTAGAAACCGGGCTGCTGTTCATCCCTTTCTCTGTGTTCCCATGGAATCTTATGCTCCTGTGTTATAAAAAAAAATCATCAGGCTCTACTGAAATTGTCTATTTACTTGTCTGACACCCATTTGATTTTGAGTTGTATGCAGTCAGGCTCTGGAAAATGGAGATAAAGGTTTGTTTAATCAGTGATACATGTTTTTTTATATATGTATATCTGTACCTCATTTCAGTAGAATCTTTATTTTTAAATTGTTGTGCGTTTTTGTATCTTATATACTCCTTGATAACAAAAGTGATGTCTTATGTAGCCTTACATTTTCTAAGCACATAATGCAATTACTCTCACATATTAAAAAATTTGTTGAAATAAATATGTATAGTATTTTTAACCATCATTGCATATCCTGATTCCCCAGTCTATATATTCATATCTCATAAGTGATTAAAAATGTATTTTATTATGAAACAGAACCTAATATTCATCATTAATATTTTGCTAGTCCTTATAGGAATGCTACAGTATTAGAAATTATCCCTTGGCTATCACTCAGAAAACAATTATAGAGGGAGTTCTGAGAAGGTTCAATGTTTCCCTGGAGAGAAAAAAATACATAATGACTCTGTAATTCTGTGAATTGAGTCCTCAGAAGTGGGGACTAGTTTCCAATGAATTCTCTACATTTTCCTATCCTGTGTCTCATGTAACAAACAAAGGGCACATTCATTCACTCAATTTACATTGAGCATCAACTATGTGTCAGGCAGGCTACACTAGGCCCTGGGAATATGACTTCGAACACTGAAAATCATTTATGAAGTACAGATCAGCATTATTGACACAATCGTTAGCTGTAAGTAGCATAGCAACAGCAGCAGAGACATTAGTAGCTAAAACATATTGAGTAATTAACTATGGGCAAGACACCATTTACAGCAGTCTACAGATAAAGTTAGAACTGCTTTCAGTGAGACACGGGTGTGGGAGTTCAGAGTCTCTTCCATCTTCCCCACCTCACACAAACTTTGACATCTTTAGACTCCATAGAGTTAAAACAAGATTATAATCCTGCTTTCTCAAATCACTTAATTTTGAATGGTTCCCTTGATAAGTACTAGAAATATTAGGACCAAGAGATGGGGATAAGGCTTAAATACCCCAATTATATGAGATAAGCCAAAGAGAACTCAGACATTTATACAAGACTAGCTTCCTATTTCAATCTCAAGCAACATATTGCTCAAGGCAAGGCAAGTTTTGCAAGTATTTACTGTGATCTGTATAACAGAAGATACCCCATTTGAAGAGAGAACAAGGAAATGGAAAACAAAATTACAGTGGAAGGTAAAATAGACTCTCCTCAACCTAACACTTGGTGGACCCTAGAAGCCATCTGTAGAATGTGGAAAGGGAGAGGCAATGCTCAAAATGATTTCAGTAGTCACTCTTTAACCTTGTAATAATCAAGAACATGTGACTGACAATTTAAAATATTTAAAGAACTAATCTTTTTCCATTTACATTTATTTTTGTTGTTCAGAAGTCTCCAGGTTCTCTGAATTTCCATTAAGAATTTTGAATATGTGTGTGTGTGTGTGTATATACATATATATATATATATATTTTTTTTTTTTTTAAGAAAATGGTTCCTCCACAGCCCCATGGACCAGAGCAGGCTGTGGATCAGCACTTGGTCTAGGGTTCCAAGCAGTTTGCTTTCAGCATTTTTGATGACAACTTCAAGATCTCAACAGTCACTTCCACCAGGCACCTGGAGACACCATGCAGTACTGGTGACCCAGGGCCACAAAGTCCCAATGTTGTGAGGTCTCACCCAGCAGCAGTCAGCCCTAGGCGTCCAGCCTGCCATGGCCCCAACAAAGTCTGGGCCCTGGGGAGGCCTGCTCACAAAGCCAATGGAGTTGGCCTGGAGCTGCAGGCTGGAGGCCTGAACTTGAGACCTTCACTCACAATCCTGGTAAAACCTGAGCCTCTCCAGCCTACCTGGAGCAAATGAGACCCTCCTCCAGTGGTGGGTCACCTCGCTGTGATCCAGGAAAAGGGCCCTGGACCAGTCTTCTGTTCCACCCTGTATCTGGCCGGCCCCCTAAGAATTTTGAATATTTTGCTAACAATATTCAAATTACAAAGTTCCCAGAAGCATGAGGTTGTGAATAGCTACTTCACGAAGATTGAAAAGATAGAAAGAAATATTTTCCCATAAGATAGAATTATAGATTCAGCACTGGACTGTACCAAACACAGCGAGTAAAGGCATATCTTGCTTTATTGATTTTTTCAGATATTGTGTTTTTTACAAATTGAAGGGTTGTGGTAACCCTGTGTCAAGCAAGTGTATTGGCTCCATTTTTCCAACAGCATTTGCTCACTTTGTGTCCCTGTGTCACATTTTGGTAATTCTCACAATATTTCAAACTTTTAAATTATTATTATATTTGTTATGGTGATCTGTGATTAGTGATCTTTGATGCTACAATTGTAATTTTTGGGAGACACCACAAACTGTCCCATATAAGACGTGGAATTAAATCAATAAATGTTATGTGTGTTCTGACTGTTCCATCCACCGGCTGTTCCCATCTCTCTCTCTTTTGGGGCCTCCCTATTCCCTGAGACACATCAGTATTGAAATTAGGCCAGTCAATAACCCTACAATGGCCTATAGGTGTCCAAGTGAAAGGAAGAATCACACATCTCTCACTTTAAATCAAAAGCTAGAAATGATTAAGCTTAGTGAGAAAGGCATGTGGAAAACCCAGATAGGCCTAAAACTAGGCATCTTGCACCAAAAAGGCAAGCTGTGAATGCAAAGGAAAAATCCTTGAAGGAAATTAAAAGTGCTACTCCCATGAACACCTGAATAATAAGCGAAACAGCCTTATTGCTGACATGAAGAAAGTTTTAGTGATCTGGATAGAAGATCGAACCAGCCACAATGTTCCCTTAAGCCAAAGCTTAATCTAGAGCAAGGTCCTAACTGTTCAATTCCATGACAGCTGAGAGAAGTGAGGAAGCTGCAGAACAAAAGTTTGAAGCCAGCAGAGGTTGCCATCTAGGACTTTCATAGCTGGAGAGAAGATGTCAATGCCTGGCTTCAAATCTTCTAAGGACAGGCTGACTCTCTTGTTAGGGGCCAGTGGAGCTGGTGACTTTAGGTTGAAGTCAATGCTCATTTACCATTCCAAAAATCCTAGGGCCCTTAAGAATTATGCTAAATAAACTCTGCCTGTGCTCTATAAATAGAACAACAAAGCTTGGATGACAGCACATCTGAATACTTTAAGCCCACTATTAAGACTTACTTCTCAGGAAAAGAAGATTTCTTTCAAAATATTACTGCTCATTGACAATGCATGTGGTTACCCAAGAGCTCTGATGGAGATGTACAATGAGATTCATGTTGTTTTCATGCCTGCTAACACAACATCCATTCTGCAGTCCATGGATCCAAGGAGTAATTTCAACTTTCAAGTCTTTTTGTTTAAGAAACACATTTCGTGAAGCTATGCTGCTCTAGATAGTGATTCTTCTGATGGACCTGGGCAAAGTATAGGTGACCCTCAAATAACATGAGTTTAAACTGGGCAAGTCCACTTATATGTGATTATTTTCAATAAATATGTACTACAGTACTACATGATCCAAAGCTGTTTGTGTGGATGTGGAACAGCAGATAGAGAGGGCTGACCCTAAAGTTATACTTGGATTTTTGACTGTGTGGAGGGTCGGTGCCCCTAACTGCCACTTTGTTCAAGGGTTGACTGATTCCAACCCTCATGGATGACTTTGAGGGGGTTCAAGGCTTCGGTGGAGGAAGTAACTGCAGATGTGGTCAAAATAGCAAAAGAACTAGAATTAGAAGTGCAGCCTGAAGATGTGAATTAATTGCTGCAATCTCATGATAAACTTGAACGGATGAGGAGTTGCTTCTTATGGATAAGAAAGGAAAGTGGTTTCTTGAGATGGAATCTACTTCTGGTGAAGACGTTACGAAGATTGTTCAAAAGACAACAAGGGACTTAGAATATTACACAAACTTAGTTGAGAAAGCAGAGATAGGTTTTGAGAAGATTGGCTCCAATCTCAAAAGAAGTTCTACTGTGGGTAAAATGCTGTCAAACAGTGCTACATCCTGAAAGGAATAGTCAGTCGATGTGGTAAACTTCATTGCTGTCTTATTTTAAGAAACTGCCCCGGCCACCCCAACCTTCAGAAACCACCGCCCTGATCAGTCAGTAGCTGTCAACATGGCAAGACCCTCCACCAGCAAAAGATTATGAATTGCTGAAGGCTCAGATGGTGGTTAGCATTTTTTAGCAATGAAGTATTTTTAAATTAAGGCATGTACATTGTTTTTTGGGCATAATACTGTTGCATATTGAATAGGCTACAGTATAGTGTAAATATAACTTTTATATGCACTGGGGAACCAAAAAAATTCATGTGACTCACTTTATTTCTATAGATGCTTTATTTTGGTGGTCTGGAACCGAACCCACAGTATCTCAAAGGTGTGCCTGTAGTAATATTTCAGTACAGAGGGATGTCATTAAAAACACACACACACACAACAATAACCTTGGATTGAAAAAGAAAAAAAAATTTTCTTCAAACTTGAGCTTTCTGCTGGGCTACAGTGATTTCATTAGCTTAGCACTAGCACTTTAAAGTAGATGAAAATGCAAAAAGTCTACAGTCTAGTTACTTGCTGACTGAGAAATACCACTGATATTTGAAGACAATTGAATTGACATACATATGTAATTTTATTTAAATAATGATAAGGCTGGTAATTCCCAGGGAACCCATTTTGTCTGGGTAAAAAAGTTGCTGTTCTGGGATTAATGAAAGCAAAAGTGTCTGAGTCCGGAGACAGAGAGAGAGAGAGAGAACTTTGTTTTCATGAGACAGAGAGTAGGGAAAATTCTGCACCAAAGGATCAAACAAGGTTGTGATTTTTATTTTTTATCAGACAGGATTCCCACGGTAAGCCTGGGAAAACAATGATAAAATATGTGTTATCAGGTCTCTTTTGGACTCTTTAGTCCGGGGGGAAGATCCCAAGGTCATCTCCTATCAGATCTTTGCGGTAAGATCAATATTTGGCTGTGTTTTTAAAGGAAGAGACTAAAAGGCTAAAATAATTTTGCACAACCCATCCCCTAAAAATTAAAGAATACGAAACAACACAACAGCAGTTGTTGCCTAAAAATTTTAAGAGTAATGCTGGGTTACCAGATAAACAGAGAAGGTGACTTTCCTCTGGGCATGGTTTTAGAGGCACCAGGTACACCTCTTTTGTAAAACAATCCCTCAATTTTCTTTTTTTTTAATATTTATTTAATTGATTTTATTTTTGGCCGCGTTGGGTCTTCGGTACTGCGCGCGGGCTTTCTCTAGTTGCGGCGAGCAGGGGCTACTATTCGTTGCGGTGCGTGGGCTTCTCATCGCGGTGGCTTCCCTTGTTGCGGAGCACGGGCTCTAGGAGCGCGGGCTTCAGTAGTTGTGGCACATGGTCTCAGTAGTTGTGGCTCATGGGCTTAGTTGCTCCATGGCATGTGGGATCTTCCCGGACCAGGGCACGAACTCGTGTTCCCTGCATTGGCAGGTGGATTCTTAACCACTGTGCCACCAGGGAAGCCCCCTCAATTTTCTTTTGAAGCAATTGTTTTGGATTTTTTTCTAAAATAAGCATTAGTTTTCTGATTCTAAAATTAAAACCTTCTCAATATAGATGACTTAGAAAATGCAAAATATTTTAAAAGGCAAGTAATCATTCATCACCAAATGCAATATGTTTTTTCTTTAAGATTTCCTTCATTGTTGCTTCAAGATGTCTTCCTCACTCCAACATTGCACAAGTAATTACTTATGTTTTGTTTTAAGATTTAATTATTTATTAAACATTTAACTCTCTAATCCATGTTTTGGTGAGTGCTGATAAGTGACAATTTAAAATCTGGTAAACAACTAACCAATTGCCCTAGCACTGTTTATTGGCTAATTGCTTCTTTCCCTAATATAATATAATGCCACCTTTATAAATTGCTAAATTTGTACTTACATTGGTGGCTATTTGGGAACTATTTTTTCCCATGTCTCTATATTCTTGCATTAGTAATAAACTAATTTTCATTGTAGCGTATTTCCTCAGCTACTCTAACAGTTTATTCTTCTACATAGTCATTAATATCACAGTCTCACATCTCCTTCACCCCTCAAAATAATCATTGTTATTTTCCCAGCAATTATCCATCAACTAATTTTGGAAGTACTGATATCTTTGCCATAGTGAGGAGTGTTGTTTTTGCCATCTATATAAGCCTACCCACCAACACCACCCCCCCGCCCTCCCCCAAGTCTTTGTTTATGCTATTGCTTCGGCTTAAAGCACCTTTTCTCCTTCTCTTCAATGGCTCATTTTAAAGTCTCAGTTTAAATGTCTCAGTGTAAATGTTCAGATCTCAGTTTATATGTCACTTCTTCAGAGAAAAAACCCTTCCTTGATCACCCAATCTAAAGTAACTCCTACTTCCAGCACCTACAAACTCTGGATCACATTGCCCTGGGTTGTTTCTTTTGTAGCACATATAACTTTTTTGAAATTATTTTATTTTATATTTGTTTATGGCTCCCCGGTCAGAATAGAAAAATCATGAAGGAAAGAATATTATCTGTCTCTTTCAGTGCTTTTTCCCCATCATCTAACACAATCCTTGGTACACATCGATGTTCTAGAATTTTTTGCTGAATGAACAATGGATGAGTGAATAAAGTCAGCTCAGAGAAAATCTCCTCTGCTTCGTGCTTGATGTAATGCTATACCAGTCCTGGCACTGCAGCCTTGATTGCTGTGTAGAGTCACATGTGGTATCTAGTGGACTGGTATCCAGATTCCCAATGGCTCCCCACTCCCAAGCCAGCCTCCACTATTGACACTATCAATTGTAATCGTGTTCGGGACCTTTGCGACTTCTTTCAATTTTTTCCCACTGTAAGTTAGGTCACAGAAATCTCTCAGAGTTTGTACAGTGGTTGGCCCCTTGGATGCAAGGGATCCCCCCACCATTTTTGTTTTTCTTTCAGTTCAGCTGGATCCTGGAAAAGGGATCAAGACATTGGTTCTTGGGCCATCTTTCTGTCAAGATCACTTATTAATTATAACATTAAATTCCTCTCTATCATGATTTATTTATTTTTTCTGTTTATGTGATCTATAAATACTTGCAGGACATTTTAAAGTATCCTGCTATGAATGTGTTTCTCTTGATTCTTCTTATAGCTGTATTTATTTTAAAACACGTTGCAAGGTTATTTCATTTGGTACATTACAGCTCTTGAGTCCTGAACTCTAACATTTGTTTTGAAATTTACTATATTCTTCTGGTTTAATGCAATCATTGTCCTTGAAATTCAAAATTTTTACCAAAATATGTCTAGGTGTTACACTTCTCCCTCCTCTCTCCCCTCATCCCCTCCTCTACACACACACACACACACACAGAGTAAATTTGACTATTAGCTATCCCTTTCAAATTAAAAAGTCAAATATTTGTTCAGCTCAGGAAAATTTCTCTCCACTGTTCTTTGCTTTTATTACATCATGTCTGTTCTCTTCTTCTAAAATTCCTACTTTCTGTGTATTGGATTCCTTGAATTTGTCCACAATGTCTCTCATATTTTCTTTTACTTTGTTTCACCAATTTACCATTTCCTCAGAGTTCCAAATGCATTTCTTGAATCCATATGCAACTTTTTAAATTCAATTATTAGCTTATTATATGGTACTTCTTTGAAGTGTTAAATTTAACAATCCTACTTTAAAAAAAATCTGTGTGTGTGTGTGTGTGTGTGTGTGTGTGTGTGTTTGTAACTGCTATTCATCTCTCATAATTACTCGTTCTAGTGTTGTTCTATTTATTTTTTGGATCCATTATATTCTTAAATCCTGTTGAAAAAAATCTTAAAACTTCCATAATGCTCTTCTGTTACTTGGAATACTCTTCTGATTCTTGATAATTTCCTTTGTTTGAACTGCAGCATATTTTCATATATTGGGTGATGTTTTTCCATTTCTCTTTAAAAATTTTCACATCAGAATATCTATGGTGTTCATTACTTTGCCAAAGTTCAGTAGAAATTGAGGTAGATTCTATAAGAAATTGGTATAGATCTTTGCATAAATTTTTCAGATCTAGATGCAAAGAAGAGGGAATTTTTATAATTATTGTAAATTTATATTGTTAGTGACTTCATAATATGGAGGGATTGAGAAAGGATCCAGGGCCCTAAACAGACAAAGTAGGAAACTTTGCCACTGTGCTATTTTCTTCATTTGCAAGAGCAAATTCAGTGCAAACAAGCACTAGAAGCAAGCCCACAATAATCAGCTTCCCTGTACCAAGAATAAGTCGTGGCAGTCTCCAGCTTCTTAGTGATGCTGCCTGTACCATTGACTTTTGGCTTCTAGTAAGCTTTCACTGTCAGTTAAGTTAATCTCACTTTCCCCCAGGTCTAATTATAGGTCTAGATGCTGTGTATGAACACAGGTCAGGTAGCATTAATGTGGTATGCCCCTCAATGTTCTTTGGCCCATTCTAGCAATCAGCCTTCTTCTTTAAACTTTAAGAAGTACCACTGAAATTGGCTCACTTTACTTCTCAGACTTTTTTTTTTTTTTTCAGGAAGCATTTTTCTGTTCAGGGTTCTATTCTTTCCTTCTTCCTTCACCTGGTCCCCTCTTATTTTAACTAACAGGAAATCCTAAAAGTTTGTGGTACATCAATTGGCAGTTTTCCACCCTGTTTTCTCAGGGGGGATATGAAGAATTACTGTGCTACTGCTGCAGTTTTAATGGAAGGCATTCCTTTCCCTTCTTTTAGGCTTCCCCTCCACTTAATTTCCTTTGAAATCTTAGAATTATTAGGAAAAACTTGGAATTATTCAGCAAATACTTATAGTACAGTATTGACATTCTGGTTTGTTATTAAGATAAAATTATCCTGATAAGGTGATCCATTAAGACATTATTAGACATTATACTCTTTTCAAAATTCAACAAATATTTAATCATAAAAGTAAATGAGATACAATCATAAAAATGAGTATATTTGTTGTCATTTAACAGAAAGAGGGAATTAGGAAGGAAAATTTAGTTTTATTTAAGGATTATTAATAAGAAGCATGTGATATTATGAGCACCTGTATAAGCAAAAACAAATTCAGTGGAACTCTAGTGAGAGACTTCTTACCAAGGTGCAGAATGAGGATTCTGAGTCCCTAAGTCAAGATACAGAAGGCAAGAATAAGGTTACCAAATGGGGGACCGGGAAAATGGGGATTGGAAAGCAACTGGGAAGATACTGTGCTGACTCACAGTATTACCTAGGGTTGGATGTACCTTTTCTATTTTTCCTTTTGGCATCATCGTTATATTATAGTATTTCCAGTACTTGAAGATTAAGATATTTTCTTAAAGGTTTTCCAGTTAGTATTTGTGCATGTTCACAAAGGTGAATGCTTGAATGACAAGAAATCGATGCCAGGCAAAGCTAGTTATTTAGCTGCTGAATAAGGATTTTCTATTGCTTTCCATGTGGCCACCCTCCAGCAATGGTGGGTCAAGTCTTTCTCACACTTTGAATTTCTCTTATTTCAACTTCTGCCCCATCTTTCTGACTTTGTCCTTTTCTTCTGCTTTTCAGGGCCCACCTGGATATTTCAAGATCCATGATAATCTCTTAAAGTCAGCTGATTACCAACCTTAATTATATCAGCAAAGTCCCTACTCAGCAGTACCTAGGATTGAAAAACCTGGTCATGGGAATCTTGGGGTAAGGAAATCTGTTTACTTTCAAAGGTATACAGGGCAGATTATCATAAGGGAGAGACCTATGCTTCACAGCTTTGCTAGCTTTCTTCTTTACTTGCTGCTATTTTCTTTTACACATTCTTTTTTGCATTTATAAATATTATAGATTTGCAAGGCTGACTTCTTAAACTTGACCTGCCTATACAAAAAGAGAGAAATTCAAAAAGGTCCAAAAATTTGAAACACTGACCAAAATAAAGTCCAGGAAGTTATTAGCCGTTGAGTTTTACATAATTTCTTATGATATAAAGTGCACAAAAAGCCCTATTAAAATACCACTGCAAGTTAATCATGAAAAGACCCTTTAGAATTCTTAGAGATGCTCATTTTGTAGAGAAATGGGGAAACAGAAATGTCAGCACTGGCAGCTGAAAGGGTACAGATCTCCTGGTAATGAGAGAGGCAGCTGTTTCAATACAAATTTATTTTTAAAGTAAAATGTCCCATTGTGCCCTGGAATCCCTAATTAATTATGGTGAAGAACCAGAGTTTACTGTTTTTTTTAACCATCCAGAAAAAAAAAATGATCTTCAACAGCTAGGTATGATCTAAGGGAACTTTAGAGATTTATAAGTGATCTAAGACATAGAGCAAGCTACATTGTCAATTAGCAGTTCCCCAAATGGACGGAAAGTCAGACAAATGAGTTTATTTTTTATCTAAATCTCTAGAAATGTAAGTAAGTCATTGAAACTGTTCCTCTTTAAAATGTTTAAGATTCAAAATAGGTACCTGGCTTCTTTAGACAGTACGATATAATTAACAGAGTATAACCTTTGAAGACAGACAAAACTGGGCCCAAACCTTGGCTTTCTCACTTAGTAAAATGTATACGTATGAGAAACCACAACAAGATGGGTAGGAGGGGCAGAGACCCAGTATAGTCAAGACCCACACCCCTAGGAAGGCGACCCACAAATGGGAAGATAATCACAACTGCAGAGATTCTCCCCAAGGAGAGAGGAGTCTGAGCCCCACATCAGGCTCACTATCCCTGGGGTCCTGCATCGGGAAGATGAGCCCCTGAACATCTGGCTTTGTAGGCCAGTGGGGCTTGCACACGGGAAAGCCATATGGCTGTAGGAAACAGAGACTCTATTCATAAAATTGTGCACGGAAAATCTCACACACTCCAAGACCCAGTGCAGAAGGAGTAATTTGAAAGGAACCCGGTCTGACCCACTTGCTGGTCTTGGAGAGCCTTCCAGAGAGGCAGGAGGCAAGTGGAGCTCACCCTGGGGACACAGATGCTGGTGGCAGCCATTTTGGGGAGCTCCTACTACCATGAGAACCCTGGTGTTGACAAGAGACATTTTGGAGTCCTCCCTCTAGCCTATTAGTGCTGGGAGCTTACCCACCCACCATGGGGCTGACAACAGCCCCAGGCCCCCCAGGCCCCACAGCGAGCTGTTCTGGGACTCTGCCCCACCTACCAGAAGGCCCAGGAATAAGCCTCACCTGCCAGTAGGCCAGCACCAGACCTAGGAATGCCCAGGGCCTACTAATAGCCCCACCAGGGCCTGGCCTCGCCCAACAACAGGCCAGGACCAGCCCCAGGAACCCCCAGGCCCTACTGCTAGCCACTTCAGGACACAGCCCTGCCCACCAGTGAGCCAACAACAGGACTAGGATACCCTGGGCACCACAGCTAGCATGCTAGGACATGGCTCTGCCCACCAGTAGCCAACAGCCTCCACATGAGGCAGGGCTGGGTAACTATCTGGGCTGGGACCAGTCCAGCCTACCAGTGCATCCACAGTAGTCAGCCCCACCACAACAGAAGGGCCCATGCAGCCCACATGGGGGCACCCCTAGAGAATACAGCTCCAGTGACCAGAGGGGAGTGTGCTACTGGGTCGCACAGGACATCTCCTACATAAAGCTACTTCTCCAAGGTCATAAATGTAAACCACCTACCTAACACATCAAAATAAAAACAGAGAATTAGGTGAAATGAGGCGACAGAGGAATATGTTCCAAATAAAGGAACCAGATAAAATCCCAGAAGAACTAAGTGAAGTAGTGATAAGCAATCAACCAGATAAAGAGTTCAAGGTAATGATCATAAAGATGCTCAAAGAGCTTGAAGAACGGATGAACACAATGAGAAGTTTAACAAAGAGTTAGAAAATATAAAGAAGAACCAAACAGAGCTGAAGAATATAATAATTGAACTAAAAGATACACTAGAAGGAATAAAGAGTAGATTAGTATACACACACACATACACACACACACACATATACTTCTAAAGATGCCACCAAAAAACTACTAGAAGTAATAAATGAATTGAACAAAGAAGCTGCAGGATACAAAAGTAATATGCAGAAATATGTTGTGTTTCCATACATTAGCAACAACCTATCAGAAAGAGAAATTAAGAAAACAATCCCATTTACAATTTCATCAAAACAAATGAACTAACAAAACAAAAGAGAAACAGACTTATAGATACAGAGAATAAACAGATGATTGCCAAAGTTGGGAGTTGGGATAAGTAAACTAGGTGAGGGAGATTAAGAGGTATAAACTTCCACTTACAAAATAAATGATTCATGAGGATGAAATGTACAGCATGGAGAATGTAGTCAATAATATTGTAATAACTTTGGTGACATATGGTAATTATACTTATCATGGAAATCATTTTCTAATGTATAAAAATACCAAATCACTATGTTGTGCACCTGGAACTAACATAGTATTGTAGGTCAACTATACCTAAAGAAAGAAGGAAAGAAAGAAAGAAAGGAAGGAAGGAAGGAAGGAAGGAAGGAAGGAAGGAAGAAAGAAAGAAAGAAAGAAAGAAAGAAAGAAAGAAAGAAAGAAAGAAAGAAAGAAAGAAAGAAAGAAAGAAAGAAAGAAGGAAAAGGAAGGGAGGGAGGGAGGAAGGAAGGAAGGAAGGGAGGAAGGAAGGAAGGAAGGAAGGGAAGAAGGAAGAAAGGGTGAGGCAATGATGGACTCTTCAATATCAGTTATCATTTACTCTTTAGTGTAGCAAACTACAAGATTCAACTAAGGAGTTGGGAGAAATTCATGTCTAAGTAGATATTTAATCAACTGGGTAAAAACTTCTGCATAACTTTATCTGTATTAGAGGATACTAAAAAAAAACCTCCAAATATTATTACTGCATCAAAGAAAGAGGGGAATTTTCAAGGAGAGACCTTCTCAGACTCTTCTTAAAGTTGTCACTGATTAGCAAATTCAGAGTTCCACTTTAATATTTTCTCACAAACAGGAAGAAAATTGTGCCCTTCTGATGCTGCCTGACTCCAGATTTGTTTGGCTCACAAAATGTATTTCTGTACAATTAAGAATTCTTACTTGTATAAGTATATGAAACTACAAAATGTTGTGATACTTGTAAACTTGTTCCTCTTTCTTCTTGTTTGCTTTTATAAATGTGTTTACATGTACTTAACAACTAACTTAAAAATCACAGTTCAGCTTAATGCAAAAGTATCTATTTAACACGACTGAGCCACTTGGCACATAAATAGTATGGAGCAGGTTTTATAAAATTGTTCAACTTCCTTTAAACTCCAAATGGGTCATATGCATTTAGAGAAAATTAATCTAAACCACATTTAAATGACTGGCTCTGAAATATCCATCAAATCCCAGAATGGGGATTTGGAAGTTATTGTTGACTGTTTCTTATGCAGAGGAGACCAACACATATCCTAGGTTGCGAAACCACAGAACATCTGTACCTGGAACTACGTGCAATTACAATCACTGGATCACAAGGAAGACCCCACAGAATGGGGTAGGAGAAACTTAAATAATCACAGAATAGGAGATGCTGCCATAGAAGAACAACCTTAAACTAGGATTTTCCAGTGAAGTGTTACTCTCTAGGTTCTTGTTTTATAAAACTAGGGGCAATGTTGAAAGTGTGAAACAGGTATTTTTAGGACCATAAGAAAGAAAAATTATTTTCCACAGGAGATTGAATGGCTTACTAAAGAGAGCACGGATGTTGAAGTAAAACAGGCTTGAGTGAGAGTGAGTTCCAACACTTACCCGTTGTGTGACTCTAGGCAAGTTATTTTGTCTCTGAATCCCATCTCTTCACCCAAAGAATAAGGATAATGACAATAACTTGTTTTGGGAGCTAAATGAGATATTATTTTCATACTAGACATTTAATGGGAATTTATTAAATGTTACTTCACCATTTTACACGTAAAAAATAAAGCAGAATTACTAATAAAAAAAGGCATATGCTAATGATACAAATAGTTTAAAGAAACATAATTACAAGAGTGATACATCCATAGTGGATTTTTAAACAGAAATTAGGAATATTAGACGCAGATGTAGAGAACGGACATGTGGACACAGGGGGAGGGGAAGGGGAGGTGGGATGAACTGGGAGATTGGGATTGACATATATACACTACCATGTGTAAAATAGATAGCTAGTGGGAACCTGCTGTATAGCACACGGAACTCAGCGGTAACCTAGATGGGTGGGATGGGGGGACAGTGGGAGGTCGGTCCAAGAGGGAGTAGATATATGTATACATATAGCTGATTCACTTCTCTGTACAGCAGAAACTAACACAACATTGTAAAGCAACTATACCCCAATTAAAAAAATAAAAAGAAATATCAAAAAAAAGAAAGAATAAAAATTGTCAGTTAGAAGAATCATAAGTTCTGAGGATCTAATGTATAGCATGGTGACTAAAGTTAATAATATGGTTTTGTATACATGAAAGTTGCTGAGAGCAGATCATAAGCATTCTCACCACACACAAAAAAAGAGTTTACGTGAGGTGATGGATGTGTTTATTATCTTGACCTTGGTAATCACTTCACAATGTATATGTATACCAAATCATCACAGTGCATATTTTAAACATATAATTACAATTGCCAAATAGTCCTCAATAAAGTTAAAAAAAGAAAGATATCCCAAGCCTTTTGAGGTAAATATTTAAGAAGATATTTTAGAGGAAATCTTGGCCCAAATGTCAGGGAAAGAGACTTTTTATCTCTCCACAGCTGGATCCAAATAAACAGATTCTTTTTATAAGGCAGTGAATGACAATTTCTGAGCTCTCAGAGATAAACATTGGTCCAAAGAAATTTCCATAAAGTTTCTTTATTTTCTATTTAGGATAATATTAAACAACAATCAGCTATTATCCACACTGGCTTCTCAGCCCTCCTCCAGTGATGAGGTTTCCCTACCTAATGTTTAACTGTTTCAAATGTCCCAGCAGAGAATCAAAACAGTCTCCTGCCTTAGCCTAAAAGTGGTTTGTCTGTGGTCAGTCATTACGGGCATGGTCTGCTCCCTGATCCTCTCCTTTCACAAAATCTACCTCCCTTTTTTATGCCTAAATTGACTGCTAGTCAAGACACTCAATTATAATTTTTCCTCAGTTAAGCATTGAGACAAGAGCTTCCTACAATTACAGAGATGTTTACAAATTAGCATGTATACAAAATTTCTCATGGTATTTATAATATAACCCATAAAGGCTAGGGAACACCCCATGATCTCTTCCATTCCTCATTTATGACATAAAGAAATGATCTCTTGGGGATGAAAAGCCTAAATTTTGCGATACTATGACATCTTAGTAATATTTCCAAATCCTTATGCTCCCAGATGAGGAATTCACTGGCCGGTGGAAAATAGCCAAGAAAGCACTTGATTCTGCAGGATTGTCCTAGAGTCCCTGGAACAAAGGGAAGTCAGTCATGCTTCTCTTTGGACTTCTTGTGTTTTACTGGGCTGTATGAAATATGATTCTGACCCAGTCTGCTATTTGTTTTTCTTAGAAAACTATTTCAGTTAGTTTGCTCTCTTACAGGGCAAATAAACCCTGAGTATTCCATTCAAGAGTGGTTGTAGTGAACAAAAACAGAGCAGCTTATTAGTAATTTTGGTTCTCTGTCTTTCTACTTGTAACTTTAGATGAGAAATAGTTTGCATACACTGCTAAGTAAAGAAAGAACAATATACAAAATTGAATGTATAGCATGATCACAACCTTTTAAATTCCGTAAGAAAATGTAATAAAGAAAATATGCTCAAGTACATTGATTTGAGGGGTAGGCTTATGTGTTATTTTAACATTCTTTTAGGACACAATCCATTTAAAATTAAAAAATAAGTTAGATACACATTTAAGAAAAAAGCTCTACATCAATTCCAAGAATTGTGAAACATTTTGGAGGCCATGACATCTGAATATGTTTGGAAGTGGCTGTATGGAAAGTAAGCCACCTCTAATTGTGATTTGAAAGTAAGTAATGTGGAAATACCTCTTTGCCTCAGATTAGTTTCTCCACAAACTTTCATACAAATGCTTGAATCCCTGCAATTACAGTATTACTTTTCTGGACTATAGAAAATTTCTTTAAAAAAAAAAAGTGCATACTTTAGAAGGGGAAAACTATCCAACATTTCTTAATAAAGGTTTATAGTTGAAATCTTAAAAACAAAACCATGAGACCGGTATACAAGATGATTTAGTTAAGGTTCTTAATTGCAGGCAACCAAAACTACTTTAGGATCATTTAGGGAAAAAACATGTTTTATTGAAATCTATTTGATAGCTCGTGCAATCACAAAGAAGATGAAAAACGAGGTCTGGGAAATGAGCAGGACAAAGGGAGCAAGGGTACAATGAAGAATACATTCTATTGTAAGTGACAAAAGCAGTGGCAGTAACATCAAATTCAATATTTAAGTGGGTGACAAACTTAGTCAAATGGCTATCTACTAGCTAAAAGGTAGGTTGGAGAAGTGGGTATCTTTTTTTTTTTTTTCAGTTTCTATAGTGTAAAGTGGGCTCTCTCTCCTGCCAAAGTTCATGACGTAAAAAATTCATCCACATGGGAGTTCAGATGATAAGCACTCAAATATTCACAGCAAATATGATGGGTCAGATAATAACATAGTGATTTAAGAGGGAGTTTTATGTGGGAGGGTACAATATATTACATGTCTTGTATTTGGAATGAAAGGAAATGGAGGTAATAGATATGGCATAAAGGGGAAATTTAAGTCAAGCTTGAAGAATTTAGTATAAGGTTCATCTGTAAGATGTTTATGCAAGTAATGTTTGAAAAGATTATCCTTGTGGCAGTGAGAAAAAGTTAGACCTAGGAAATAGAGACAGGAAGTAGGATATCAAAGTCTGGCAGTTATCAGTGTTCTGTCAACATTTCACCAGGCACAAACTGAGTAAGATGAAAACTTTGGATCTCTAGTTGCTCTTCCTAATCATTCTTACCTTATTGCTTCCCTCACTTGTTATGTCATTCCAAAAAGGTCTACTTCCTGCCTCCTTATGATTAGTAGTAAACTAATAAACCTTCTAGAATTTATACCATTTCACATGATTCTAAATTCTCAATATGTGTAGCTGCTGAAAAAAGTACATATTATTTATATTTTTATATATATAATATATATATATATATATATATATATACTGAGACACCCACCTTTTTGAAAAAATTAAATTTCATTTTCCCTTGACCTACTTTAAATATTGGTTGCACCTCATTTTATACCAGAAGAATCTTCAACGAACTATTGATTTTAACTGCATTCTATAAGCATATCTCTAAGCAATGCCTTATATAAATTCATTTCACAATTAGAAAAGAGCTTTGCAGCAAATCCTTATGTATTTACTACTCAATTTATACATTTTATAAACTCTTATTTTTGATTGTTAATAAAGAGAGGAACATCTGTAATATCAAAGCTTGTTACTCTTAGCACATTTATATGGGACATTTAATTCTTCACATGTTTCTATTTGTCATATTAACTTTAATATGCCAGACCCAGTGTATTATGGGAAGATTTGGGGATAAAGAGGTTAAAACTCTTGATCAAATGCCACTTTCCCATATACTCCAATAACAGATCCTTTCATTTTACCAGCTCAATATTTTGCTCAATCAAAACTATCAATACCATCCTTTTATTGTTTTGCACAGGTAAAACATCAATTTCACCTGTAGAAAACCTAGGTTGGCATGCCTTAATATGTCAGTGTGCCTTTTAGAAGTAGTATTTTAGACATCAGATTAAAATACATGCATTAAAAACTTAATTTGTGGATAATACGAATTGCACTGGCCAGGAATACCAAAAATATTTAAAAAACAAAGACCAAAAACATAAAAATACAAAAATAAAGCAAAAAAATAGTACTATAATTTGTCAGAAAAGTCATGTTCTATGGGCAATTTTGTTATGGTATAATAAAATATGTGTGTTGACTAGAGCCTTTGCCCATAAATGTTAGTTTAGCTTATCTCAGTATGGAAATGTTTTTAAATAGAGCTTTTCTCAGCTACAGAGCTAAGGGGATGCAAGGTAGAGGCAGAGAGCAAGGGTATTGCTTTGTGTGGAATATACTTTTGAACTATAGACAATTTGGCACATAGACATGTTAGCCTCTGGTCTATTCTGTGTATTAGTGAACAATGGCTTTATCATCCAACAGCTGGGACACATTCTGGGCAGAGCAAAATTCTGTAAGCTTGTGGTGTAGATTTATTTCATGGATACATTATTGGTGATATCGGTGTAGGTCAAATGTCCAACAAAGGTCAGAGAGTTGTTTCATTGTTAATCTGGTTTAATGCTGAAACAGTTAGAAATAATACCCAAGGGGAAAAAAGGAGGATGAAATATCCTTCTTCCCATGAGGAAGATTTGTTCTTTCATTCTTAGTGAATTAGAATTACCCATGCTTAGAGAAAGTGAAAACATCTCATCCCAAGCTAACAAATTCCAGTCGATGCCAAAAGGGGCCTTTTCCAACTGCTAGCATCACCTATTGATGAGATCAGTCATAGAAGAATTTACAAAATGAGAGAGATAAGCTGTGGCATTATCTGACCTAATCCCTTTTTCTTTAGGCTAAACCATTCAGGATGGGTGATTGTCTATTGTCTTGCAGATCTCAAGAAGCGTATAATGCATTTCAGTATCTTATCAATATTTTCTGTTTCTCTAAAAATCATATTTCTCATTTCCACTTAAGAGAATCTCTTCTTGTTTAATAACACATGCACATTTATTCTTTAATATTTCTTCTTACAAGCTTCTTATGATATTAGGGATAGTAATCTAATTAGTCCTTAACCCTTCATTCTGTAAGCTAAACAACCTTAATTCCTTTAACATTCTAAAAATAATATATTGCCTATTATACCAATTATTTCTCTTATTCTCTGGAAAAAACCATCAGTTTCTTCATATTCTTTAAAAATGTGCAACCGGGCTTCCCTGGTGGCGCAGTGGTTGAGAATCTGCCTGCCAATGCAGGGGACACGGGTTCGAGCCCTGGTCTGGGAAGATCCCACATGCCGCGGAGCAACTAGGCCCGTGAGCCACAACTACTGAGCCTGCGCGTCTGGAGCCTGTGCTCCGCAACAAGAGAGGCCGCGATAGTGAGAGGCCCGCCCACCGTGATGGAGAGTGGCCCCCGCTTGCCACAACTAGAGAAAGCCCTCGCACAGAAACGAAGACCCAACACAGCCAAAAATAAATAAATAAATTAAAAAAAAAAAGTGCAACCAAAGTTTCACATAACATACAGAGAAACTACAACATCCAAAGCAAAGAATGGATCTGGAACATGCATTTACAAGGATAAAGAAGTGGTAGGTCTGGTCACCAGAGACATGAAATAACCTAGCAAGAATTTTAATAAAAATTTTATAAATTATAAATTAAAATTCAACAATAGCATATATACTGAAGAACATCATTCTTGAGGTGAAATCAAATTAACAAATTGTCATCTATGTTTTACTTGATGTGGAAATATTTTCTATAATGCAATTGCGTCATTCAAGCATCAATTCTTACATAGTGGCCCTCAGTGTCAGGCCACCAAAGTTTTCTTCCTTCATGGTAATAAAGGTTGGAAAATGAGCATACCATACTTATTGTGTAGTTAATGGCTAAGACAGAGAAATATATAACAGCTCTGAGGTATAGTTAGCATTACAGTAATGACAATGTTAAATCCACAAATAGCAAAGATGAATTAAGTCAATTGAATCAAGGTTTATTTTGAAGCTAAACAGCCAAAAATAAAATTCTGATGATATTTACATCATCATCTGTAGAAGTCTAAACGTCTTGCAATGGTATCTTGAAACCATTATTATTATTATTATTATTGTTATTATTATTATAATAAAATTATTATAAAATAATTTTAATAGTAGACATACTCTGTTCCTGTTTTCAGGAGAATATATCTAGTGTTTCACCAATAAATAATCTGCATTTTTTTCTGGTGTGTGTGTGTGTCTGTGTGTGTGAACATACGTATTTTCCTTTGGAGCAGGCATAGCATTGTATCAAGACTTTGATATCAGAATCATGAAATCTTTGTGGAATAAATTGTATTGGTTTCCATTATATGTAATAATGTATATATGTATGTATGTATTATAAAATAAACATGAGCACAAAATGCAAAAAAAATTCAAACAGTACATGCGGGCATTAAATTAAAAACATAAATAAAAGTCCATATTTATGCTTACCATAGAACAGTGAACTAGATATCCTGAAGAAAAAGAAAGGAAAATTCCAGTGTAAAACACATAGATGTTGTTTAAAGTATAAAAAATGTACTTTAAGTATATTGGTGATGTCTTAAGAAAGAGAAATGCCCAAGGCTGCAAAAATGACATAGGGAGTTAAAACAACTGTGCTAAGTGAAATATGGGCTGGAATATGAAGCTGGAGCTTCATGGATAAGTGGCCTATCCCATAAAAAATGAGAAATTAGACCTTAGGCTTGTGCAAGGTGAGGCAATGCCGAACTGGAAATCTCAGCAAAAGCCCAGATCTTTGAAGAGGACACATCCTCAGTGAAATGGTTTTGTGTAACTTTTGTTTTATTTGCTTCAACAAGAAGATAAGATAATTATTGAACAAGAAGGTAAGATAAGAGGGCAATAATTATTTCAAAGTGGAGGAAGTAAAATACTAACTCTTAACCTAAAATACGTGAGACATGAAAGAATCTACCACTTGACAAAAATTCCAGAGAAGTGGCATCTTATGGAGATGGTCAAGTTTATATCAAAGCAAGCCGGGAAAAGGAATGCCCAGAGAAAATGTTGAAGATATGTGTTGACTGATAGAGGCAGAGTGAGAGATATGTGTATTTCATCTTAACGGTCTCTTTCATAGGGAAGTATCTATGATTTTAAAACTAGCTGAATAATAATAAGTATAAATATATAAATTTAACAATAAAATACTATTGTGGAAACAATTTTTGGCCTTTATATACATAATGTACAAATATTCCAAAGAGAGGTAAATGGCATAGTATTATAGAGTAACAGTTAATCCCAAATAAATTATATTTCACTTTAGGATGTTGTTCAAATATCATATTTAGACATTCCATCCAGAGTTTTCCTCCCTAGTGTTAGTAATTCGAGAGAACAAGGAGAGATATGGAGGCAAAATACAAGGAAAGTAAGGCCATGTATGGATTATCCACACAGAAATAACTTAAAGTCAATTGTCTGCCTTAATTTCAGTCACCACGTATTGATTAACCTACTTATTTACTTATTTATTTCCTAAGAGGTGAAAACACTTGGAAAATCTATTTCTTATTCTCTGTAGAACTGTGATTTTTAATATAGAAGATACAGCTATGTTAAAAAATGTGAGTAATTCTAACCTGTCTTTTTCTATGCTGTTGACATGAGGTATTTCTTCTCTTTTATTATTTCTTGTTATAGTTACTCTATGATTTTGCCCAGCTAGCAGTCTTAGTAATTCTTTTATCCAGTGATGGAAATCTTTTAGAGAGAATGAGGAAGACTGGATTTTTTTGTTCAAAAGAAAAACTACTGTGAGGATTTCTTTGATATATTTTGTAAGAACAATAGCTAAGATGTCACTCAACTGCTACTATATACAATCAAGAAACTTTCAGAGGTTGTAAATAAAATGCAGTTTTAAAGATTGATTTTGACATATATACATAATGAGGGTCTGAATCGGGAGCAAGGTCACTGTTGAAGTAGACTAAAGGGATCTTTATTCTCCAAACCATTTTCTACTAAAGACAGTTAGTCCTTGAAAATCTTTGGCTATATTATTTAGCAGCATATTACCTCAGTACACATGTAATAATAAAAATAAAAGCAATAATTGGGATCTATTGTAATTAATATAAAAATCTTATTGGGAATTCCCTGGCGGTCCAGTGGTTAGGACTCTGCGCTTCCACTGCAGGGGACCCTGGTTCAATCCCTGGTTGGGGAACTAAGATCCTGAAAGTTATGTGGTGTGGCCAAAAAAAAAAAATCTTATCAAATGTAAATACGGGATGAAAACCAGCATAAAGTAATGTCAGCAAAAACGACAGAGTAGGGACCTTCTAAAATTCTCTCCCCCCTAAAGGCAATAGAAAAATTGGCAAAAATTATCAGAAACAAATTTTTTAGAAATCTGGAAATTGATCAAAGGCTTGCAGCAATTCAGGGAGAAGTTATTCAAGAAAAACAGGGGAATCTCAGTAACAGCAACAAGTTTTGCGGCATTTTAATTTGCTCTATTCCAATCTCCACCTCCAGATTCTCCATAGCTTTGAGAACCAACCAGCCCACATTCACCATGAAATCACCATGAAAACTCAGGCCTTGTGATTGCCAGAAGGAGCAGAATGGAGCTGGAGCTCCTTCAGAGCCTCATTCCCAAAGAATTCACATTATTTGACCTGTCTGGTATTTCCCTGGAAGACCATACTTGTGAGGCTGTCTTATTTGATCTGACTTGGAGGTCACCAGGAGTAAAAAGACTTTTCCCAATGGGTGTTTGTCAAAAATAGTTACAGGCAATTGATTAAATTCATGGCTGTCTGAAGCAGTAGGTAACAGTTGGGACACACAACAGGCTAATCACACTGAGACTCTGTACAAGCAGGAAGTGAGGGCTAAAGTGCAGTTGTCAGTTTCATGGCAGAGTATTAAAAGTGTCCACCAACATGCATACAGAGTCCCTAGGCAAAAAAATGGAAGACTTATAATATTATGAAATCGCTGTATAAATAAATAGCTGACCACTAAGCTAAGGTAGAAGATATTTCCCTGGCTACATATGACAAAGAATACCTCAATTTAAGGTGCAGATCTACCAAATCCATGATTCCCCTTGCATTATTTATTTCTGTTAATAAAATGATCAGTCAAATGCTTGTGGAGAAATCTAGGACTCATCTTTATCTTCTCTTAGTTACTTATTCCCCCTGAAATCCAATATATCTATAAGTTCTATCTTCTAAATATACAAGATATACTCCCTTGCTACAGACATTTTTCATTCTCCTATCATTTCTGACCTGGTCCATTAACAATAAATGCCCTCCTTAATTCTTATCCTATCTTCAGCCTTTCTTCTTTTATTCAATTCCTTACTTTCCTACTAGTGGTTAAACATAAATAATTGACTAATACAGGTATATTATGTTATATTTTAGTTTCCTAGGGCTGCTGTAACAAATTACCACAAACTGAGTGGTTTTAAACAACAGAAATCTATTTTCTTACATTTCTAGAGGCCAGAAGACCAAAATCAATGTGTTGGCAGGGCCATGCTTCCTCTGAAGGTTTTAGGGAAGAATAATCCCTTAATTTGTCCAGGCTGTGGTGCCTCCTTGGTTAGTGAAAGCATAACTCCAATTTCTGCCTCCATCTTCATGTGGCCTTCACCCCTGTTGTGTCTGTGTATCAAATTTCCCTCTCCTTTCTCTTATAAAGGAACCTGTCCTTGAAGTTAGGGCCCACCCTATATCTAGTATGATCTCATCTTGAGATCCTTAAATACATCTGCAAATACCCTATTTCCAAATAAGGTCACATTCACTGGAGCTGGAGGGTTAGGACTTAGACATAACTTTTTGGAGGTCACTCTTCAACCCACCATAATATTTATATAAATATATATTTATTTATAACAAATTTTATATATAGTTATTCATTTGTTTAACAAATCTTTGCTTCAATAAATCCTTGATGCCTATGTTATAAAGTTCATTCATCCATTTATTTATTCATCAGGCACTGTGCTAGGAACTAGAGATATGAAGGTGAGTCTGACAGATACACTCCCTGCCATGATGGATGTCAGAGTCTAAAGACAGTGAAACTAATAAGTAATTAAAACGTGGTGTGTTATGAGAAGATGTTCATGATACTATGGAAATATATAGTAGAAACATTTTCACTAGTTAAAATGTTATGTTGAAGGTCAGAGACTGATTCTTCACTATCGGACTACAATTCACTTTTCTTTCATTATTTCTCACTCACCAAAATGAACTCCATACTCTAATCACACTAACCTCTTTGCAGTTCTGTGAACACACCATTTCCTTCATACTTCCTGAATTTATACATTCTCTTCTTTATTCTGAAACACCCTTTCCCTCCTGCACTTGTACATCAAGCAATCTCAATCACCAAAATTAAACTCAAATGTTACTATTTCTGTGAAGCTTAGTCTCTCCATCATCTGCCTCCAGTTATTCTTTTCTTCCTAAAGAGCTTTCTACAATTATATTTTGGAAGTTACCTCAATATGCTATAACTATTCGTTTATACACCCATTTCTACAAATACACTATGAGTTTCTTAAAGACTAACAGAGTATGATTCACATATACTGATTCAAGATCCAAAAAAGTGACATAGAAGTTCAATAAATACATGATAAATCAATGATGAATATACAGAGCTGAAACAAAATATGCACACTTATCCTACATTTTATCCTATTCTATTTTACGTCCTTTTGTTACATCCTCAATCATAAAGTAGATACAAAGAGAAATAACTTTTTGCCTATCAAATTAACAATAATGAAAAAGTGTAATATAGTATTTTACAAGAAAAATGGAGCTGGAGGAACCAGGCTCCTTGACTTCAGACTATACTACAAAGCTACAGTAATAAAAACAGTATGCTACTGGCACAAAAACAGACATACAGATCAGTGAAACAGGGTAGAAAGCCCAGAAATAAACCCACACATCTGTGGTCAATTAGTCTATGATAAAGGAAGCAAGAATATTCAATAGAGAAAAGACAGTCTCTTCAATAAGTGGTGCTGGGAAAACTGGACAGCTACTTGTAGAAGAGTAAATTCGAACACTCCCTAACACCATACACAAAAATAAACTCAAAATGGATCAAAGACCTAAATGTAAGGCCAGATACTATAAAACTCCTAGAGGAAAACATAGGCAGAACACTCTTTGACATAAATCACAGCAATGTTTTTTTGGCTCTGTCTCCTAGAGTAATGGAACAAAATCAAAAATAAACAAATGGGATCTAACTAAACTTAAAAGCTTTTACACAGCAAAGGAAGCCATAAACAAAACGAAAAGACAACATATGGACTGAGAGAAAATATTTGCAAACGATGCTACCGAAAAGGATTAATTTCCCTTGTTTTATTTTATTTTATATAAAATATAAAAATTGCTCAAACAGTTTAATATAAAAAGAAATACAAACAACCCAACCAAAAAATGGGCAGAAGATCTAAACAGACATTTCTCCAAAGAAGACATACGGATGGCCAACAGGCACATGAAAAGATGCTCAGTATCGCTAATTATTAGAGAAATGCAAATCAAAACTACAATGAAGTACCACCTCACACCAGTCAGAATGACCATCATTAAAAAGTCTACAAATAATAAATGCTGGAGAGGGTGTGGAGAAAAAGGAACCCTCCTATACTGTTGGTGGGAATGTAAATTGTTGCAGCCACTATGGAGAACAGTTTGGAGGTTCCTTAAAAAACTAAAAATAGAGTTACCATATGATCCTGCAATCCCACTCCTGGGCATATATCTGGAGAAAACCATAATTTGAAAAGATACATGCACCCTAATGTTCATAGCAACACTATTTACAATAGCCAAGACATGGAAGCAACCTAAATGTCCATCAACAGATGGAGAAAGATGATATGCTATATATACACAGTGGAATATTACTCAGCCACAAAAAAGAATGAAATAATGCCGTTTGCAGCAACATGGATGGACCTAGAGATTATCATATTAAGTGAAGTTGGTCAGACAGAGAAAGGCAAATATCATATAATATCACTTATATGTGGAATCTAAAAAATGATATAAATGAACTCATTTAAAAAACAGAAATAAACCCACAGACATAGGAAACAAACTTTTGGTTACCGGGACTTCCCTGGTGGTCCAGCGAGTAAGACTCCGTGCTCCCAATGCAGGGAGCTGGGGTTTGACCCCTGGTCAGGGAACTAGATCCTGCATGCATGCCACAACTAAGAGTCCACATGCTGCAATTAAGAAGTCCGCATGCTGCAACTAAGACCCGGCACAGCCAAAATAAATAAATAAATAAATAAATAAATAAACAAATATTAAAAAAAAAAACTTATGGTTACCAAAGGGGATAGTGAGGGGGGGGGTGCAGAGGGAGAGATAAATTAGGAGTTTGCGATTAACATATACACACTACAATATATAAAACATATAAACAACAAGGACCTACTGTATAGCACAGGGAACTCTATTCAATATTTTGTAATAACCTATAATGGAAAAGAATCTGAAAAAGAGAATATATATATATTCAGTTATGCATATATATATAGCTGAATCGATTGCTGTACAGCTGAAACTAACACAACATTGTAAATTAACTATACTTCAATTAAAAAAATAAAGAATTTAAAAAGAATTTTTAAAAATTTAAAAAATAAAAATAAATTAAAAAGTAAAGAATGGTTAAAAGAAAGGAGACAATCCCATCTCCTGAGGGGGTGATTTGTTACTTGTGAGTTAAGTGTACCTTTATTATTTATGATAACAGCCATCTGAAATACCTTTGCTAGTAACTTAAATTATACTGTATTTTTAATAAAGCCTGAAATTTAACTTGCTAAAAAAAGAAATAACTTTTTGCCTATCATATTAACAATAATGAAAAAGTGTAATATACAGTATTTTGCTCAAAGTGATGAGCACTTTCATGCTATGTTGGTGAAAATGTAAATTAGCAAACTCTTCAAGAATTTTAGAACATTCCCTGCCTTCGTCTAGCATCTAAAGTTTTAGAAATCAAACTTAAGTAAATTATCAATATGTGGGCAAAGATTGGTGAACCAAACTGTTTATTATGGTGATATGTGAAAAAGCACAAATGTCCAACAATAGTGAAATGGTTAAGTAAATTATGATATATTCCTACTGTGGAATATTAAACAATATTTAAATATGTTTTTGAAGAATAGTAATGAAATTTGTTAAATAGTTCAGTGAGAGAAGAGTTGTTTATGAGTCACTATCTAACTCTAATATTCAGATTTTTCGAAGAGCAATTGATGTGATAGAGTAGTCCTTTTCATGGGACCATGTTCATTTCCCAAATCCTCTTGGATTTCTTCTCCAAACAAAGATGATTTTGCTTTTCCTTTTGCTTTTTTTTTATTTTTGTAAAGGCAGCATACTCCAAATTTCAGTTTAATGATTTCAGTTTAATGGAAAGAAAAAAATTGTTGGCATTTTAAATTTACTTCACAGCTCTCTCATCACCTACATCTGAAGTTTAGGAAGCTGTGAGGACTGTAAGCTTAAAGAGTCATTTATTCAACAGCTCCACAGATATTCTTTTCCATCAGCCCAGTCTTACTAGGAGGAGAATGAACTTTTCCCTGCTTTATCTAAAACTTAACTTTGACTTACTACTATGACTTTTCTATCAGCATTTGTCAGCTGCTTCCAAAGCTTAGCACTCCAGTCTCTTGACTATCTTCTTTACACTGATGCATAGATGGGATTCACCAATTTCACTACAAAAAGAACACTGTGGTCAGCTTATTCAGAACCATCCTTCCTGCAGGTATGTCTCTTTGGGAGATTTTCAAGCTAAACCTTCGGGTCTCTGAGTTTTTCCAATGTTAGTAAAACATTTATTAATAGCAACGAAGGCTCATCTCACTAAAACATTTTTAATAAGTGAGGAATGAAACAGAACTTTAAGTGAATCCAAAAGATTATTTATAACCAGTTCACTTTAAAAAATGTCTAATACTTGACTTGTGCTATTTCTAGCATAACTGATTCAGATAAAACTGTTACTACCTCTGTTTTAAGTATAGAAGATTTTGAAAAGAAAAACTTGACAGATTTAATTAAAAAATCTGTTCTTTCACATTTAATACCTCCTAATGCTTTTAATTAATCTGAATATCTGTAATTACTTCTGTAATTTTGTCCATGTGTAAATAGCTAATTAAAGTATTAAACTATCCTCAAACGTTTCATAGAATTAAATATATTTATTCCCAGGCTGATTAAAGGATTACATGGAAAAGGTAGTAAGGCTTCAGGTAAAGTTTTTTGTTGTTTCATTTTAAAATTCTGAATACTTTTAAATACATTTTTCCCAACGTAATTGTTCTCAGAGTACAATCTGTCATAGAGATGAGTGGGAAAAGAGGCTTCTTTAGACCAGTAACTTCAGATGTGTGAAACCATTAAAGGATCTAAATGCAATTCAAGTAAATATGAGTCATAAAATGCCTGTTGAAGAAGGGAAAAGAGCCAAGATGCCGGAAGTGGTTTCCCAGCCTCAGGATATCATCAGCCTAAGAACATTTATATCGATGCTATACTTTTTTTAACTTGTCTTCTAGTGGCTTAGAGTTGCCTATCAAATTACATCCTTCTGGCAAACAGCTTGGATGAGATTTTGCTGCAAGGTCAAAGTTCCCTCAGTTTACTGACACAAATCAATTCAATCTCATAATGAGCTCAGTTAATTTTCGAACTTGCCTCCAGTGTCATCTGAGACATTACACCAAACCTAATACAATAAACAGTAACCTAAAAACTACAAGATTCACTCATGTAATTAGCATTTCTCATTTTCAATAATTCTGTGAACAGTAATTAAACCAAATAATGTGCCAATGTGTAATATTAGCTTTAGTTTAGGAATGAAAATAACAGTTATAATACTTTTAGCAAAATCACCAAGCGATCCAGGGAAGATTATTCTACTTTCTTTCTATTTAGTAGTAGTAAACTTCCATGTATAAGGTCATTTTTCAGTGCAATGGAACAACTAGAGCTATATTTACTAAGCAAAATACGATTGGCTCTTTTATACATATTCCCCTCCAAAGTGCTGATTTCTCTTACTCTAGGGACTAGTGTCCTCACTAACATGATCTGACTTATTATACAAAGATATCCTGGGCTTCACAAAATTCAAGTCAGTTAACATTGGGTTGAAAAGCTGGTAAAAGGCAGCCTCCCAGGTGCCGACTGGAATATGAATTTACACTCACTAAATCATATTTACAGTACAATTAACTATGTTTTCAAAACTGTTACTAATACAAAATTTGATGACCAAAATCAGTCTCTTCCACATGGGGTAGTTTACCTAAATATTTCAGGAAATGAGAAGTTTATGTGGTTTAGATTTTGTAGTATCTCAGTGGCCACTTTGATTACTTTTGTTATCTCACTATCACCATGTGAATATTTGACTACCCAAATGTCCTATAAACCAGTGATGTTCTACTCTGCCTCTTAAGGTTTCGCATTTGGGGGCCTGCTAATTAAACCAACAAAAGATAGATGAACAAGTAAAAAAAAATAGTTCTTTCCTATGAGTATGGTAGCTAACAAAAGAAGTATCCAGCTTGTTAAATGGCTAAAGTTAAGGGCTTATATACCTAACTTAGTAGGGAAAAGGGAGGGAAAAGAAAAGGCTTCTCTTCTATGGGAAGAACAAATAAGATTTCTTCAGGAAAGACAAATTAAGTTTTAGGAAAGCAAATGGGAGATAAGAAATTTTGTAATAAGAAATTTTGTAATAATGTTTGTTTATGCAGGTGCAAGTGGTCTTTCTGACTTCTTGGCCTTGAAACTTCCCCAAGAAGGTATTTATGGTAGGTTTACCACTGTTCTCTCTCCTGGGAGTAGAGGCACTCCCCAAAATGGAATTTATGGCAGCCCCATTTCCCACAAGTTTCTGTTTTTAGTCAGATAAGGAAAGTTTTGAGAAGGCTTCTTTCTACATCTGTTGATTCTCAAATGTCTTCAGTTTAATATAATCTTCATACCAACTCTGGGGTTCCAAGTGGGTCCCCACAGTGGTTACTGAGAGTGTGAGTCCTACAGCTGAGAAAATATGTTACAGGTAGTTTGTTATTCAATGAATCAGTCATCTTCGATATAAATTGAGAGGAAAGACAAAATCTCAAAGGATCTGATATTTTAGGGGACCTGAGTTTTAAAGAACCCTAGAGTCATTGCATTCTTCAATGGAATTTGAAATTCTCTACATCCATTTTGTTTTAGAATTTGCTTCTTATTATTTCACCCTTTGTTTTTTCCCCAACTCACTCCATGATGCAGTTTTAAGTCACAGCCTTTAAAAAATATATTATCTGTCATTTGTCTGGGTTCTGGAACAAATGCTTTGCTCTAGATGATGACATAGTGGTACCAATATCATTACGGCAAGTTCTTTCTCCTCCAAAACCTCATCAAGCTAATATGGAAGACAAATACAGGTAAACAGATAGTGACTACATAATAAAGATGTGAATAATGGCTAAGAGGGAGGATGCCATGATAGACTTTAGAGAACAGATAGTATTTGACTTTTGTCAAATTAACTGCCATTGCTCTGTCCTAGAATTTCTTTTTTCAGATCTAAATATAATCCCACATGCTTAGCTTGTAATTGCTCTAGCTTTCAAAATGACTGTAATTGCTTTCTGGGTATAAATGTAATCATTCATATGGATTAAATATGCCATACACTGGCTTCTTTGTATTATATTCATGGGACTGCATTTGAAAGCCAGCCCAAGAATTTTATTACCAGTGATTTACTTATGAAAAGGTGTCACCACCAATCAGCATAACATGAAATACCATAATAATGACCACATTTACCAATGACAGTTCCTATCTGAAGAAATGACATCACCAAATAAATTAATTTCAGAATAGTGGACTATTTTCAATTAGAATTAATATCATTCAATTTATTTCCAATTTTCTTTCCATAAAACTTAAATTTAATCAATTTCTTATTTAATGAAATTACACCTGTAAAGAATTCAGTTGACTAGGCTGAAAATGCAAAATTCAGTAGTATAAAATAAAATAGATTATAAAAGATTATAGTTTTACCAAGCCAGCTTGCATTCAGAAGCCCATTCAAAATATCACACGGTTATATATAAGCATTGCCTACAAAGAAATATGTCATAGAACCTATAAAACCCAAATTAACTATATATGTTAACTTATACTGATTAATATAAAGGACCAAATAAAATATATTTACATTATTAGAAGTAAAGGTAACATGTCAGCTCATGCCACCACCAAAAAAAGCAAATTCAATTATGTATAACCAGAGACAAAATGATTAATTACAATTCAAATATATTTTACCCTTTGCCTAAGTGTTTAGTTTAACTTAACTTGTTCTGGGCTGTTATCTTGGTGTGCCTCAGGCTCATACATTTTGCAATCTAGCACAATTCCTCCAGACCAAAGTTAGATGGATTTTAGAGTAATTTATTTTTAGTCTACAATCATACTGTTAAGGAAGTAGGTCAATTTCCCACACCAGATTAACCTTTAATGTACTAATATAGGCAAGAATTCAAATATCAAATTCATATATATTATTTACATTCATACTTTCACAGTCACATCATCTCTAAATACAGATACATACATTAACATACAACAGACAAATTCATTAAAGGACTGTTTAATTTAAAAAATTTTAAAATGGCAACTCCAAATTCTATGTGTTTCTTATTTTCCTAGAGCAGGGTCAAGTACAAAGTCTTTCAGACAAATATAGCCAAGTAACTGTTCTTCACACTGCCAAGCATGGTGAATTTATCTAGCTGTTCCAGATTAGACATCCATTTTCCTTTTTGTGAGTTGTTACATAAAAGATATCATCAACACCAGGAAAGCCAAATTTATAAATCCAAAATTTTGAAAGGTGATTTCCATCATGTTCACTTAAACTTGCATAATTTTCTTTCTAGTATTCCCCTCCCAACCCTAAAGATGGACTTTATTTTAGAGTACAATATGTTTTTCCAGTAAAGCCAATTTCCCAAATGATGCTACTTATCTTGTCTCATTTATAAAATATAAAATTCCTGTGACAATCAAAATTCCCTACATTGATTTTCAGCCATGTACTGCTTGAGAGAGCGTTTCTGCCTTCAGTTTGAACATTTCCTGGTGAAAAATAATATTAATTCATGGATTTATAACTCTCACACAAATACATAAATGAGTAAAATCGAAACCTTTCCTAGCAGTCTTCTGGAATGTGGACAAGAGTAAATAATTTTAAATAAATAGTATGAAGAAATATGGGGAAATAAATTTTAAACTATATATGAATACCATACATTTTTGAAATATATAAATTATTTAGCTAAGATTGAAACTAGATGAAATGGAAAATTTGAAAAGAATAATAGCCATTAAAGAGATCTATAAAGTAGTCCAAACATGACATTCCTCAAAAGATTACAGATCCAAAAGTTTTATCTACTAATATGTCAAAATCTTAAGGATATAACTCTTATTGAAATGATAATAAATTCTTTACAAATATGGAAAGATCCTTAATTCTTTTATGAAGTTAGAATAATCTGGATAAGAAACCCTGAGAGGTACATGGAACAAAAGAAGAAATATGAAAACTTTTGCCTGATCTTGCCTAATAATATACCTATATTTTACACTCCCACCAACAGTGTACAAATGTTCCAATTTCTCCACATCTTTACCAACACTTATCTTTTTTTTCTTTTTTTGATAATAGGCATCCTAACAGGTGTGTTGGGAATATGTCATTGTGGTTTTGATTTGTATTTCCCTGGTGATTAATGATGTTGAGCATCTTTTCACATAACTGTTGGCTATTGTATGACTTATTCTCTTTTTCTGGGGGGCTTTGTTGTGTGGCATGTGGGATCTTAGTTCCCTGACCAGGATCGAACCTGTGCCCTGTGCATTGGGGGCATAGAGTCTTAACCAGTGGACCACCAAAGAAGTCTCCTGACTTCTTTAGAGAAATGTCTATTCAGGTCCTTTGCCCATTTTTAAAATGGGTCTTTTTTTTTTTTAACTATTGAGTTGTAAGAGTTCCTTATATATTTTGGAGATTAACTCCTTATCAGATTCATGGTTTGCAAATATTTTCTCTCATTCTGTAGACTGCATGTTCATTCTGTTGATTGTTTCTTTTGGTGTGCAGAAGCTTTTTAGTTTGATGTGGTCCCACTTGTTTATTTTTGCTTTTGTTGCCTGTACATTTGCTGTCATGCCAATGAAATCATTGCCAATGCCAACTTCATGAAACTTTTTTCCTATGTTTCCTTCTAGAAGTTTTAAAGTTTCTGATCTTTTAAGTCTTTTAATCCATTTTGAGTTGATTTTTGTGTATGGTGTAAGATAGGGGTCCAATTTCATTTATGTGGCTACATAAATACTAGCTCATTATTACCAATAAAAATCCTCACATCTAGAAATCAAAGGAAAACTTTATATAATCACATATAATCATCTCAATAGATGCTAAAAAGCCATTTGATAAAAATAACATGTGCAAAAAAACCTTTCTAGGTAATCTAAAAAACATTTTTGTAGCATGAATGATGTGTTTAACAGTAAACACTGGAAACATTCTGGTTGAAATTAGAAACTGATTTAAAATTGTTATAGATTTTCAACCCAGTGCTACAAGATTTAAAAAAAAAAATAAAAGGAATAATTATTAAATAAAAAGGCAAAATTATCATTATTTATAGGTCATATCACTACCTAGAATACTAATTAGTACTAACAAGAGAAATAAAAGAATTAGCACAATAGGAAAATTAGATTAGAATTCTAATATATCAGACACAATCACATGGAAAATAGAGTATTTACAGAAAAAAAGAGTATTTAAACTAAGAAACAAAAAAGTATAAAATATCTAAGAACAATCCTTTAAGAAGAAATGTGCTGGATCTACATAAAAAGAAGAAAAGATGAAACTTTGCTGTGACATAAAATAAAACTTGAATAAATCAAAGGAGATCTCACATATCTGGATAGAAAGAAGCATAATTGTAAGTGTTATTTCTTCACAAATTAAATTACAAATTTAAAGCAATTCCAATGATAATTTCAATTACATATTTTAAAATGATAAATGATTCTAAAATTCTTCTATAAAAATAAAAAAGTAAGAAAAACTAAGAAAATTGTGCAAAGAAGAGTATTAAAAGGGAACTTGCCTTTATATATATATACACATATATATGGTAAGTAAAGTATATATAATGTGTATTCTTTTGTATATATATATCGGCATTAGTTTAAGCCATTTGGCACTGGCACAGATTCAACAAACAGAGCATTAAAACAAAATAACTAACCAAGACTGCATATACTTTGACCTAGTAATTGCACATTTGTGGAATTATACTAAATATAGTCAAGATTCCATCAACAATCTTTATAAGAAAGATTTTTTGTTGCAGTTTCACTCATATTAGCGAAAACTTGACCCCTTACGTGACCACCTAAACATAAAAAATTATGTAAATCAATAAATAAAATACGGTGGAAAAAACACTCTTGTTGAGCTGTTATACAGCTACTTCAAAGTGTTTTAAAATAATATTTAATGTTATAAACATAATCTAAATTATAGGAATGGGTGAATAAATTATGCTGCAACTCTATGATGGAATGCTATGGAACTGTTTACATTTGTAATTTTGAATTTCATGATATGAGGAAAATTGATACAATTTTTAAAAGCAGGATTTTTATAGTAAAATACAATATGGCTGGTTTATGTGAATTTTATAAATTTGAAAAATTCACACTCAACATGCACACACATGTACACATGCATGCACATACATACATATGCATATACATACACATGAACATATTCCAAAGGAAAATTAAATGAGGATTGGTGGAATTATAAATGGGATATTTTCCTTATACCTCAATCTAATAATTTACTTTTCTACAGTGATCAGCTTCTCTTGACATAATAAAAGATGTTATTGAAAGCAATAACTTTTAAATAGACCCTAATATATTTAATAATTTATAATATGATAAAAGAAGTATCATAAATTACTGGGAAATGGAAGGGCTGCCTAACAAATGGTTATGGAATAATTGTTCAATTATTAAAAAGAAAATAAAGTATATCTTTACAGCAAAATTAATTATAAGTGTTTGAGGAACTAACTATAAAACTATAAAATATAAAAATAGCTGGCAGAGAAAGGGAGGTAAAATATTTATCATATCTCAGATAACAGGTCCAGAGAAAATTTTCTAGATTAAAAACAAATATGTCACAAAGGACAATAAAAGGAAATGTTTTATACATAAACATGTAAAATGTAAAGTTCTGCTGGTCATATATTAAGGAAATTTTTAAAAAAATAACTATTTGAGAAAAACATTCACACAAAGTAAAAAGGTCTTACTATATAAAGATTAACGAAAGCCCTAAATTATTCACAGAATAAGAAACACAGAAAGGCTAGCAAATTGAGAATGTTTGACCTCATTAATAAACTAAGAAATTCTAATTAAAATAGCAATAAGTGACTATGTTGCCATGGTAAAATCTGAAAACTTTTTTTTAAATTATCATAAGTAGTGTTTGGAAGTGTAATGAAATAAACACTGTCTTAATCTGCAAATGAAAGTGTAAACTGGTAATATTTTTGGAAGGACACTTTGATAGTTTGCATAAAATATTTTAAAAGAATCATTCTTTTCGACCAAGTTCTCCTCCCTATTTTTGAGTGGGGGAGGTAATCGGTTTGAGGAGAAAGAGATGCCATTAACTTTATTGGTCCAAAAAACTCATTGAATATTTATATGTAACATGAAAAATTGGAAATTACCCAAATTACCAACAATAACCAGATATTATACCACATTCATCAAATAGGTTATTATATATTTTAAAAGTAATAGTGTGATGAAAGTTTGCAAATTCATTTGAGGTATAGAAAGCAGAATATAAGACTATAACCCAATTGTGTAAAACACAAATAGTGGTTCCTAATAAAAATTTGTATGAAACATAATAATGGAAAGAAATATAACAGTAGCTTTTTCAGCATCATAGGACTATGCTCCTTTACTTTTTATCTTTATAATTGTCCTATATTTTCCAACTTTCTAAAAAGAGCTTTTGTTATCATTATAATCAGAAAAATAAAACAAAAGCTTCATATCTTAGATTTGCTTAAATTATCTATTACTTTTGAGTTTGCAGAGAAATCCCATTCAACTTATCTTTCTTATTAACCTAATAGTTGATTTGTATCTTACAGAAAGTGAATTTCCATTTTCTGAAAATTGTGTGTAAAGCCATTATCACCCTATATCAGATTCCACAGTTGGAATTTAGACATCATAAAGTTTGTCTTTTAAGGGACAAAAAAATAAAACTGTTTCTCGTTGTAATGCCTTAAATGGGTGGGAGGGGATGTGAACTTGAATACTGAAACATTTATCCATCCCCCTCCATTTGGTATTTTGACAAAAGTATTAATTTATATTCCCAGAACTCTGTTAGGTTATTAAGTCCTGTCACTAATTTAAGACTATGGAGGTACTTTTGTCATTTTTTTTGGTATAGTGTTGACTTGCCATTCCCTGAACACACCATGCACATTCATACCTTCATGCTTTTGTGCACAACTACTTCTTATGCAGGAAATTTCCTTCCCTCTCTTTGCTATCACATGAAACATACATGTCCTTTAGTACACCATCTAAATGTAAATGGCACTTTCTTTGGGACAACTTTCTAGTCGTTCATTTCTTTTTGTCCCTTTCTCATTTTGCACTCTAATTCAATTAGTATTATTTCTGTAGCAAATGACAGAAAATCCAACCCCGGTTTAAAGAAAATAAAAAGCACTGGGGATTATCATCTTCACAAACAGCTAGAATCAGGGACTAAAATAATCTCATTGGGATCCCATTTTTGGAGTTGCTTACCTCCACAAAGGCTTTACTCTACTGTAGTCCATCTCCTTGCAATGGCCAACTGCAACTTCTGTCTTCTTGGTAGTATCTGAAGAAGGCACAGGATTTATTTTCAGATCAACTTAGCCCTAATGCCCTGAGCCAGTCACTATCGTTAGGTCTAGATTGGCACCATCTAGATCACTGACCCACTCCTGACCCAGTCTCTGTGTTTAGGAGTAAGTGTTCTGATAGGCAAGCTTGGAGAGGCTGGAAGAAAGCAATAATTTGAAGAGTAGAAGTTAGAAAAAGGGAGATTTTCCTTTTCATGGGGTGAAGAAATTTTCCTTTAGTGTTAGAGCAGAACTAGGCTTGTAGAAATCTACAAGATTTTCTTGCCCAGGTTAGAAATGAATATTTCAGTTTAAAAATTCTTTATAAATAAAACTCTGAAGTAACTTTTAAATGTACATTTCTTCACTCAAACAAAAGAAGAATAATCCAAAATGTTTCTGTAGATTGATTTATCAGTTAAAGACTTTTAAGGCAAAAGGAAAGATATACAACAGGGAAAATAAACATACACGATATACTTGGTGAAAAACAGAAAGTTTCATACTGTTTTTCAGATATTATATAAGAATTGCTCCATCTTTGCAATGATGGTACTATCCTATGAACCATAAAATTTAAATGTACTTATACCTTTCTTCTTCTACAAATATTGTATGACTTACAGTCATAAAAACAGTATATATATGTTGGCAAATGCTGGAGATTTTTTTTTATCATCAAACTGGAATTCTGTGGATCAATAACTTTGCAAGGCAAGATTTACAATCTCTTCCAAAGAAAGCCATAAATCGACCAGTGGTGCAGTACTGTAAAGTATATACTGCTATAAGGATGTATGTGAAAGAGTGCAGTCCTAGAAACCTTCCATAAACAAATACTCCAGGCTACTTAGGTTACAATTAAAAGGTCACTCAACCAATCAACAACGTCAATGGACCACTAAATCTGCAGGTCTGACACTACTCTCTGCCACATTTTCCATCACATAACTACTGTTAATAATCTGGAAAGTTGCCTGATGCAGTAGCCTCAGGTCTTGTTACTTCTGACTGGCCATACAGTCAGCCATAGTACCACCTGTTGGACCATTTGCAAATCATAATGGTACTGTTGAGATGTCGGTCGCCATGGTTATTTCCCCCAAATAGAAACCACACCCAACAAACTAAGCAAATACCTCACAGTAGATCACAGGGCAGAATTTTCTGGGGTTCACAAGAGGTTGCTTCTTTTTTAAGGTGAAATGTTTCAATTTTTCAATAATAATAAAGTTCATTCTAGCTATATTATCAAATTAAAATACCCATTGTAGAATATTTATAAAATAAACAAAACTTTGAATGAAATACCAATCATCCATAATCCTACCATCTAGAGATAATTTTTTAGCCAACGATATGTATTTCCAGCTAGGCATTCTTCTATGTAGAAGTATGGAATAATAATAAAGATGATTATGACAACAGCAACGATAACTGCCATTTCCATGAACTCCAAGTACCCCAGGCTCTGTTTTAAGTGCTTTAAATGGATTGTACCACCAACTCTTGAAACAACCTAAATACAAATTATAGTAATTTCCCTTTTACATAGGAAAAGGTAGCTTAGAGATGGAAAATAAATTATTCAAGGTCAAAGAGCTTTTAAGTTTTGGAGGCCAGGCTCAAACTCAAGTCTGTCTGATTCCAAAGCCTGTGAACTTAACTCCTATGTTATGCTACCTGATAACACAACATAGTTAAAATCATGCCCAATAGAGTTTGTTAAAGTGCACATTTTGATAGCTTTAGTACATTCACAGATTTGTGCAACTATCACCACTGTCTAGTTACAAAATATTTTCATTGCCCCAAAAAGAAACCTCATACTCATTAGCAGTCATTCCTCATTTCCACCAGGGCCTGGCTATTGGTAATCTAAAGCATATCTTTATGGAATTGTCTATGATGGACACTTCATATAAATGAATTATACAATAAGTGGCATTCTGTGCCTGACTTTCACTTTACATTGTTTTCAAGGTTCATCTATGTTGTACCATGCCTCAGTATTACACTGCTTTTTTTTTTTTTCAATTTTTTATTGTGGTAAAATGTACTTAAAAATGTACCATTTAAATTATTTTAGAGTGTAAAATTCAGTGGCATTTTATATAGTCATGATATGCTCTCATCACCACTATGTAGTTCTAAAATATTTTCATCACCCCAAAAGGAAACTCATTAAGACACTCTCCATTCCCCCGTCCCCAGCTGCTAGTACCCAATAATCTGTTTTCTTTCTCTATGAACTTGCCTATTCTGTATATTTCAAATAAACAGAGTAATGCAATATGTGGTCATTTGTGTCTGGCCTCATTTACTTAGCATAATGTTTCAAGGTTCATCCATGTTTGTATGTAGCATGTATCAATACTTCATTCCCTTCTACAGCTGAATATTACCTCCTTGATTAAATGTATTCCTAAATATTTATTATTTTTGATGCTACTGTAGATTTTTTTTTTTTACAAGTCTTTGGTGGACATAAGCTTTTATTTTTTATTATTGTGGTAAAAACATATAACATGAGATCTAACTTCAACGAAGGTACAGTATAGTATTGTTAACTATAAGCACAATGTTGTGCAGCAAATAACTAGAACTCTTTCATCTTTCATGGCTGAAATTCTATACCCATTGAAAAGCACTCCCCATTGCCCCCTCTTTCCAGCCCTTGACAACCACCACTCTACTTCCTGTTTCAATGAGTCTGACTACTTTAAATACCTCATGTAAATGGAATCACACAGTATTTGTCCTTCTGTGACTGGATTATTTCACTTAGCATGATGTCGTCAAGGTTCATCCATGTTGTAGCATGTGACTGCATGTCCTTTTTTTTTAAATTTTATTTATTTATTATTTATGGCTGTGTTGGGTCTTCGTTTCTGTGCAAGGGCTTTCTCTAGTTGCGGCAAGTGGGGGCCACTCTTCATCGCGGTGCGTGGGCCTCTCATTATCACGGCCTCTCTTGTTGTGGAGCACAGGCTCCAGACACGCAGGCTCAGTAATTGTGGCTCACAGGCCCAGTTGCTCCACGGCATATGGGATCTTCCCAGACCAGGGCTCGAACCCGTGTCCCCTGCATTGGCAGGCAGATTCTCAACCACTGCACCACCAGGGAAGCCCTGTATGTCCTTTTTAATAGCTGAATAATAATAGTCTATTTTATATCTATACCACATTTTCTTTTTCCATTCTTCCCTCAGTGGGCACTTAGCTAGTTTCTACGTTGTTATGGACTGAATTTTTGTGCCCCCCCCACCAAATTCATATGTTGAAATCCTGTGCCCCAAAGTGATGGTATTAGGAGGAAGGGCCTTTGGGAAGTAATTAGGATTAGATTAGGTCATGAGGGTATATGTAGCCTTGCTTGCTTCTTTTCTCTGTTTTCTGCCATGTGAGGATACAAGGAAGAGTCAGCAATCTATTATCTGGAAGAGGCTCTCACCAGAAGTCAACGATGCTGGCATGCTGATGATCTCAGAATTCTAGCCTCCAGGACTGTGAGAAATAAATTTCTGTGGTTTATAAGAAACCCAGTTTAAGGTATTTTGTTAGAGCAGCCTGAACTTACTAAGATACACTTCTTGGCTATTGTGAATAAAGCTGTAATGAATGTGGAAATGCAAATATCTCTTCGAAATCCTGATTTAAATTATTTTGGATAAATACTCAAAAGTGAGATTACTGGGTCATATGGTAGCTCTTTTTTTTTTCAGGATTTGTCAATTTTGTTTATATTTTCAAAAAGCTGACTCTTTTTTGTGTTGATTTTTTTCTATTTTAAAAAATTCTCTATTTGCTTTATTTCTGCTATAATCTCTATTATTTTCTTCTGCTAAATTTGGTAATAGTTTGTTCTTCTTCTATTTGGTATAAGTTTAGGTTGCTTATTTGCTATCTTTTTTCTTTTATAATGTAGGCATTTACTGCTATAAACTTCCTTCTTATAAGATGCCTTTTGTGCAATCCATAAGTTCTATTATATTGGGTTTTGTTTTCATTTGTTTCAAGATAGTTTTTAAATTCCTTTCTGATTTCTCTTTGATCTAATTGTTGTTGAAGGGTATGTTTTTTAGCTTTGATGTTTTTATAAATTTCCCCATTTTCTTACTGTTTTTGATTTCTAGTTTCATTCCATTGTGGTTGGAAAAAATATTTGGAATTATTTTGATCATCTTAAACTTGTTAAGACTTGTTTTGTGACCTAATATGTAGTTTATCCTGGAAATTATTCTGTATGCACTTGAGAAAAATGTGTATTCTGCTATTGAGTGGAAAGCTCTGAATATGTCTGTTAGGTCCATTTGTTTTGTAGGGTTGTTCAAGTCTGCTGTTTCTTTATTAATTTTCTGTCTGGAAGTTCTATACATTGCTGAAAGTGGGGCATTGAAGTCTCCTAATATTAAATTAGTGTCAATTTTTTCCTTTGGATCTGTTAATATTTGTTTTATATATTTAGGTGTTCTGATGTTGGATGCATATATAATTATAATTGTTATATCTTTCTCACAATTTGATTCTTGATCATTATATAATTACCTTCTTTGTTTCTAGAGACAGTTTTTGACTTATACTCTATATTGTCCATTGTAAGTATAGCCACCCTCCCTGGGCATGCCACCCTCCCAGCATGCAGATGTGTTCATGAGCCAGGAATAGCTCTGAACCCCTTCACTAAGGGTTTTTTGGAGGCTTCATTATGCAGGCGTGATTCATTCAATTATTGGCCATTGGTGATTAGTTGAATCTCCAGTGTGTCTCTCCTCTCTGGAGGTTACTGAGTGGGACTGAAAATTTCAACCCTCTAATCACATGGTTGATTCCCCTGGCAACCAGTCCTCCATCTTTAAGGGCTTTCCAAAAGTCACCTCATTAATATAAACTCAGCTGTGGTTGAAAAGTGTTGGCTATGAATACCAAAAGATGCTTCTTTCACCTTAATCACTGATGTTCTGAAGCGATTTTAGGAACTGGGTACAAAAACTAAATACTAGACCTCAACATAATGAAGGCTGTATATGACAAACCCACAGCTAACATCATACTCAATGGTGAAAAGCTGAAAGCATTTCCTCTAAGATCAGGAACAAGACAAGGATGCCCACTCTCACCACCTTTATTCAACATAGTATTGGAAGTCCTAGGCACAGCAATTGGAGAAGAAAAAAAATAAAAGTAATCCAAATTGAAAAGGATGAAGTAAAACTGTCACTGTTTGCAGATGACATGAAACTATACATAGAAAATACTAAAGACACCACCAGAACACTACTATAGCTCATCAATGAATTTGGTAAGGTTGCAGGATACAAAATTAATATACAGAAATCTGTTACATTTCTACACACTAGCAACAAAGTATCAGAAAGAAAAATTAAGAAAACAATCCCATTTACCATCACGTCACAAAGAATAAAATACTTAGGACGTAAACCTACCTAGGGAGGCAAAAGACCTGTACTCCAAAAACTATAAGACACTGATGAAAGAAACTGAAGATGACACAAACAGATGGAAAGATATACTGTGTTCTTAGACTGGAAGAATCAATATTGTTAAAGTGACACTATTACCCAAGGCAATCTAGAGATTCATTGCAATCCCTATCAAAATACCAATGGCATTTTTCACAGAACTAGAACAAATAATTTTAACATTTGCATGGAAACAAAAAGAACCACAAGTAGCCAAAACAATCTTGAGAAAGAAGGACAGAGCTGGAGGAATCATGTTCCCTGACGTCAGACGATACTACAAAGCTTTAGTAATTAAGATAGTATGATACTGGCACAAAAACAGACACATAGATCAATGGACAATTAATCTATGACAAAGAAGGCAAGAATATAAAATGGAGAAAAGACAGTCTCTTCAATAAGTGGTGCTGGGAAAACTGGACAGCTACATGTAAAAGAATGGATCCATCTCCTAAAGTAAATGAAATAAAAGCAAAAATTAAAAAATGGGACCTAATTAAACTTAAAAGCTTTTTCGCAGCAAAGGAAACCACCAACAAAATGAAAAGACAACCTACTGAATGAGAGAAAATCTTTGCAAATGATATGACTGATAAGGGATACAGCTGTTTGTAACATATACAAACAGCTCATACAAATCAACATCAAAAAAACAAACAACTGGATTAAAAAATGGGCAGAAGGACTGAATAGATATTTTTCCAAAGAGGAAATGCAGATGGACAACTAGCACATGAAAAGATGCTAATCACCAGGGATATGCAAATCAAAACCACAATGAGATATCACTTCTCACCTGTCAGAATGGCTAGCATCAAAAAGAACACAAACGACAAATGTTAACAGGGATGTGGAGAAAAGGGAACCTTAGGACACTCTTGGTGGGAATGTAAATTGGTACAGTTACTGTGGAAAACAGTACGGAGGTTTCTCAAAAAACTAAAAATAGAAATACCATATGACCCAGCAATTCCACTCCTGGGTATATATCTGAAAAACACGAAACACTAATTTGAAAAGGTACATATTCCAATGTGCATAGAGGCATTATTTACAACAGCCAAGATATTGAAACAACCTAAGTGTCCATCAACAGATGAATGGATAAAGAAGATGTGGTATCAATCAAGTCCAGGAAACACAGAGAGTCCCATACAGGATAAATCCAAGGAGAAACACGCCAAGACACATATTAATCAAACTACCAAAAATTAAATACAAAGAAAAAATAGTAAAAGCAGCAAGGGAGAAAAACCCAAATAACATACAAGGGAATCCCCATAAGGTTAACAGCTGATCTTTCAGCAGAAACTCTGCAAGCCAGAAGGGAGTGGCAGGGCATATTTAAAGTGATGAAGGGGAAAAACCTACAACCAAGATTACACTACCCAGCAAGGATCTCATTCAGATCTGATGGAGAAATTAAAACCTTTACAGACAAGCAAAAGTTAAGAGAATTCAGCACCACCAAACCAACTCTACAACAAATGCTAAAGGAACTTCTCTAGTCAGGAAACACAAGAGAAGGAAAAGACCTACAATAACAAACCCAAAACAATTAAGAAAATGGTACTAGGAACATACATATCGATAACTACCTTAAATGTAAATGGATTAAATGCCCCAACCAAAAGACATAGACTGGCTGAATGGATACAAAAACAAGACCCATATATATGCTGTCTACAAGAGACCCACTTCAGACCTAGGGACACATACAGACTGAAAGTGAAGGGATGGAAAAAGATATTCCATGCAAATGGAAATCAAAAGAAAGCTGGAGTAGCAATTCTCATATCAGACAAAATAGACTTTAAAATAAAGACTATTACAAGAGACAAAGAAGGACACTACATAATGATCAAGGGATCAATCCAAGAAGAAGATATAACCATTGTAAATATTTATGCACCCAACATAGGAGCACCTCAATACATAAGGCAAATGCTAACAGCCATAAAAGGGGAAATCAACAGTAACACAATAATAGCAGGGGACTTTAACACTCCACTTTCACCAATGGACAGATATCCAAAATGAAAATAAATAAGGAAACACAAGCTTCAAATGATACATTAAACAAGATGGACTTAATTGATATTTATAGGACATTCCATCCAGAAACAACAGAATACACTTTCTTCTCAAGTGCTCATGAAACATTCTCCAGGATAGATCATATCTTGGGTCACAAATCAAGCCTTGGTAAATTTAAGAAAATTGAAATTGTATCAAGTATCTTTTCCGACCACAATGCTATGAGACTAGATATCAATTACAGGAAAAAATCTGTAAAAAATACAAATACATGGAGGCTAAACAATACACTACTAAAAAACCAAGAGATCAATGAAGAAATCAAAGGGGAAATCAAAAAGTACCTAGAAACAAATGACAAATGAAAACACGACGACCCAAAACCTATGGGATGCAGCAAAAGCAGTTCTAAGAGGGAAGTTTTATAGCAATACAATCCTACCTCAAGAAACAAGAAACATCTCAAATAAAAACCTAACCTTACACCTAAAGCAATTAGAGAAAGAAGAACTAAAAAACCCCAAAGTAAGCAAAAGGAAAGGAATCATAAAGGTCAGATCAGAACTAAATGAAAAAGAACTGGCAGAAACAATAGCAAAGATCAATAAAACTAAAAGGTGGTTCTTTGAGAAGATAAACAGAAGTGATAAAGCATTAGCCAGACTCATCAAGAAAAAGAGGGAGAAGACTCAAATCAATAGAATTAGAAATGAAAAAGAAGTAAGAACTGACACTGCAGAAACAAAAAGGATAATGAGAGATTACTACAAGCAACTATATGCCAATAAAATGGACAACCTGGAAGAAATGGACAAATTCTTAGAAAAGCACAACCTTCCAACACTGAACCAGGAAGAAACAGAAAATATAAACAGACCAATCACAAACACTGAAATTGAGACCGTGATTAAAAATCTTCCAACAAACAAAAGCCCAGGACCAAATGGCTTCACAGGCGAATTCTATCAAACATTTAGAGAAGAGCTAACACCTATCCTTCTCAAACTCTGCCAAAAAATAGCAGAGGGAGGAACACTTCCAAACTCATTCTACGAGGCCACCATCACCCTGCTACGAAAACCAGACAATGATGTCACAAAGAAAGAAAACTACAGGCCAATATCACTGATGAACATAGATGCAAAAATCCTCAACAAAATACTAGCAAACAGAATCCAACAGCACATTGAAAGGATCATACACCATGATCAAGTGGGGTTTATCCCAGGAATGCAAGGATTCTTCAATATACGCAAATCAATCAATGTGATAAACAATATTAACAAATTGAAGGAGAAAAACCATATGATCATCTCAATAGATGCAGAAAAAGCTTTCAACAAAATTCAACACTCATTTATGATAAAAACCCCAGAAAGTAGGCATAGAGGGAACTTACCTCAACATAATAAAGGCCATATATGATAAACCCACACCCAACATCGTTCTCAATGGTGAAAAACTGAAACCATTTATTCTAAGATCAGGAACAAGACAAGGTTGCCCACTCTGACCACTACTATTCAACATAGTTTTGGAAGTTTTAGCCACAGCAATCAGAGAAGAAAAAGAAATAAAAGGAATCCAAATTGGAAAAGAAGAAGTAAAGCTGTCACTGTTTGCAGATGACGTGATACTATATATAGAGAATCTTAAAGATGCTACCAGAAAACTACTAGAGCTAAACAATGAATTTGGTTAAGTAGCAGGACACAAAATTAATGCACAGAAATCTCTTGCATTCCTCTACACTAATGATGAAAAAATCTGAAAGGGAAATTAAGGAAACACTCCCATTTACCATTGCAACAAAAAGAATAAAATATCTAGGAATAAACCTACCTAAGGAGACAAAAGACCTGTATGCAGAGAACTATAAGACACTGATGAAACAAATTAATGATGATACAAACAGATGGAGAGATATACCATGTTCTTGGAGTGGAAGAATCAACATTGTGAAAATGAGTATACTATCCAGAACAACTTACAGATTGAATGCAATCCCTATCAAACTACCAATGGCATTTTTCATAGAACTATGACAAAAAATTTCACAATTGGAATGGAAACACAAAAGACCCCGAATAGCCAAAGCAATCTTGAGAAAGAAAAACAGAGCTGGAGGAATCAGGCTCCCTGACTTCAGTCTGTACTACAAAGCTACAGTAGTCGAGACAGTATGGTACTGGCACAAAAACAGAAATATAGACCAACAGGACAGAAAGCCCAAACATAAACCCATGCACATATGGTCACCTTATATTTGATAAAGGAGGGAAGAATATACAATGGAGAAATGACAGCCTCTTCAATAAGTCGTGCTGGGAAAACTGGACAGCTACATGTAAAAGAATGAAATTAGAACACTCCCTAACACCATGCCCAAAAATAAACTCAAAATGGATTAAAGACCTAAATGTAAGGCCAGACACTTTAAAACTCTTAGAGGAAAACATAGGCAGAACCCTCTATGACATAAATCACAGCAAGATCCTTTTTGACCCACCTCCTAGAGAAATGGAAATAAAAACAAAGATAAACAAATGGGACCTAATGAAAGTTAAAAGCTTCTGCACAGCAAAGGAAAACATAAAGAAGACAAAAAGACGACCCTCGGAATGGGAGAAAATATTTGCAAATGAAGCAACTGACAAAGGATTAACCTCGAAAATATACAAGCAGCCCATGCAGCTCCCTATCAAAAAAAAAAAAAACCCAATCCAAAAATGAGCAGAAGACCTAAATAGACATTTCTCCAAAGAAGATATACAGATGGCCAGCAGACACATGAAAGGATGCTCAACATCACTAATCATTAGAGAAATGCAAGTCAAAACTACAATGAAGTATCACCACACACCAGTCAGAATGGCCATCATCAAAAAATCTACAAACAGTAAATGCTGGAGAGGGTGTGGAGAAAGGGGAACCCTCTTGCACTGTTGATGGGAATGTAAATTGATACAGCCACTATGGAGAACAGTATGGAGGTTCCTTAAAAGACTAAAAATAGAACTACCATACAACCCAGCAATCCCACTACTGGGCATATACCCTGAGAAAACCATAATTCAAAAAGAGTCATGTACCACAATGTTCATTGCAGCTCTATTTACAATAGCCAGGACATGGAAGCAACTTAAGTGTCCATCATCGGATGAATGGATAAAGAAGATGTGGCACATATATACAATGGAATATTACTCAGCCATAAAAAGAAACGAAATTGAGTTATTTGTAGTGAGGTGGATGGACCTAGAGTCTGTCATACAGAGTGAAATAAGTCAGAAAGAGAAAAACAAGTAATGTATGCTAACACATATATATGGGATAAAAAAAAAAAAAGGTTCTGAAGAACCTAGGGGCAGGACAGGAATAAAGACACAGATGTAGAGAATGGACTTGAGGACTGGGGGAGAGGGAAGGGTAAGCTGGGACGAAGTGAGAGAGTGGCATGGACATATATACACTACCAAATGTAAAATAGATAGCTAGTGAGAAGCAGCTGCATAGCACAGGGAGATCAGCTCACTGCTTAGTGACCACCTAGAGGGGTGGGATAGGGAGGGTGGGAGGGAGACGTAAGAGCGAGGAGATATGGGGATATATGTATATGTATAGCTGATTCACTTTGTTATAAAGTAGAAACTAACACACCATTGTAAAGCAATTATACTCCAATAAAGATGTTAAAAAAAAAAAAAAGATGTGGTACAATATATATACAATGGAATACTACTCAGCCATAAAAAAGAATCAAATTTTGGCATTTTCATCAACATGGATGGACTTGGAGGGCATTATGCTAAGTGGAATAAGTCAGAGAAAGACAAATACTGTATGTTATTACTTATTTGTTGACTCTTAAAAATACAGTAAACTAGTGAATATAACAAAAAAAAGCAGACACAGATATAGAGAACAAACTACTGGCTACCAATGGGGAGGGGCAGGGAGGGCCAATATAGGAGTGGGGAAGTGGGAAGTACAATCTACTGGGTGTAAGATAGGCTCAAGGATGTATTGTACAACATGGGGGAATATAGCCAATATTTTGTAATATTTGTAAATGAAAAGTAACCTTTAGAAATTGTATAAAAAATTTAAAAATCAAATTAAAAAAATATTTAAATTCCCACTAAATATTAGAATGAAAGATGCTCTTATTCCTCTTATCACTTAGGAAATTACAAGGAGGCTACAAACTTTATGATATCCTACCCCTAAATAAGCCTGATGCATCACACAAGAGGGCATTGTACTATATAACAAAAATACAACTATCATACCAGTAAAAATCCACACTGATGAATTGTGGATTTTTTAAAATATAAAGTAATGGACTTTGAATTCCTTTTACCATTTGAGATGTAGAAAACTGGGAGTGTTGCTCCCAAACTAACAGTAAGAAAAAGCCAGGTAAACTAGAAAATCTTAACTTTTCTTGACCTTATCAGAGATCTGAAATTTCAGGCCAAAAAAAACAGCCTAAATTTCAAGAAAGGATAAGCCTCTCCAAAGAGAAATGAAATGCGTACATAGGCTTACCTGTGGCAGAGCTCAAGAGGAGGACGTGGCTGCCACACAAGCTGGTAAGTAGCTATAAGCTAAAATCTTAACAAGTTGTTACGAAAAAAAAGTGGAGGCTGGTAAGTCAGTCTGTGATAGCTAGGGGGCCGAGACACAGAGGCAGTTTGCACTCAAAGGCATTTTTCATGGGTGTCTGCCAAGTGCTCATGAGAAAGATTGGGGCAGGATAAGAGAACGTGCAAAGTCCTGCTTTCTGGTACAGGTGCACAGTAGGTGATCCTTTGCCACATAGTGTCAGTCCTATTAGATTAACCTATTAGAGGTTAATCTAATCTGGGCAGAGGTTAGATTAACCTCTCAAAAGAAGGCAAAGATTTAAGCAACAGGGGAGAGAAACAGCAAACCCTGTTGCCCCTAAACACAGGCAAAAACACATTCTGGCTCATGAGGTTGGTTTTACTATTTTCTCTACTTTTTATTCTCTTTGAATTTTTCTGTAACAAAAAATTAAATTGTATTAGTTTGCTATGACTTCTTAGTGAACCTTTAATGGTTAGTGGTGATCATCATATTCTTTTATATTTTAATGTTTATAAACCATATTTAGCTATTTTACAACTTTATTTTCTCTGGGAATATGTTTCAAACAAGTAAGTCTTTAAATATCAATATCTATCTTTTCCCATTTTAGTGAATTAGTGGATTTGAGCTGTCTCTGACTTGTTTTCCAGGATTTCTCCAAGATTACTGATCCTGACCTTGTAATCACATCTAAGCTTGATAGTAATAGTTTCTTCCTCAAAGTAGCACACTCAGGTTAAGTTTAAAGGAGATGAATGCTGTCCAGAGTTGAAAATCCCCAATACAGATTCAGGGACATTTTCAAAGCCTCTGGCAAAAATTTTAAGTTTGTACTATTTTAACAAGCAATATTTATTTATGTTTAAACAACTTTAGTGAAGGGAAAATTGTGTGTCACTGAATAATAACTGCATTAAAGATATGTTTTCAAAGGATTCTTGGTTTTTTATTCAGTGATCAAATTAAATATCAGATTGATGATTGGATCCAAAATCTTTAAAACCACATGGTTTCTCCCAGACTAATAAATTATGTAAACTATCCTACACACAAATGCTTTATTATACACAAGAGTCAATATATACTCCTTAATGTGACTTTTGGTGAGAGAAAACTGGTAGTTTTTTCATAGATGGTTTTTCCTCAAAGGTGATTACTACCTACTTTCAGGTGAAAAGTTGCTAGATGAGCACGCATAATCTGTTTTCAACCAGACTGGCTACAACATTTCATTTTTGAAGCATTCTCTGCAGGGGTCCCCCAAGTCTTTATGAATAAGTTCTATTTTCTTTTTCTTTGTCGGCATTTTACTTCATTAGCTAAAATGATAATATCTCCCTAAAGTATGGGTGATTACAATTGGTGTCATTTCGTTGAAGATTTGTTTCCTATTTTGTATCTGGAAGCATTATTCTGAATACATTTTTTTCACATCAATATTGTCCCTTCCAGAATCTCAAGACATTTTTCACTTTGCACATTTCCATACTAAAAAGTTCAATTATGAGAATCAAAAATTGTGTTATTACCTTTTGGAATAGCAGTGCAATTCTTTCCTTCGATGGAGTTAGAATAGTAGACCAACTCTTCCACCTCAACACTTTTTAAGGATCATTCCTGTATATTCTTTTTGTTTCACTCAAGCTGCAATAGATGTGAGATGTAAATACATATGTAAAATCTGTGTCTATCTTTCGATAGATTACTCTTTACAAAAAGTACATGCTCAAAAATCATGTGGTACATTGGAACTTTATGATTTACTAGATGTTTCTTTATATATCTAGATTTAGTTTCAGTCAAAATTTGAGAAATGTGTCATACTGTGGCAATTATGATCCTTGACAAGAAAATCTACAGCAAATAACATTAAGATGTCTGTTAATGAGTATCTCACGTGCAAGCACTTTTACATTGGTTATAGGATCCTGTTAAGTTTGATGTATATTTGCTGCCCTAAAATACATTTTCCACCATGCATGACTGAGAGTTATCCAGGCCATTATTTCACATGCATTCTTTAATTATTCACTGTACGTCAGTATTATTTTAATGTTAGGGAAACATTTTTTTTTAAGTAATACACTGGAGTCCATGTAATCCGAAAGTCATGGTTTTCTGCAGTATGCTTTGCCGAACTACTTACTGTTTTCATTTTTTGTTTCACATATTTAGGAAAACTGTCACCTACATTAGTTAAAAGAATAAAGATTGAAACTGGCTCTGACACTTACTGTTCTCCTCTATGGGGAGATCTTTTTTTTTCTTTCAATTTCATCCACTGATAGTGTCATAATTGTGGGTCTAGGCATTATGCGGGGGTCTCATCAGACCTTCCCCCATCTCCTCTTAAACCTATCCCATTAAAACCCAGTCTCTAGGCAAATGACATCCTTCATACACCCTCAGGGAAAACACCTGCTCTAGAGTTTGACTGCCTCTATGTAATAGAACTATCTTGCCATGTCTAGCCTTCTTAAACTTAGCTATGCTTTTTAATAAAAAGAAACGACCCACAAACACACATATAGAGAGAGAGAAAAAAATTTTTTTAAGTATTCTATACTAGCAAGGATTTCTCTGCACATCCATCCTATATAGATGGAAATGAAAATTATTTTTGAATTCAAAAAATCCTATATCCATGATACATATGATCAACATTTTGAATTAGCAGTGACAATGGATATACGGCGGGCATGTGTTGTGCTCTCATACTGAACAATATCACTACGATATTATTAACACTGGTGTTTAAGTATACTTTCAGATTTTTAAATAAACAGCTGAAGATATAAGTATCAAAATATTTTATATATCTATGTTTTCTGTTAAATCTCCCATATCAATTGAAAATGGGGCATGCTATTATATCATAAGGAAGACTGTGCAAAATGAACTGGAGGAAAAATATAGTCAAGTGTCTTTGGTAGTCAATAAACAGCATTTATAAATTTAGCTTCCTAGTCATTGAAACATTAGGAAACAAGCTCATGCATATGTCTTTACATAATACCTTGTGTAATACTATTTTGTTACTATCCAAGTCACTATTTTCTGTTTGACAACTAGGGTATTGCTTAAAGGGTTGACTTCCAGAGCCATGATATTGTGTGACATAGAATGTCTGCAGCAGTTAATGGCAGAGTAGCATTCATTAGATGTAGAAATTAGTGGATGAAAAAGACTAAAGACCTATGCTTGAGCAAGTTCTTTAATCACTGTTATATTATATAGCTATAGTTTCCACAAGGAAAAAGACAATGATTAGCAAAGCATTCACTATTGAAGAAACAGCTATAGTCTGTTATGGTGAGGAAATGTATTTTTCAAGATATATTCTTCATAAAAATATTTGAAGTTTCGTAAAGTATTATAAACTCTATTTGTTGAAAATGCATAAATGAGGAAGTATAATGAGGGACTTTATCCTTGCCCATTTTATTGAAGTATAATATATACCTCATGCACAAATATACATACATAAAAGTACATGTAATATAAGCATACCTTTTGCTTAATTTTCACAAACTGAACACAATTATGTAAGTAGCACCCAGATTAAGAAACAGAAAATTACTAGCATCACAAAATGACCAATTCCCTTCTAGTCACCAACCTCCTAGAGTAACCACTAATTTGACTTTTAATAGCACAGGTTAGTATTGCCTATTTGGTACTTTATATAAAATGAATCATACAGTATGAATTCTTTTTTTGGTGTGGATTATTTTCTTCAACATTATGAATTTGAGACATCTATCCATATTATTCAGTTTAGTTGTACATTGGTCGTTTTCTTTGCTATATAGCATTCCATTGTGTAAAAATACCACAATTTATCCATTCTACCATTTATGAACATTTGGCTAGTTTCCAGTTTGGGGGTTCTTGTGAATAATGCTGCTATAAACATCCCAGTACATGACTTCTGGTGAGCAAATACACACATCTCTTCTGGGTATACACTTGGAGTGAAATTGTTGGGAAATGGGACTTATATATGTTCTACTTCAGTAGATCATGTCAAACAGATTTCCAAATTGGTGGTAGCAATTTCCACTCCCACCACCTGCAGTTTATCAGGGTTTCAGTTGCTCTACATCATTATCATAACTTGGTATTTTTAAATCTTTTCTATTTTAATGCCTATTAGCATTCACATTTAGATTTGCAATCCATCTGGACTTGATATTTGAATATGGTATGAGGTAGGATTGAGATGCATTGAATTTTTTATGGATTTCTAATAGAACAAACCATTTACTGAAAAGACCATTTCCGCCCACTGAGCAAATTGTCACCTTTGTCATAATATATATATTTGTCTATATAGTATGTATGTATGTATGTGACATAGCATGTATGTTTGTCTCTTACTGAACTCTCTATTCTGTTCCATTGTTCATTTTGTCTATTATTAGACTAATACTAATTACTATAGTCTTGATTTCTGGTCTTTGTCCCCTTTTTTCCCTTGCTATTTGGTGATCCTTTGAAAATTTCAGAAATATCTTCTTCAATAAATGAAAATGGAGATTGCCCATAATTACAATTTTTAAAGGGGTCTTAATTAAGGATTACTCATAAGTATTGTGCCAAAAACTAACCTGCTGCCTTTCAACCCCACAGTCACCCTACTATACTCAGTTATATGGTGTAAGAGCTATGATTCTGCAGTTTATATTTATCCTTTGCCAGCTGATTCATTGTTAAATTCAAAGAATGGGGTTGGAGGCTGACAGGTAACTAGAGAGAGACTGGAAAGCATGAAAAGGGTAAAGGGGACTTGAACATTCCTGTTTTGCTTGCTGTTTAATACCCTGGGAATAGCACCTCACTATGACAGCAGTTATTCCTTCTAGTTTCCAACTACTTTTTGGCACTTCCAGATCTTACTTCTCACTATTTCTTCTCAAAGACATCAATCAGCTCTAGCTAAGTAGCAACTGCTCATCAGAGCTCCAAAACCCATACTGAGAGCCCTTTCTCCAAGCTTCTAGATTCTAATAACCTAGTCTCTTTCTTTCTTCCTTAGGAATGGTAGCTACTTCCTATATTTATTACATCTGTGTTATCTCAATGTTACTTTTTTGCCTATTAAGTCCTCCAATACTTGTGTAATTAACCCCCTATATTAAATTATAACTGTTGAAATCCTTAGTGTGGTTTCTGTTTTCCCGACAGGACTCTAATACAAGTATAGGTATTCCATGATATAAGACATAATTGGTGGCTGGACTATAGTTTTTCAAGTTTAGCTGTCTTAGGTTAAATCTTTATTGTCCATCTCTACAATATTATAAATTATATTCTAATACTGAAAATAAAATGGCATACCATGGAATATAAAAATTAATTATTAATATAATTTAAATAAACCCCAAACATGCAGAAAATATTAAAGAATGTTGCTTTAGATAATCCTTTTGGAGAAAAGACAGTTTGCATAATAAATGTCATTTAATTGGCTGTGTTACCAAATGTCTGATCCTAATATTATATATCAACATAGTTATCATGTTTGGTTTTTTTTGGGTAAGATGGTAGGAAGCAAAAATCAAGCAGAATGTCAGGATTTACCTACATTGTTGAATAATAACTTTAAGAAACTGACTTTAATCATATGTGGACTTGAAGATCAACTTTTAGGTATGAATGGAAAAGCAGCAATATGTCAATCTTAAGATCTTCAATCAAATACACACCTAAAGTTTCATCATTAGAAATGCATTCTCCTTTTTTAAGGTGTCGCCCCTGTTCAAAGACAGATGACCTTATGATGACAAAATAGTATAGTGAACATGAATAGTTATTTAATCTCACTGGACTCAGTTTCCTCATCAGTAAGACAAGGATAATTGGTACTTGTATCATAAAGCTGTTTTGAGGATTAAATTGGAAAATTTAAAACAAAGTGCTCTGTACAGTAGTTTACAAATACGAAACACTCATTAAATCTCAGCTATTATGATAGCTATGACTTTCAGCCATTAACTCCTTAATTATAAGATCTGACTCCAAGTTCAAAATTACCAGGTCAGATATTCTGATCATCATAGCACAAGCCAGTGATGGGACCTTACAGATGGGATGGCACTGTTCAAACTTCTTCAAACTGCTCCTGTGGGTGAGTGGGGAAGTTCTCAGAGAGGATAGGATGACTGTTTGGATGAGGCTGGATAGATTAATACTGACCTATTCATGAAGCATCATGTTGGTTAAGTCTGTATTTTTCTTGTAGGTAATGAAGAGCTTTTGACAAATTTAAATCAGTGTATATGACCAAATTTGACACTTTAGAAATATCACTCTGATGGTTCTATGAATGATACCATAACAAGGTTTGAGAATAGGGCCTGACTATTACATAATTTGTAGGAATCTATGGTAAAATTGAAATTGCATGATAGACTGAACCAAGAAGTTATGCTGAGGGCTTATTCATAACAAAACTGGCAAGTAGAAAGTGCTGAATAAAATTCTTTAATAAATTTTATATTTTTTTATTATTTTCAGAGCTTTATGCCATTTGTAATTCCAATTAACATGTTATGCCACAGTCTAGGAGTTATGTAAAAAAGTTTTTTGGATACTCTAAACTCATTTCCATTTCCCTAAACCTTGCCATTTTGTGTCCTAGGCCCCTTATCAATTATAGTACAATAAATTCTCAAAGATATCATTTTCACATCACTATAGTTCAAATAATAAATTTTTAAAACTAAATTGAGGCACTAAAAATATCTTATAAATTTTAAATTAAAAAGTATTGTATTACATAAAATATTTTTTAAACTAAATGCTTGTTTTATAGCACAATTTTTAAAACTTGAAAATATATTATGGTATATGTGGCAAATATTTATTCACTGGAGTACTATCTAGCTTGGTTACCTTGGCAAGTTATTTAACTTTTCTGATTTTAGTTTTCCTCAACTATAAAATGAGGGAAATGAACACTTTATTATGTAATCATAGCAAATAGCCATAATCAAACTATGTGACTTGGGGTAATATTTTAATCATCTCTGTATCCCAAATATCAAACTATGTGGAACATAATCATACACAGATGAAAAGGCAACTTACTGAATGGGAAAAGATACCTGCAAATGATATTTTGACATGGGGTTAATATCCAAAATATATAGATAACTCAAATAACTTAATATCAAAAAAATAAACAATCCAATTAAAAAATGAGCAGAGGACCTGAATAGGAATTTTTCCAAAGAAGACATACAGATGGCCAACAGATACATGAAAAATGCTCTACATCACTAATCATCAGGGAAATGTAACTCAAAACCACAAGAGATATCACCTCATACCTGTCAGAATGGCTACCATCAAAAATGCAAGAAATAACAAGTGTTGGTGAGGATGTAGAGAAAAGGGAACACTAGCACACTGTTGATAGAAAGGTAAATTGGTGCAGTCACTATAGAAAACAGTATGGAAGTTCCTCAGAAAATTAAAACTACCATACAACCCAGCAACTCCACTCCTGGATATTTATCCAAAGAAAATGAAAACCCTAATTAGAAAAGATATATGCACCCCAGTGTTCATAGCAGCATTATTTACAATTGTCAAGATATGGATGCAACCTAAGTGTCCATCAACAGATGAATGGATAATTAAGATTATATATATATAATATGTAGGTATGTTTGTATATATACAAACATACATACATACAATGGAATATTACCCGATCATGAAAAAGATTAAAATCTTGCTATCCTTCAACATGGATGGACCTGGAGGGTATTATGCTTAGTGAAATAAGTCAGACAAAGACAAATACTGTATGTTTTCACTTGTATGTGGAATCTAAAAAACAAAAGAGCCAATATAACGAAACAGAAACAGACTCACAAAGAACAAGCTAGTGGTTGCCAGAGGGAAGAGGGGTGAGGGAAGGAGCAAAATATGTAAAGGGGATTATGAGGTAAAAACTATCAGTTATAAAATAAATGTCACAGGAATATAATATACAGCATATATAAGAAACATAGTCAATAATAGTAATGTATTGAGAGATTATAGAGTATGGATAACTGAAATAAATGACAGCAAAGTCATAAGAAATGAGAAAGAAGAATTAGGAAAACTCTTTTATGAGGTAGCTGCAATACCCAGGGGATGGTATAGTGTTATTTGAAAGTGGACATAGATTAGTTATAAAAGTATATTGTAAATTTTATGGAAAACACTAACTTAGTTTTAGTAAGAGAAGTGTTCTCTTACTAAATTCATATGCTAAGAGAGGAAAACCCTAAAAATAATAAAAACCAAACTATAAAAATGTGCAATTAAAACCACAGAAGGCAGAAAAAAGAGGGGTGAAATAAATGAAGAATAATGCAATGGATAGAAAACATACAAGTATGGTAGATATGCATCCAACTATATTAATAATAATTTTAACTGTGAATGGTCTAAATACAATAAAAAAACAAAGATTATGGGAGTTCATTAAAAAAACAACATCTAACTATATGCTGTCTATAAGAAATCTACTTTAAATATAAAAACACATATAGGTTAAAAGTAAAGAGATGAATGAAAATATACCTTTTTAATGCTAATCAAAAGAAACTGGAGTAACTATTAATAATTTCAGACAAAGCTGATTTCAGAGGAAGGATGATTATTAGGGATAAAAAAGGAATACACATAATGTTAAAGGGGTGCAATTCTCAAAGAATATACAACAATCCTAAACGTGTAAGCACCAAACAATAGAGTGCCAAATTAGATGAGGCAAAAGCAAATAGAACTGAAAGGAGAGATGGAAAAATCCACTATTATATTTGAAGACTTCAACACCCCTCCATAATTAATTGGTACATCAAATTGGCAGAAAATCAGTAAAGATATAGATGACCAAACAGCAGTATCTATCAACTTGATCTTAATAACATTTATTGAATATGCCATTCAACAACAGTAGAATACACATTTTTCTTAATCTCACATGGGACATTCAAGATAGACCACATATTGGGCCATGAAACACACTTTAACAAATTTAAAGGAAAATAAATCATACAAAGTATTTTCTGAGATCACAATGGGATTAAGTTAGAAATCAATAACAGAAAGTTAGCTGGATAATATACAACTATTTGGTAACTAAAACACACACACACACACACACACACACTTATAAGTAATCCATGGGCCAAAGAGGAAATCTCAAGAAAAATTTTTAAAAAATATTTTGAACTAAAGCAAAATGAAAATACAACTACTCAAAATTTGTGAGATGCAGCAAAAGCAGAGCTTGGAGGGAAAGTTATAGAATTAAGTGCATATATGTGAAAAGAAGAAAGATCTAAACTCAATAAGCTAAGTACCACTCTAAAAATGAGAGAAGAGCAATTCAAGTATAAAGTAAGCAGAAGAAAAGAAATAATAAGAATTATAGCAGAAGATGACATGATACTATACATAGAGAATCCTAAAGATGCTACCAGAAAACTACTAGAGCTAATCAGTGAATTTGGTAAAGTAGCAGGATACAAAATTAATGCACAGAAATCTCTTGCATTCCTATACACTAATGATGAAAAAGCTGAAAGAAAAATAAAGGAAACACTCCCATTTACTATTGCAACAAAAAGAATAAAATACCTAGGAATAAACTTCCCTAAGGAGACAAAACACCTGTATGCAGAAAACTATAAGACACTGATGAAAGAAATTAAAGATGATAAAAGCAGATGGAGAGATATACCATGTTCTTGGATTGGAAGAATCAACATTGTGAAAATGACTATACTACTCAAAGCAATCTACAGATTCAATGCAATCCCTTTCAAACTACCAATGGCATTTTTCACAGAACTAGAACAAAAAATTTCACAATTTGTATGGAAACACAAAAGACCCCGAATAGCCAAAGCAATCTTGAGAAAGAAAAATGGTGTTAGAGGAATCAGGCTCCCTGACTTTAGACTATACTACAGAGCTACAGTAATCAAGACAGTATGGCACTGGCACAGAAACAGAAATATAGATCAACGGAACAGGATAGAAACCCATAGATAAACCCATGCACATATGGTCGCCTTATCTTTGATAAAGGAGGCAAGAGTATACAATGGGGAAAAGAGAGCCTCTTCAATAATTGGTGTTGGGAATACTGGATGGCTACATGTAAAACAATGAAATTAGAACACTCCTTAACACCATACACAAAAATAAACTCAAAATGGATTAAAGACCTAAATGTAAGGCCAGACACTTTAAAACTCTTAGAGGAAAACACAGGCAGAACACTCTATGACATAAATCACAGCAAGACCTTTTTGACCCACCTCCTAGAGAAATGGAAATAAAAACAAAAATAAACAAATGGGACCTAATGAAACTTAAATGCTTTTGCACAGCAAAGGAAACCATAAACAAGACAAAAAGGGAACCCTCAGAATGGGAGAAAATATTTGGAAATGAAGCAACTGACAAAGGGTTAATCTCCAAAATATACAAGCAGCTCATGCAACTCCATATCAAAAATACAAACTACCCAATCCAAAAACGGGCAGAAGACCTAAATAGACATTTCTCCAAAGAAGATATACAGATTGCCAACAAACACATAAAAGGGTGCTCAACACCACTAATCATTAGAGAAATGCAAATCAAAACTACAATGAGGTATCACCTCACACCAGTCAGAATGGCCATCATCAAAAAATCTACACACAATAAATGCTGAAGAGGGTGTGGAGAAAAGGGAACCCTTCTGCACTGTTGGTGGGAATGTAAATTGATACAGCTACTATGGAGAACAGTATGGGGGTTCTTTAAAAAATGAAAAATAGAACTACCATATGACCCAGCAATCCCATTTACTGGGCATATACCCTGAGAAAACCATAATTCAAAAAGAGTCATGTACCATAATGTTCATTGCAGCACTATTTACAATAGCCAGGACACCTAAGTGTCCATTGACAGATGAATGGATAAAGAAGGTGTGGCACATATATACAATGGATTATTACTCAGCCATAAAAAGAAACGAAATTGAGTTATTTGTAGTGAGGTGGATGAACCTAGAGTCTGTCATACAGAGCGAAGTGAGTCAGAAAGAGAAAAACAAATACTGTATGCTAGCACATATATATGGAATCTAAAAAAGAAAAAAGAAAAAATGGTTCTGACGAACCTAGGGGCAGGACAGGAATAAAGATGCAGACGTAGAGAATGGACTTGAGGACACGGGGAGGGGGAAGGGTAAGCTGGGACGAAGTGAGAGAGTGGCATGGACATATATACACTACCAAATGTAAAATAGATAGCTAGTGGGAAGCCGCCGCATAGCACAGGGAGACCACCTCGGTGCTTTGTGACCACCTAGTGGGGTGGGATAGGGAGGGTAGGGGGGAGATGCAAGAGGGAAGAGATATGGGGATATATGTATACGTATAGCTGATTCACTTTTTGATACAGCAGAAACTAACACACCATTGCAGAGCAATTATACTCCAATACAGATGTTAAAAAAAAAAAAAGAATTATAGCAGAAACCAACAGAATTGAAAACAGGGAAACAATAGAGAAAATAATTGAAAATAAAAGCTGGTTTTTGGAAAAGATCAATAGAATTGATAAGCTTCTACCTAGGCTAAGAAAGAAACAAATTATTAATCTGAGAAACGAAAATGGGTCATCACTACAGATCTCATACACATGAAATGTATAATTCAGGCATTCTTCATTTTATTATGCTTTGCTTTATTGTGCTTCACAGACACCGTGTTTTTGCAAATTGAAGGCTTGTAGCAACCTGCATGGAGCAAGCTTATAAGTGCCAGTTTTCCAACAGCATTTGCTCACTTGGTGTATCTATGTTACATTTCGGTAATTCTTGCAATATTTCAGAAAGCAAAAAGATTATGACTTGCTGAAGGCTCAGCTGATGGTTAGCATATTTGAGCAACAAACTATTTGTTAATTAAGGTGAGTACATTTTTTAAAAAACATAATGCTATTGCACACTTAGTAGATATAATACATTGTGAACATTAACATTTATATGCACTAGGAAACCAAAAAATTCATGCGATGGACTTTATTGAGAAATTTGCTTTATTGCAGTGGTGTGGAATCAAAGCTGCAATGTCTGAGGCATGCCTGCTAAGGAGTACTATGAACAACTCTATGCCCACAAACTTGATAACTTAGATGAAAAAGACCAAATCCTTGAAGGACACAAGCCACCAAAACTCACACAAGGAGAGAATGATAACCTGAATAGTTCTATATCTAGTAAAGAAACTGAATCATTAATTAATAACCTTCAAAAAATAAAGCAGGTTCAAACTGTTTTACTGGCTAATTCCACCGAACATTTAAGGAAGAAATGATAGCAATGCTCCACAGTCTCTTCCAGAGGGAATCCTTCCCAACTCTTTTTTTTTTTTTTGGCGGCACGGGATGTGGGATCTTAGTCCTCGACCAGGGATCGAACCCGTGCCCTCTGCAGTGGAAGCACCGAGTCTTAACCACTGGACTGCCGGAGAAGCCCCACAACTCGTTCTTTAAGATCAGTATTACCATAACAGCCAAACCATAAAAAGATATTACAAGAAATAAAATTTCAGACCTCATGAATCTCTCATGAATATAGATGTGAAAATTCTCAACAAAATATCAGGAAATTGAATCCAATAATATCTGACAATAATCTTACCCTCAAATCAAGTGGGATTTATTCCAGGGATTCAAAGCTGGTTCAGCATTTGAAAATCAATCAATATCCACCACATCAAGAGGCTAAAGAAGAAAAACCATTTGGTCATATAAATTGATGTAGAAAAAGCATTTGATAGAATCCAACACTCATTTGTGATGAAAACTTCCAGTAAGCTGGAAATATAGGAAACAAAGCTCAGAAGAAACTCCTGGCTGAGCAGCGTGACGCCCACAGGTCTAAAGCCAAGGAAGACTGGCTACAGGCTAAGAGGGAGGAAATCAAACCTCTTCCCCAGGAAGAAGAGACCAAGAAATAAAGCTCCCCTTCTCTTGTGTGAACATAGTAGCCTCAACAATTACACAGATAAATCAATAAAATGAGCCCTATCTGCCTGCAAAAAACAAACAAACAAATGAATCTAAGTGAATCTGAATAACATGTGGTCTTTAATAAATAATAAGGTATTAATTAATTGTACCAAATGTACCATACTACTGTTACATGTTGATAAAGGGAGAAAATGGCTGTGAGATATATGGAAACTCTCTGGACCATGTTCACAAATATAAAACTGTTCTAAAATTGTTAAAAGTTTATTAAAAAACAGTAAATAGGTTAGAAACATGTAGTTTATAATAACATGTAATATAAATATAAGCATAAAATAATCAACATCATGGCAATAAAAATTGAAACTTAAAAAAATTTTTAAATTAAAATTTATATAAAGCTATATTTTAAATTTATATAAATATATACATCTATATATACATTTATATGAATTTACACAAATGTATTTATAATTGTATTCATGTACATATAAGTGTATTAAATAGATTTATATGTGGAGAGACAGAGAGAGAATGTGCTTATTGCTTGTTGTTAATTGTTTGGGTGATATTCTAGACTTTTTAAAAATTGCACTTATTCCTCCCCCTATATCTGTGCCCCTCTCAATGTAATTTTTCAGCTTTTATCATTAAATATCAGACTGTATTTTTCCTCAACACATGAATCTGGGCTGGTCTTGAGGTTTGCTTAGGCTAATAGAATGCAGGAAAAACATTGAGCTAGTTCTGAACCTAGGCTTCAAGAGGCTTTGACTGTTCTGCTGTCTTTCCTGTCACCCTGCCTAGCTGCTATGTGAACAAATCCAGGTTAGCATATTGTATGATGATGCATCTGTCCCAGTTGCCCTAGTAAATCCAGTGAAGAGCCAGCCAACCTCCAGAAGCAGAGCTCCTACCTGACTACCAGCTGACTGCAGATACCTGAATGAGTGCCGCTGAGACCAAAGGACCCACTCATCTAATCCCAGGCCAAATTGTAGATCTACAGAACTGTGAATTTAATAGATGGATATTGCATTAAGTCATTAAGTTTGGGGGTAGTTTATTATGCAGCAAAAACTACTATAGGTTGAGTTTGTGAACTAGAGTTTTGATACTTAAAAACCTGCAATATTTATAAATCCTTTCTAATTAATATTGTTCTTTTTGTTATATTTTCCTTACCTATTGGGAGTAATATTGAATGACAGTTTCAAAAATGTGATTATCATTTCTATTTCCATATAACTAATTAAAATTACTTTATTAGACTACACACTGAATACACACTGAGCAGTCATTCAAATACTCGCTATCCCTATAATACACAACATGCACACATGTTTATTCCCATTTTTACTAGTTTATTTTGGTTAATATCAGCCCATCTTTTTGAGGTTTATTTGTCAAGTCTATTATAGCACAGTGGTATAGTAAAAAGAAAATTAAACTGGGTGTCAGGAGAATGGGGTCTGAGACTTGGATTTGCCACTCACTAACTCTATGACATTTGCAATTTGCTGTAATCCTATGAGTGTCATATTATTCAAATATAAAATGAGAAGATTAAAGTAGAAGATTTCTAAGGTCCCCTTCTAGATCTAATATTCTGTCAGTTCATAATTCTAATATATTTAATAATTATAGATTTGTTTTGTTACATTATTAATTTTTATCATATATTTATAAAGATGGGATAGGAAGAAGGAAAGAGAGCATGAAAAAAGGGTGCCCTTTTTGATGCACCTTGTCCTGAACAATGTGTTGTTTAATTGTGACCCCTTTCTACTGTTCACAAAAATGTGATAAAGATATTCATTTCCTGAAGGACTCAGCATTTGTTGACAGACTCCAGGACAACAGGGAGAATGTATACATAAGAAGTTGGTAAAAGAAAGAAACTGGAAAGGGAGATTTGAATTGATATTGATTTACTTAAGTGAAGGGAAAGGTCAGCAGTTCAAGCAAGGCCTTCAGATACTGGAGGAGGGACTTGTTTCAGCAAGCCAAGACAACACATAAGAAAAGATAGATGATGGAACTTATCTCAGGCATTTAATGGATTTGGGGAAAGATTTGTAAAAATAGAATCCAGAGTAGCAGCTACTTCAGAGTTCCAATAAATGTGGAAATTAGAACAAACCCTTCTGAAAGTGTGACCTGTTAGAAGTCAGCCCTATATGTTACGTAAAACTAGATTCTAACATGCAGCTAAGACCTAGAATTTATCTATCTACATATTTATTGAATCCTGAAACTCATCATATTCTATATAGCTTATTAAGCCAGGATGATGTCCTACTATGGAATACCTCACACACACACACACACACACACACACACACACACACACACACACACATATTCCCACATGTAGGGATAGTCTGCAGTCCCAGGGTCACAACCTAATTCCTTCTTATTCACCTGGGTGCAGGTGGCAGAAATGATGAGAGCCAAACAGAACTTTTCCCTGAAGCAGTGATTATTTTGCAGTTAGGAAGTGGAATAGAAGCCTGTTCAAATATTCTTACTTAGGGACCCATAATTTGAGCACACATCATTACCAGGATCCATTTCCTTGACTTTATAGGAATATATAGTCCACATTATTAAATTATTGCCTCCTTTATCAGATTTCTAAAATGAGATGACTCAGACGTTACAGGCATAACAACCTACATAACAACATGGACCATCGTTTGTGTTGTTCTTTTCTTCCCAATAGGGACATATTAGCAGTTGGGTAACATTTAACCTCCAACTTCTAAAATATTATTGAATAACACTTCACATTTCACAGAAAATGTGATTTCAAGCATCCAACTGTGGATGCTTCTGTGATTCTTTTTTTCACAGAACCTACACGAAGCCTATCTCCAAATATGTTATATGGTATTCACTACATCAGTAATTTGCTTTAACACCAATGTTTCCATACTTGTGAATATTGCACTTAATAGAAGTGCTTCATACATTCAACTATGTAATGATTTCTGATGTTACTCAATATCAGCTGGAAAATACTGTATGAAACACACAGGAACTTTTACTAATAGCAATGTGAACATTTTCTACACGTACACCTAACTCATGTGTGATTAATGAGTGTGTGTCCCTTAGTCCTCTAGCCTCTGGCTTCACTTTTTCTTTATTATTCAAATATAGCAGCTTAGTCACAACACTATTCCCTATGTCTCTAAGTTTTCTTGGGTGAGCTGGGAAGTGGAAGGCTGATGCTTTTCCTGGGTACCTCTTATCTTCTTATGCCTATTCCTTCATTCCCTACCTTCACTCTCTACCAAACAACACTTATCAAGTATTTTACATATATCAGGTTTATACTGAAGGTTTGAAGTAATATAGTGGGATTATAGCACAACAGAAAACATCTTAAAATTTAGCATCAGATATCACTGCCCTAAATTTTTACTGGGCCTTCCCTGCCACTAAGAGCTTCTTGGTGGCTCTATCTCTTCCATAGGCTATCACATTTTCAGGTTTCTTTCTTTCTTTCAAGACTTGTTTCCTTCACTTTCATCTCCACATTGGTGTCCTTTTGCCCTTTCTTTAAAGCTACCTGCATGAACTCATAATCTTTTTTACTCTCTTAGGTAGCACTATAAAGTTATCTCTTTTAGTGCTCTGGATTCTAACTTTTTCAACCAAAAAGACTCCTCAAAGTACATTGCAGTTTTTTTTGTCCTGAAAAAAAAAAAAAGAAAAAAGGTGATAGTCAACATTAAGGAGATTGTTGATTTTCCCCTAGAATGCAGCAGAAAAGCAGACATTTTGTTTTTTAAATAGGCTTTATGGCCCAGAAATTCACAGGTATGTGCATAATGTCCCCATCTCCATGGGTGAGATTTGTCAGACCCTTTATCTAGCTTACAATATTGTAAAAAGTTTCACCCTTAGTATTGAATCTCTCCAATTCCTATGAACATCAGTATTCCCAAGTCTGGTTGCTCACAAAAGGCCTGTCTTTTTCTCCCTGCTGCCCCAGTCATCTACAGTTTCACACCATTTCTAAAGATTGCTTTCCACCATTCCCCCTCAGGAACTTCTTGGCTAAGTGGTAATTTTAAATATGATGCTGCTATCAAGAAAAAGCACATTTAGAAAAAGCCCAAAAGATGGTGTGTATAACTTTAAATGCTTCAAATTGTACATAATGAAAAGACAATATACATGAAAGTTCCCAAGAAGGAAAAAGAAATTTTAAACAAAGAGTTATACCTCACTTTATTTAGTGATTATATTCCTGAACAATTACATGTAAATTTAATTTCAGTAAATTAAATCCTATGTGGCAACTCTTAAGAAGAAAACATTACTTAAAGGGGACTCTGAAACAAATTCCTTTATAAAGTGAACTTTTATGCAAGTATTGATTTGTTTCTATCTGAATATTATAAATTTAGTTATACTTGATTAATATAATATTCTTGTTGGGAAATTAATAGGGGATGCCCCCGAACAAGCTTCCTTTGTGAAAGAGGACTATGCTTTGTCAAAAATTCCTTCTCTACCTTGTAATGTAGATGAAACTTACTTGAGTTCATTCTGTTCCCACAAATGAAAGGGAGAAGAGGGTGAAAATTCTCTGGGAAAGATTTCTTTATTGACTCCCTAGTCTTACTTGATTAGTTTAGAGAAGGAGCTAAATTCAGGAAGAAATTTGACTTCCATTTTATTAATATATAATACATAAAAATACAATATACAGATCTTAAGTGTTCAGATTTCCCAATTATAGTCACCAGTGTCATGAAAATATCTTATTTTGAAACCTCCAGAACAATAGATCTCCCTTAAAACATATTATTTCACCCTTTTGATTACCATCGAGGGGAGCAGTAATGGTAGTTAAGATAAGAGTTTGAATCCTAATTCTAACATTTACAAGTTATATGATCTTGGAAAAGTTGTTAACTATTTTCTGTATTTGTGTCTTTATATGTTATACAGTGTTAATGATAAGGCAAAAATTAAATGAAATAATATATGTAAAGGGCTTCACTTAGTGCCCAAGACATAAATACTTGATAGCTATTTGCTATGAATGCTCTTCCTATTTGTAAAAACCATAATATAAATGCTAAGTCAGAAGGGTTCACTATTGTAGACAAAGATGTTTTGTGTTGACAAATAGTAAAATACACATTCATTGAATGTACTTTGAAACTACTACATATCATGTGTACTTTGTACTACTACATATCATGACTTATGCTGAAATTCAGTCACCCTGGCAGTTGAAACTGAGATAAAAGCAGACTTTCAGCAATTTAGCTCTTCTAGAATGGTAATGGACAGAAAAGATTGAAATGAATAAGTATTCTGTGTCCAATGTATATAGAAAAAAATTTCTTGTGTCATGATGAAGCACAGTTTGAAGCAGTTAAGATTTACAGTTAAATCTGAAAGCCAAGACTTGGATTACTTGAGCAATTGCGGTTTGGCAGACTTGACTTGTGTAATGTTACTTCCCCAACCAAATGCCTAAGGCTTCAGACTCCTTGAATGTAGAATTCTGGAACGCCAGAATAAGTTTCTCTGATTCTCTATAAAAAATCAATGTTATATTATTGCTTATAAAATAATTCAACAACATGGAATGGGGGAAATAGATTAAAGGAAAAAAATCAGTATAATTCTACTATCAAACCCACTCCATTTAATCTTTAGAAAATTTAATAATGAAGTTTGTGGTTCAAAATTAAAAATTTTGAGTGGTTGTTTTCTTTCAGCTTAAAGTATTATATCTGAGACCCTAGTACAGCAAGCGCTATTTTTACTACTGATACATTATGAATTTTAGTGGACTTTATTACAGACATTCAAATAAAAAGCTGTCAAGAGAGATAAAAGGATGTAGATCTGGATTTTAAGGGACTCTAATTAGATTTAAAGGTCAGCAATAGCAGAAAAAGGCAACATATCTAAATAAAGCATAAACTTCTATGAGAGAATATACTAATATTTCATGTAAAGTACTTGTCAGACTGATCATGGTGCCTATTCCCAAGAGTTAACTATTTTCTGTGATGTAACTTTAACATGGTAATCCCTGGTTAATTTGCTTTTTAAGTACATGGTGTTTGCTTGTTTTTACAAATGGTTGAGTTTAACTTGTAGATGATCCAGTTATGCTACATGATGCTTTCTCTCAAAATAAGCACTTTGGCTAGGAATCTTGAGTTCACTATTGTCTTTGTTTTCTTTTTGATATACAGTTAAATATTGATGGGATTTTTAAAAGGCAAATGTTTCGGGTATTATAAATTACTCTTTATTACACTTTAATTAGTATACTCCTAGAGATGCTCAATTATAATAGCTGTTAATATTTCTGAAACTTAAATTAAGATTCTACACTGTTAGTGAGCAAACTCATTAAAGACATGAAAGGATGACAAGATGAAAAAGGATTTACATTTGTAGAATCTCCTGTAAAATTATTAGAAGTGACAGGTTCCATTTTTTTGATGCTGAAATCAAGGTTGCATGTCTAAACCATAGTGACACCATGGTTAGATTTTGCATAGCTGAGAACTAATAGGAAATTAATAGAGTGTAATACAGGCCTATTGAATTTGGTATAATGGTGCTACTTTGATGCGTAAGAACAGAAGGCATAATTTCAATCTTTGTTTAGTGTCTTGGACAGCCAACCTCAGTAGCATCTAAGTATGGTCAGGATTAAAAATGTGATGGATAGTACCACAGCACCTTCTTGACAGCTTTTCTGTTCAAATACACATTTCTGTCACAGCCCCAGAAAGTTTGAAGGAGAGTTCAGAGATGAAATATCATAGCTGCAACAAGCTCAGTGTGAAGCTATTATGTTTTGAAAGGAAAAATAATTGCAAATTGTACATTTCCTAGGCACCTATATGTATTAATAATGCAGAGTAATAAATACACTGGAGTATACTAATGAAATGTTATTGAACATTAAAGTTTTGGAAACTATAGGGTTATGAATCTGTCAAGAAAATGTCAATGCATATGTTTACTTTCAGATTTCTGTACCTGTTTTAGGCAAATAAATATTTGGGAGAGTTGTGAAAAAAACATGATTTATTCCACCTTTCATAATGTCTCTTCAGTACATTTTTAAAACAAATTTGAGGTACTTCTAAGCTGTTTAGAATCTAAATGATCAATACATCCACCCCCATGCAAATCTTATGCTCATCTACCAAAATCATTTTGAACTGCACAAAAGATTATCTTTCTAGGAAGTGTGGTTTTCATGAGGTACTATAGCATTGTTCTATCAAATATTTTTTCTTAAAAAAATTGAAGGGATCCCCCTGAAAAGAAATATTAAATAACCTACAACCTCGTATCCCACATTTATTTCATAATAGAACTACATTCTGCAACAACTTTTTTTCTCGTGATGTATGTCTTCCCCCATTGTTTCTTCAAGTAAATTCATTTTTACAGCAATAAATCAAAAGTGTTAGTGTTCAGAGTTTGCAGCACCCTAGAATATTAAGTTCTACTCTATCTTGAAGAAGGAAATGGACAGAGTTCAACTGAAATGAGCATAAAATCATTTATAGAATTCTTCTTTTGTGAACCAAGAATAACCTGCCACCCTTCCTGACAAATTATCTTTGAGTCTGGGAACTAAGCATTGCACAAGGACATTGCATACTGCAGACCATTGGTTTATCAAGCACTGCAATCTATTTTTGATAATTTTTGCAATGAACATTTTCATTATAATGAAATAGTTGTCCGCTATGTCAGAGTTAACACATAATTAAGATTAATCATTCAATTAATATGGAATGCTTACCACGGTTAATATAGAAATATGAGTCAAGGTATTCTACACCGGCCTAAAATGTTCCCATAGAGATATTATCCATAAAGATAATAGATACTTTGTGCTTGAAAGAAAGTCAGAAAGAGAATTTGAAGGCTAAATAATGGGAAATTGTTTTGCTGGTTTCTCAATGTGTATTCTCGATATTTGTGTCATTAATTTTGTTGGTTTCTAGGGGTACTTGAGCATCTATTTACTCAGCTTTCAGAATATTTTTATTGAACATCTATATATGCATGGTACTATGCTGAGGTTTTGAATATGAGTGTGGCGCAGACTCTTCCATAAAAACGCATAGAGAGAATAGGAAAAGTATATAGAGTGCACCAATAGCTATAATCCAATATGTAATATGATAAGTGTCAAGGAAGCTACTGTAAAAAGTGCTATGAGAGTTTAAAAGGAGGAAAGCTTACCAAGAGAGCTTTCATAGAAAATACGGGCCTAGAAGTAGTGCTAGACTGTGGACAGGTGTGCCTCATCCAGGAGGAGATCATTCAGTTTAGAGGTACAACGTGAATCATGTCACAGAGGCAGGCAAGTTCTCATCATGTTCATGGTGCAATGAGTATTCCAACTCCTTCAAGAGTAGAAGTGAAGGAGACAAATAGAGAAATGTTTGTGGGGAAAGTAGGTTGGAAGCATTTTATGGAATTTTTTCGTGTAACACTGGTAAGTTTATGCATACTAATAGGAATTGGAGAACCATTAATGTTTTCTGAATATTTTTTGTTGTTTATTTTATCTTTGCTGCTTTGAAAATGATACAAGTTCCTCTTGAAACTGTTTCCTCACCATTACGTCCTGTTTTCCTCTTACCTCTCCGGCTGTTCTTTCTTAGTCTTCACAAAGTCTTTTCCCTATTTACCCCTTAAATGTTGTTGTTTCTTCATATTCTTCCTGGAGCATCTCACCTATTCCTTTATCTACAATTACCACCACTATCTTTAGAATTTTACAGTATCCATTTCCAACCCAATGTTCTCCTGAGTTTTATATCTGAAAATCCCATAGTCACTTTACTTGTCTGTCTCTCTTACTAGACTATGAGCCCTTTGAGTCTTACACATTTTTTTAATCCTCATTGTCTAGGTAGCCTAATACAAAATAGATGTTCAAGACACATGTTTGAAGGCAGGAATGAATGAATGAATGAATGGTAGCATTGTGATCATGATTGTACTTTGGGAAACTGAATCTTGCAGTAGTTACAGAAAGTATCAGAGTTGGCTTGAGAAATGGGTTGCACTTTTTAACTTTTGTGTTTCATTCTCCACATTACTTGTTCTTTACTTAGACCTACACAGAGATAGAACCCTATTAATTCACATACTCTTGCAGAAACACAGACTACATTCACTTACACAAACACACATTTGTGATGCTCTTCCATTACAATTCCTCTTACGGATACCTTGAGGAAACCATGCAATTTATAGGCCCCTGTGTCATTTCCACTTCTCTCCATCTTCCACACCCAAGAAAAGCTTATTTGCCATGTCTTTGTGTTACTTCATATTCACCTGGCAACTATCACAATTACAAGTCTATTGTCTAATAGGTAAGTATATAGATATTTTTTAAAAGTCAAGCTTTATGTTATGAACTCAAGTTAAATGATGACAAATATAGAGGTATGTTTTCTGATTCACAGTATCATAATGGTTCTATGAAAATTTTACTTTGGATTGTTTTATCTTTTCCTTTCCTTGATGCTTTTTGGTTCCAAACTTATTTTATGGAAAAATAAATTTCTATTGTTTACTACTAAACAACAATCAACAATGTTACTTTGCAATTGATATCTAAAAATAAAGATCATTCACTCATTTGATAAATATCTGTTACACATTTACTAAGTATAAGATACTGTGCCATGTCCACATTATAAGGTATAAAGAACATCTTTAATACAGTATACATAGGTCAGGCTCCTGTTTCAAGCCCTAATTCAACCATTCTCCTCTCTGCTCCAAAGCCAAAAGATGAATCATCTTGGTATATTTCGCATTGTCTTCATCAATATCATTGTAATTCAACAAGTATTTGAATACCTAGAATGTGCAACACATTACACTAATAGACATAGCGGGGAAAGAACAAAGGTAACAAAACCATTTCCCATCCTTTAAGAGCTTAAAACCAAGTACATTTTACATTTATTGAGCCTTTACTATGTTTCACACATGTCCTGGCATTTACATTTATTAGCAAAACCCACATGACTTAGCTACTATTTTTATCTGTACTTTTTAGGTGAAGAAACTCAGGCAGAGGTTTCTCATCTGAAGTCTCACAGCTAGTAAGTAGAGGACCTAGGATTTTCATTCAGGTCTTTCTGACACCAGAGACAGACTTTTTAATGAATGTTACTACACTATATTTCCTGGAATGAGAAAGAAAGATGCATGCGCAAATAACTACAGTTCAGCAGTGATTGTGAGATATAAATAATAAAGATGTCAACAAAGTACTGTGGAAACACAGCAAAAGGAAATGGGAAGATTTCATGGAAGAAGGCTTCATTTAAATCAAGTCTGTAATAACAGTAATAGCTACCACCTTTGAGCAAGTTCAGCTTGCCAGATATTTGTGATGATCTTTATACATACCACTTATATCCTCACAATAATGCTAACAAGTTATTTTACACTCGAGGAAACAAGGGCTCACGGTGATCAAAACCTTGTCCAATGGTCATACACCTAACAGTAGCAGATCTAGCATTAAGAAACCAGCCTACACAGATTGCCCTTTCCCCTCTCCCAAACCCTTCATTTCCACTTCCCTACACTGCTACTCATAAATATGGTTTCAACTTATTTAAGCAGTGGTCATAGGGAAAGGCATGAAATTAGGGAAATTTAAGGTTAGTTTTGGAAATGACTAGTCACTATTATTTGGAGTATAAAGGTATATTGTGCAGGAGGATAGAAGAATAGTGAGAGATATAGCTAAAAGCTCGCTTAGGTTAGATTGTGGCAGGCAGAAAACATCCAAGTTAGAACTCTGCCAGTCAAGATACATTTACAGCCAAGTATTAGATAAGTTGGTATAGGGATAGAGAATAAAATCAGTAAATATTCTCCTGTAATAATTCAGGCAAGGGATAAAGAACGCCAGAATTAGGTGATGAAAGTGGGAATTGCAATAAAGAGAACAATGTTAGAAATACTGTGAAGAGAGCATTGACAGGATTTGTCCCCGTTAACATCCCCTGAAATCCTCTTTTCTGAGATTATGTACTTCCAGTTAGTAAATTTTCTGCTAAAAACATGTTTCAGTGTAATGCACCTTCTTCACTATATATTCATAGTTTTGTCTAATAATATGAGTTAATTTTTGTTGAATTTTGTAATATTTAAGGACACAGACTGCTTCCCCTAACTTCGCCTTAATAATATGTGTGTAAATTCAAATATACCTTTAAAATATTAGCTAAAATGTTAAAAATAACATTATAATGATTACATGGATTGATTGAGCATAAATTCATTCTTTCTTACTTTCATCATAAAGAAGTACTATATCTACCATGTTTCAAAATTATTTACCTGACTCCACATATCCTCAGCCATCTCCATTTTTTTCTTCCATTCATAGAAAATTCTTCAGAAGTCGTCGTTTGCCTCCAACTCAAAAATCTAAAGACAGATTTTTATCCCCATCAATACACTAAAGCCATTCTTTTCAAAGTCAACAACAACCTCCAAATTGCCAAAAACTTGGGTTAACCTTTAGGCTTTGTTTTACTAGATCTATTACTAATATTTGACAGTTGATCACTGATCTGCTTCCTTTACTTAGGTTCCAGGACATAAAATTTTTCTTGTCCTTCTCTTATCTCACTGGCTGCTTCTTCTCAGTATCATTTGCTTAATTCTCTTCCTCTTCTCAACCTCTAAATGTTGGAGTTCTCCAGGAGTCTGTCATCATGTGTCCTCTTACCTTCTCTATTTAGACTGAATTCCTTGATGATCTCATACAGTCCTAATGCTTTTAAATGTCATCTGTATTTTGAAAATTTATGTAAGTAGCCATGAGCAATGGATTCAACTCCAGGCTTCTACATCCAGTTATCACTTTGATATCTAATAGGTATCTTAACCCTTACATGATAAATAACTAAACTGTTGATTTCTACTCCCCCATTCTGGAACTTGTTATTCCTGCAATATTCCACATAAAGGTAAATGCACTCAGTTGCTTAGACTTAGCCTTGGACATCATCCTTGGCTTCTCTCTTTTCCTTACATCTTTCCCATCGAATTCCCGTCAGTTCTATCTTCAAACTGTATCTGAAATTAAAAAACTCCTTACCACTTGCACTACTGCCACTCTGGTCAAAGCCATCATCTTTCACCTGAATCACTGTAATAGCCTTCTAATTGCTCTCCCTGCTTCTACCCTCTCCCCATTATAGTCTTTTTTTCTACACAGCATTCAGAGCTATCCTTCACATTGGGCTGATCCTCTTCTCGAAACACTCCAATGAATTTGTGGTAGCTTTAAAGCATACTGCAAAATCTTTAACACTTCCCATCATGTGGTGAAATATATGTCCTCTCACCTTGAGTTGGCTTATGTCTCTTTTGACCAGTAGAGTGCTGCAGAATGCTGCTATGTGACTTCCAACGGTAGGCCATGAAAGATTATGCAGGTCTTACCTTGTTCACTGGAATAGTTTCTCATAGCTCTGAGCTGCCATGTAAGAAATCTAACTGTCCTGAGTTTGCTGTGCTATGGTTGACAGTCCTAGCTCAGCTTAGCCTTCCACCCATCCCCACCAAGGTGCCAAACATGTGAGGGAACCTTTTGCAGAACCTCCAAACCATCCCATCTGCCAGCTGAATGGCAACAAGTGACATTCATCAATGCCACATGGACCAGAAAAATCACCCAGCCAAGCCTCATTTTAGTTCCTGACACAGAAAATCATAAAATATAGTTAAATGGTTGCTGTTTTAATTCCCTAAGTTTAAAGATTGATTGTTATGCAGATAAATGGAATAGACTTATTCAAATTAAAAGTCAAACTCTTTTCAAACTTAACATGATGAAAACTAAACTCCATATCACCATCCCTAAGCCTGTTCCTCCACTAGGATTTCCTAACTTAGTTAACGCTAACTGCATTTTTTAAGTCTCTTAGGCCAAAAACTTGCAGTTATCCTTGATTCATTTTTTCCTCCATATTCCACCTAAGATCTCAGAGCAAATATTTTGGTTCTACCTTCATATTATGTTCCGAATATGGCCACTTCTCACCATTTCCAATGCTACCACTCTGGTCCAAGCCAGTCATCTATCACCCATATTACTGCAATAGTCTCTCAACTCAACACCAACCCCCGATTCTTTTAATAGAAATTTGAAACATTAGTATTTATTTTGAAAAATTAAGTTTCAACTGTGACCTACTTCTTTATCTCAGGAAACATTGGAATTGTCTTTTTCTTCAGTCGTCCTTCATTTCTCTTCCTCAAACCTTTGAAGAGCTGGTAGTATGTAGGACATGCTCAGCTTTGAGCCTGGTTCGTGCCCAGTTATCTCTCAACAACACAAAGGTATCTGTTGTTTTCCTCTATTTATCTACAAAGATGAGCAATACATTCAATTTCCATGGCACTACTTTAGACTTGAACATGAACAAATAATTGGATGAGGGTGGTGGTGTAGGAACTCTATTAGAATCTCCTGATGAGCCTTTTCAAACTATTCACACACACACACACACACACACACACACACACACACACACTGAGAGAATGGTAACTCTGAAGTGTACTCCTTTCCCTAACGTTGGTCTCTTTCTAGACTAGAATTAACATTGGAGTATATACAGAGAATTGAAATCTATATAGATTGCTTCTGAATAACCCAGCATATTTTTCCTAGCTGAAATAAAATTTTTCTAAGGGAAGCAACCAGGTAAATGATACAGATTGAGCACCCAGAAAAATTAGTAGAAAAAGATGAGATGCACATGACTACTGTAGAGGATGGCATCCCGGTTCTCTCATGGTCATACTGGACACCATTGTAATTTAGTATCCTTACATTTTCATTTTACTTGAACTGTTTTAGAACACATACCAAAAGAACAAATAACACACATAATACACACTGAATCTGTTATCATTTATCTCACATAATTCAGATGCAGTTGAAAATATTACAATCTAGCATTTCATAAAGACCAAAATTTAACTTCAGGTAGAGTTGACATGATAATTTTAAGCCCCAAATGAGATTTTTTGTGTGTTTTGTTTTGTTTTGCTTCTTTTGGAACATAGATTTGGATAGGGGAAAGTCAGGTTGAAGAAAAGGATCCAGGAAAAGGCAACAAATGATTTAGAAAATAATTATTGGCATCTGTTGGTCCTCTACAATGGGTTAAAGTCAAAATTAGTATTTTTGTTCCCTGAGCTAATTGAGACTGCACTTTAAAAGTCACATTTGGTGTAATGAAGAATGAGGTCAAGTTGTGCTATGTCTGGGTGACATACAGCTCAATGGAATGTCTAGACTGTAGGGTCCTTAGGTCTCCATGGAACTTTGGAAGCTTCATTTAACACAAATAATTTCTATGTACTTTTTGCATTAGGAACAGCTGTACTTTTGCATTTCCAAGTGATCTCTGTCCTCAAATAGCAATTTTTTCATCCTTCTGAATATGCTGTTGCCCTCTCTCCTTATGTGTTTCTTGCACTATGAACTTTTTCTGCCAACATGATGCATTTTAAAAGTAAATAATTTACGGGGAGTTGGGGAGGTGGAAGAATGGAGGGTTAACTGCTTACAAAAACCTGTGCTCTTGAGGTTTATTATCTGTGAACCTTTTAGGTAGAATTATAGCCTTATATTCACTGAGTGACCTGAAAAGAATCAGGTGAATACTAAAGGGCTTTTTCTTCAGATCTGTAACTATAAAAGTAAATTAAATTATACGTGAAAAATAAAGGAGAAAGACAAGTTTAATCAGATGCCTTACTGAACATCAAAACATATGCTAACTAGGCCAGTTCAGATTATCTTCTTAAGAAAATTGGTATTTGTCATCACTCTACGGGTTTTTAGTTTCTGAGGCCAGCACACTCCTGAAGCTGTTATTTTATCCCACTAGCTACTAAGACTACACTTCAGGGGAGCTTGTATTCTGAACCCCTAGATTTCCCATAAACTTGACCTGAATCAAAGATTATAGCATGATTCTTCTTTTAATTAGGCTTTTTTTCAAATAAAACTAATTACTAGTGAACAGAACTACTGATAAACATTAGAGAGCACTATAGATCAAATTACATACAGCTTGGAGCAAGATTTAATAAATGAACAGCTAAATTAAAATTAATACAATTAAAATCGGGAAGTTGCTTTTGAAAATCCACTATGTGTTAATGTAATTGCCATTTGGTCTGTCTGATTATTGTTATGTTGTCTGGTTTTAGTACAGTGCATAATTTGTCATTTATTTAATTATGATGCACTGAGTTCCTACTATGTGTCATACACTGTACTAGGAATTGGGATGCAAAGATTGTGAAGTCAGGTATCATAACTTCAAAGTGCTCATAGCACCAACTCAATAAAAAAAAAAAGCTGAATGTTTAAATATTGGGGGAAACACAACAAGCTCTTCAATGGAACGTATATGCGTACAGACAGAGTATGTCTGTAAAGATTACTAAGAAACTAGTAAAGTGGTTGTCCCTGGGTTGGAAAACTAAGTAACGGGGGAAAGGGCAGTGAGAGAGACTCACTTTTCACTGTATATATTTTCAGTTTTGGACTCCTGTATGAACTACACTTAGTATACATTTAAAGTACAAAATAATTGTTTTAAAAATATTTTTTAAATGTTTGTGCTTGCCATACATAGTCTGATCTCATCAAAATGGGTCTGTCAAAGTGGCAGGTAACTTTTGAGATTTAGGTGACTGATCAAATACAGGTGAACAGGGCATTAAGTAGATAGATATATACGTCCGGAACCCAGGAGAACAATTTCTGGGCTAGAGATACAGAATTAGGTAATTGAAACCATGCAAGTGGATAAGATTAACCAAACTGAGATAAGCTATGGACCTACCAAAGAATGATATATGGAGAGAAATAGGAGCCAGCAAAGAAAATTGAGAATGAGTATGATGAATATGAAAATTTACATAAATGGAATGAAAACCAGCAGAGTGTGGTAAGGGAGCAATGCGAAACAACAATGGGCAACACTCAAATGTTGTTAAGAGATTAAAAAAGATCTAGAAATTATTTATTATATGTGACAGCAAGGAGGTTGGAGGATATTTACTAGAGTATCCTTAAGGAGACAGGCAGATAGGAATGGCTGGAGGAATGTGGATATAAAGAAGAAAGATTAGCAACTTGAGAAGTTATTCTTTATTTTTAAATGTTTTAATATTTTTATTTTTAATTGAAGTATAGGTGATTTACAATGTTATATTAGTTCCAACATAGTGATTTGATATTTTTGTAGATTATACTATATTTAAAGTTATTATAAAATATTGGTTATGTTTCCTGTGCTGTACACTACATCCTTGAATCTTATTTATTGATATTTTATATCTAGTAGTTTGTACTTCTTAATATCCTTCCCCTATCTTGCTGCTCCCGCCACTCCTGTCTCCACTGATAATCACTAGTTTGTTCTCTGTATCTATGAGTCTGTTTCTGTTTTGTTATGTTCCTTCATTTGTTTTGTTTTTTAGATTCCACGTATAAGTGAAAACAACAGTATTTGTCTTTCTCTGTCTGACTTACTTCACTAAGCATAATACCCTCCAGCTCCATCTATGTTGCCACAAATGAAAAAATTTTATTCTTTTTTATGGCTGAGTAATATTACATTGTGTGTGTGTGTATATGTACACACCACATCTCCTTTATCCGTTCATTTGTTGATGGACATTTAAGTTGCCTACATATCTTGGCTATTTTAAATAGTGTTTCTATGAACACTGGGGTGCATATATCTTTTCAAATTAGTGTTTTTGTTTTCTTCAGATATATACCCAGGAGTGGGATTGCAGGATCTTAAGGAAGTTATATTTTTAAATTTTTGAGGAACCACAATACTGTTTTCCATAGTGGCTGTATCAATTTACATTCCCACCAACAGTGTCCTAGGGTTCCTTTTTCTCCATATTCTCGTCAACATTTATTATTCATTGTCTTCTTAACAATAGCCATTCCGGCAGGTGTGCTGTGATATCTCACTCTGGTTTTGATTTGCATTTTTCCCTTCCTATAATTTCTTATAATTTCTCGTTGTAGCCTCTTCTTTTTCACTTAAAGAAGACCCTGTAAACTTCTTGTAAGGTTGGTTTAGTATTGATGAACTCTTAGTTTTTGCTTGTCTGAGAAGCTCTTTATCGCTCCTTCAATTCTGAATGATAACCTTGCTGGGTAGGAGATTTTATGTTGTGGATTTTTTCCTCTTAGCACATGATAAATATATCATGCCACTCTCTTCTGCCCTGCAGAATTTCTGCTGAAAAATAAGCTGATAACCTTGTTGAGGTTTGCTTGTATGTAGACGCTTTGTTTTTCTCTTGCTGCCTTTAGAATTCTCTCTTTAACTTTTGCCATTTTAATTATGATATATCTTGGTGTGGGTCTCGTTGGAGTCATCTTGTTTGGAACTCTGTGCTTCCTAGATCTGAATATATGTTTCCTTCTTCAGGTTCTGAAAGTTTTCAGCCATAAGTTCATCAAATACATTTTATACCCTTTTGCCTCTCAATTCTCCTTCTGGGACCCCTATAATACAAATGTTAGTATGCTTGACGGTGTCCCAGAGGTTCAATAAACTATTCTCACTTTTTAAAAATTTATTTTACTTTTTGATGTTCTGGTTGTTTGATTTCCATTATTCTGTTTTCCAGATCACATATGTGTTCTTCCATATCACCTAATCTGCCGCTAATTCCCTCTATTTTTCATTTTAGTTATTGTAATCGTAAGCTCTGACTTATTTATATTTTCCAGTTCTTTGTTAAAATTCTCAATGTGTTCATCTATATTTCCCCCAGTTCAGTCAGCATTCTTATTACTATTGTTTTGAACTCTTTATCAGGTATATTATTTATCTCTGTTTCAATAGGGCTTTTTTTCAGGTTTTTTTTTCTTTTCTTTCATTTGAAACATATTCCTCCATCTTCTCATTTTGTTTAACTTTCTCCCTCTCTCTCTCTCTCTCTCTGAAATTAGGTGAAACAATTACCTAACCCACACTTGAAGGGAAAAGACTTCTAAAATTCAATTTGTTGTAAGGTTACCTTCCTTATTTTTCAAGACTACAGGGACCCCTTGACACCAAGGAGTTATCTGCTTCTATGCTTCACTATGTGCACGATTGCCTTTGGGTGCTACTATGGAATATGGTTCTGGTCTATGCAGATTGTGGGACCTACCAAACTTTGTCCCATTCCCAATTTCCAGGAATCTCTCATCCCTCTTTTCCAGTTTATATCAGTTAGATTTTGCAGTATAACAAACCAGCCCAAAATTTAGTGGCTTAAAATAACAGCCATTTTATTTAGCTCCAGATTCTGTGGGTCAGCTGGGTAATTTTTCACATCTAAGATGTTTGTTTGTTTTTATCTTTGCTGAGCTCTATCACATGTCTATGATCAGCTAGTTGGTCAGCTAATTAGTGTTTGATCTAAAATGACCTCACTGACAAGCTGTTGATCAGAGTACACCATATTTTTTTCAATGCCATTTCTTCATCCTCCAGAAGTTTAGTTCAGGATTCTTCACAGTAATGTTAAAACATACCTCCATCATATGTAATTTTCTGCTTATTTGGCAGTAAGAAAGCCAGCACTAATGCAACAGTACTTTTCAACTTTCTGCTTATGTCATGGTTTCTAGCTCACTACTGGCTCATAGAAGGCACACGGCCATCACACATTCAAGGGGTTGGGAAATAGCTGCACCATTTAACTTAGGAGCTGCAACTTTTGCATATGTTATTGCAGTTGACCACAGAGTCATCAATGGCAATCCTTCTTTCTTTATCAGTGAAATTGTATAAGAAAAATCTATTTTAAACATTTAAACAGATGAGGCCAAGAAGATGGGGCTCACTCTCCCCTTGGCTCCCAATAAAGGTTAGCTCTCATAACTCCCTGGGAGGGGCAAGAAGCCAGCATTTCTAATCCCTTAAAACTCCAAGCTGAAAATGCTAAATTCCTGGTGGGTGCAGCTGAGAGGTCAGGGGCTCCCTTCATTCAACCAGCCCTTACCATAGGACAGAGTACTCCATGTGTGGCAGGCTGAGAATACTGGGGCCCCAATCTCCCTTGATCCATCTCACTTGTAAGGCAGAAGTTCCTGGCCAGGAGAGGGAAGCCAAAAAGACCAGAAACTACCACTCATACCAGTGCCCAGAGTAGTGGTTCAGAGATTTTGCTCGGAGAGGCATTCCATATGAAAAGAGAGCTCTGAAGCTCTATCTAAAGGAGAAATTCAAACCTAAGGGCATTCTCAAAAACAATAGCGTCTCCTGATTAGGAGCAACAAGCCAAAAGTAGGCCAACTAGTTCACCAGAAAGACTAGGGGAAGAGACAACCAAGAAGAGCCCATCTGGATAAGAAAAAACTTCAAAGGCTGGCCTTAAAACCTACACCTGTACAAAGTTAGTTGTATTGGATCACTGAGAAATTTATGTCCTAGAACATTGTCAAATATAATAGAGAAATCAGATAGTAATTAGTGGAGCCTAATAGGTGTAGTGTAATATCAAATGAAGTAGATTGCTTAAAAGAGAGATCAGAGAAAGAGACAGAAATTCGTGATAAAATCACTATCATACCAGTGTGCCTGTGCACCCCCTCCCAAGGAGCAAAACCAAAGGCACTACACTATGGGTAAATAGACTTCACAAAAGTAACAGTTGAATCAGGAAATATATAAACAAACAATGACAAAAACAAGCCCTGGAAATGGGGGAGAGAAATCAGTACTCAGCTTTACTGCAATGTATTACCAAAAATGTCTAGTTTTCAAACAAAAATATAGGAGACATCCGTAGAAACAGGACAATGTAACTCATACGCAGGAAAAAAAAAGACAAACAAACAGGTAATAAAAACTGCCTGTGTAGGGTGCCATATATCAGATTTAACAATCAAAAACTTCATAGTAACCTTTATAAATATGTTCAAACACCTAAAGGAAACCATGCTTAAAGAAGTAAAGGAAGGGGGGGGTCTGGGCAAGATGGCGGAAGAGTAAGACGCGGAGATCACCTTCTTTCCCACAGATACCGTAGAAATACATCTACACGTGGAACTGCTCCTACAGAACACCTACTGAATGCTGGCAGAAGACGTCAGACCTCCCAAAAAGCAAGAAACTCCCCACGTACTTGGGTAGGGCAAAAGAAAAAAGAAATAACAGAGACAAAAGAATAGGGACGGGACCTGCACCAGTGGGAGGGAGCTGTGAAGGAGGAAAGGTTTCCACACACTAGGAAGCCCCTTCGCGGGCGGAGACCGCGGGTGGCGGAGGGGGGAAGCTTCGGAGCCACGGAGGAGAGCGCAGCCACAGGGGTGCAGAGGGCAAAGCGGAGAGATTCCCGCACAGAGGCTCGGCGCCGCCCAGCACTCACCAGGCCGAGAGGCTTGTCTGCTCACCCGCCGGGGCGGGCGGGGCTGTGAGCTGAGGCTCGGGCTTCAGTCGGATTGCAGGGAGAGGACTGGGGTTGGCGGTGTGAACAAAGCCTGAAGGGGTTAGCGCACCACAGCTAGCTGGGAGGGAGTCCGGGAAAAAGTCTGCAGCTGCCAAAGAGGCAAGAGACTTTTTCTTGCCTCTTTGTTTCGAGGCACCCAAGGAGAGGGGATTCAGAGCACCGCCTAAACGAGCTCCAGAGATGGGTGCGAGCCGCGGCTATCAGCGCGGACCCCAGAGACGGACATGAGACGCTAAGGCTGCTGCTGCCGCCACCAAGAAGCCTGTGTGCGAGCACAGGTCACTCTCCACACTGCCCCTCCCGGGAGCCTGTGCAGCCCGCCACTGCCAGGGTCCTGTGATCCAGGGACAACTTCCCCGGGAGAACGCACGGCGCGCCTCAGGCTAGTGCAACGTCACGCAGGCCTCTGCCGCCGCAGGCTCGCCCCGACTCCTCCGTACCACTCCCTCCCCCCGCCTGAGTGAGCCAGAGCCCCCGAAGCAGCTGCTCCTTTAACCCCATTCTGTCTGGGCGGGGAACAGACACCCTCAGGCGACCTACACGCAGAGGCGGGTCCAAATCCAAAGCTGAATCCCGGGAGCTGTGTGAACAAAGAAGAGAAAGGGAAATCACTCCCAGCAGCCTCAGAAGCAGAGGATTAAAGCTCCACAAACAACTTGATGTACCTGCATCTGTGGAATACCTGAATAGACAACGAATCATCCCAAATTCAGGAGGTGGACTTTGGGAGCAGGACATATTAATTTTTCCCCTTTTCCTTTTTTTGTGAGTGTATATGTGTATGCTTCTGGGTGAGATTTTGTCTGTATAGCTTTGTTTTCACCATTAGTCCTAGGGTTAGGTCCGTCCGTTTTTTTTTTTTTTTTTTTTACTTAAAAAAATTTTTTTTCCTAATAAATGTTTTCTTAATAATTTTTTCCTTATTTTCTATTTTTAAAAAATTAAAAAAAATTTTTAATAAGTTTTTTCACATGTTTTATTTTAAAAAATTAAAAAAATTTTTAATAAATTTTTTAAATAATTTTTTTCTTATTTTTTATTATAAAAAATTAATAAATCTATTTTTAAAAATTAAAAAAAATTTTTTTCTTAATAAATTTATTCTTAATTTTTTTTCTTATTTTTTATTATAATAGCTTTATTTTATTTTATTTTATCCTCTTTCTTTCTTTCTATTTTTTCTCCCTTTTATTCTGAGCCGTGTGGATGAAAGGCTCTTGGTCCTCCAGCCAGGCATCAGGGCTGTGCCTCTGAGGTGGGAGAGGCAACTTCAGGACACTGGTCCACAAGAGACCTCCCAGCTCCATGTAATACCAAACGGCGAAAATCTCTCAGAGATCTCAATCTCAACATCAAGACCCAGCTTCACTCAACGACCAGCAAGCTACAGTGCTGGACACCCTATGCCAAACAACGAGCAAGACAGGAACACAGCCCCATCCATTAGCAGAGAGGCTGCCTAAAATCATAATAAGGCCACAGACACCCCAAAACACACCACCAGACGTGGGCATGCCCACCAGAAAGACAAGATCCAACCTCATCCACCAGAACACAGGCACTAGGCCCCTCCACCAGGAAGCCTACACAACCCACTGAACCAACCTTAGCCACTGGGGACAGATACCAAAAACAACGGGAACTACGAACCTGCAGCCTGTGAAAAGGAGACCCCAAACACAGTAAGATAAGCAAAATGAGAAGACAAAAAAACACACAGCAGGTGAAGGAGCAGGGTCAAAACACCCCAGACCTAACAAATGAAGAGGAAATAGGCAGTCTACCTGAAAAAGAATTCAGAATAATGATAGTAAAGATGATCCAAAATCTTGGAAATAGAATAGACAAAATGCAAGAAACATTTAACAAGGACGTAGAAGAACTAAAGAGGAACCAAGCAATGATGAAAAACACAATAAATGAAATTAAAAGTACTCTAGATGGGATCAATAGCAGAATAACTGAGGCAGAAGAACGGATAAGTGACCTGGAAGATAAAATAGTGGAAATAACTACTGCAGAGCAGAATAAAGAAAAAAGAATGAAAAGAACTGAGGACAGTCTCAGAGACCTCTGGGACAACATTAAATGCACCAACATTCGAATTACAGGGGTCCCAGAAGAAGAAGAGAAAAAGAAAGGGACTGAGAAAATATTTGAAAAGATTATAGTTGAAAACTTCCCTAATATGGGAAAGGAAATAGTTAATCAAGTCCTGGAAGCACAGAGAGTCCCATATAGGATAAATCCAAGGAGAAACACGCCAAGACACATATTAATCAAACTATCAAAAATTAAATATAAAGAAAACATATTAAAAGCAGCAAGGGAAAAACAACAAATAACACACAAGGGAATCCCCATAAGGTTAACAGCTGATCTTTCAGCAGAAACTCTGCAAGCCAGAAGGGAGTGGCAGGATATACTTAAAGTGGTGAAGGAGAAACACCTACAACCAAGGTTACTCTACCCAGCAAGGATCTCATTCAGATTTGATGGCGAAATTAAAACCTTTACAGACAAGCAAAAGCTGAGAGAGTTCAGCACCACCAAACCAGCTCTACAACAAATGCTAAAGAAACTTCTCTAGGCAAGAAACACAAGAAAAGGAAAACACCCACAATAACAAACCCAAAATATTTAAGAAAATGGGAATAGGAACATACATATCGATAATTACCTTAAATGTAAATGGATCAAATGCTCCCACCAAAAGACACAGACTGGCTGAATGGATACAAAAACAAGACCCATATATATGCTGTCTACAAGAGTCCCACTTCAGACCTAGAGACACATACAGACTGAAAGTGAGGGGATGGAAAAAGATATTCCATGCAAGTGGAAATCAAAAGAAAGCTGGAGTAGCAATTCTCATATCAGACAAAATAGACTTTAATATAAAGACTATTACAAGAGACAAAGAAGGACACTATATAATGATCAAGGGATCGATCCAAGAGGAAGGTATAACAATTGTAAAGATTTATGCACCCAACGTAGGAGGACCTCAATACATAAGGCAAATACTAACAGCCATAAAAGGGGAAATCGACAGCAACACAATCATAGTAGGGGACTTTAACACCCCACTTTCACCAATGGACAGATCATCCAAAATGAAAATAAATAAGGAAACACAGCTTTAAATGATACACTAAACAAGATGGACTTAATTGATATTTATAGGACATTCCACCCAAAAACAACAGAATACACATTTTTCTCAAGTGCTCATGGAACATTCTCCAGGATAGATCATATCTTGGGTCACAAATCAAGCCTTTGTAGATTTAAGATAATTGAAATCATATCAAGTATCTTTTCCGACCACAACGCTATGAGACTAGATATCAATTACAGGAAAAGATCTGTAAAAAATACAAACACATGGAGGCTACACAATACACTACTTAATAACGAAGTGATCACTGAAGAAATCAAAGGGGAAATCAAAAATACCTAGAAACAAATGACAATGGAGACATGACGACCCAAAACCTATGGGATGCAGCAAAAGCAGTTCTAAGAGGGAAGTTTATAGCAATACAAGCCTACATCAAGAAACAGGAAACATCTCGAATAAACAACCTAACCTTGCACCTAAAGCAATTAGAGAAAAAAGAACAAAAAAAACCCCAAAGTTAGCAGAAGGAAAAAAATCATAAAGATCAGATCAGAAATAAATGAAAAAGAAATGAAGGAAACAATAGCAAAAATCAATGAAACTAAAAGCTGGTTCTTGGAGGAGATAAACAAAATTGATAAATCATTAGCCAGACTCATCATGAGAAAAAGGGAGAAGACTCAAATCAATAGAATTAAAAAATGAAAAAGGAGAAGTAACCCCTGACACTGCAGAAATACAAAGGATCATGAGAGATCACTACAAGCAACTATATGCCAATAAAATGGAAAACCTGGAAGAAATGGACAGATTCTTAGAAATGCACAACCTGCCGAGACTGAACCAGGAAGAAATAGAAAATATGAACAGACCAATCACAAGCACTGAAATTGAAACTGTGATTAAAAACCTTCCAACAAACAAAACCCCAGGAGCAGATGGCTTCACAGGCAAATTCAATCAAACAGTTAGAGAAGAGCTAACACCTATCCTTTTCAAACTCTTCCAAAATACTGCAGAGGGAGGAACACTCCCCAACTCATTCTACGAGGCCACCATCACCCTGATACCAAAACCAGACAAAGATGTCACAAAGAAAGAAAACTAGAGGCCAATATCACTGATGAACATAGATGCAAAAATCCTCAACAAAATACTAGCAAACAGAATCCAACAGCACATTAAAAGGATCATACACTATGATCAAGTGGGGTTTATTCCAGGAATGCAAGGATTCTTCAATATACGCAAATCAATCAACGTGATACACCATATTAACAAACTGAAGGAGAAAAACCATATGATCATCTCAATAGATGCAGAGAAAGCTTTCGACAAAATTCAACACCCATTTATGATAAAAGCCCTGCAGAAAGTAGGCATAGAGGGAACTTTCCTCAACATAATAAAGGCCATATATGAAGAACCCACAGCCAACATCGTCCTCAATGGTGAAAAACTGAAAGCATTTCCACTAAGATCAGGAACAAGACAAGGTTGCCCACTCTCACCACTATTATTCAACATAGTTTTGGAAGTGTTAGCCACAGCAATCAGAGAAGAAAAAGAAATAAAAGGAATCCAAATCGGAAAAGAAGAAGTAAAGCTGTCACTGTTTGCAGATGACATGATACTATACATAGAGAATCCTAAAGATGCTACCAGAAAACTACTAGAGCTAATCAATGAATTTGGTAAAGTAGCAGGATACAAAATTAATGCGCAGAAATCTCTTGCATTCCTATATACTAATGATGAAAAATCTGAAAGTGAAATTAAGAAAACACTCCCGTTTACCATTGCAACAAAAAGAATAAAATAACTAGGAATAAATCTACCTAAGGAGACAAAACACCTATATGCAGAAAATTATAGGACACTGATGAAAGAAATTAAAGATGATACAAATAGATGGAGAGATATGCCATGTTCCTGGATTGGAAGAATCAACATTGTGAAAATGACTACTACACAAAGCAATCTACAGATTCAATGCAATCCCTATCAAACTACCAATGGCATTTTTCACAGAACTAGAACAAAAAATTTCACAATTTGTATGGAAACACAAAAGACCCAGAATAGCCAAAGCAATCCTGAGAACGAAAAATGGAGCTGGAGGAATCAGGCTCCCTGACTTCAGACTATATTACAAAGCTACAGTAATCAAGACAGTATGGTACTGGCACAAAAACAGAAATATAGATCAATGGAACAGGATAGAAAGCCCAGAGATAAACCCATGCACATATGGTCACCTTATCTTTGATAAAGGAGGCAAGCATATACAGTGGAGAAAAGACAGCCTCTTCAATAAGGGGTGCTGGGAAAATTGGACAGGTACATGTAAAAGTATGAAATTAGAACACTCCCTGACACCATACACAAAAGTAAACTCAAAATGGATTAAAGACCTAAGTGTAAGGCCAGACACTATCAAACTCTTAGAGGAAAACATAGGCAGAACACTCTATGACATAAATCATAGCAAGATCCTTTTTGACCCAGCTCCTAGGGAAATGGAAATAAAAATACAAATAAACAAATGGGACCTAATGAAACTTAAAAGCTTTTGCACAGCAAAGGAAACCATTAACAAGACCAAAAGACAACCCTCAGAATGGGAGAAAATATTTGCAAATGAAGCAACTGACAAAGGATTAATCTCCAAGATTTACAAGCAGCTCATGCAGCTCAATAACAAAAAAACAAACAACCCAATCCAAAAATGGGCAGAAGACCTAAATAGACATTCTTCAAAGAAGATATACAGATGGCCAACAGACACATGAAAGAATGCTCAACATCATTAATCATTAGAGAAATGCAAATCAAAACTACAATGAGGTATCATCTCACACTGGTCAGAATGGCCATCATCAAAAAATCTAGAAACAATAAATGCTGGAGAGGGTGTGGAGAAAAGGGAACCCTCTTGCACTGTTGGTAGGAATGTAAATTGATACAGCCACTATGGAGAACAGTATGGAGGTTCCTTAAAAAAGTAAAAATAGAACTACCATATGACCCAGCAATCCCACTACTGGGCATATACCCTGAGAAAACCATAATTCAAAAAGAGTCATGTACCAAAATGTTCATTGCAGCTCTATTTACAATAGCCAGGACATGGAAGCAACCTAAGTGTCCATCATCGGATGAATGGATAAAGAAGATGTGGCACATATATACAATGGAATATTACTCAGCCATAAAAAGAAATGAAATGGAGGTATTTGTAATGAGGTGGATGGAGTTAGAGTCTGTCATACAGAGTGAAGTAAGTCAGAAAGAGAAAAACAAATACAGTATGCTAACACATATATATGCAATCTAAGGGAAAAAAAAAAGGCCATGAAGAACCTAGTGGCAAGACTGGAATAAAGACACAGACCTACTAGAGAATGGACTTGAGGATATGGGGAGGGGGAGGGGTGAGATGTGACAGGGTGAGAGAGTGTCATGGACATATATACACTACCAATGTAAAATATATAGCTAGTGGGAAGCAGTCGCATAGCCCAGGGAGATCAGCTCGGTGCTTTGTGACCACCTAGAGGGGTTGGATAGGGAGGGTGGGAGGGAGGGAGATGCAAGAGGGAAGAGATATGGGAACATATGTATATGTATAACTGATTCACTTTGTTATAAAGCAGAAACTAACACACCATTGTAAAGCAATTATACTTCAATAAAGATGTTTAAAAAGAAATCTATACAGTCTCAAAGGCTCATAAATACAAAAAAAAAAAAGAAGTAAAGGAAGGTATGAAGAAACTGTCTCATCAAATAGAGAATATCAATAAAGAGTTAGAAATTATAAATAAAACCAAATAGTAATTCAGGAATTGTAAAGTACAGTAACTGAAATAGAAAATTCATTAGCAATGCTCAATGGTAGATTTGAACTATCATAAGAATCAGCAGACTTAAAGCTAGAATAATAGAGATTAACAATCCAAAAAACAAAGGGAAAATATAATGAGGAAAAATGATCAGAGGTTCAGAGAAATGAGGGACACCTGAAGTGCAACAAGATGTGTGTAATGGGAATACCAGAAGGAGAGGGATACAAGAAAGTAGCATGAAAAATATTCAAAGAAGTAATTGCTAAAAACTTCCCAAATTTGCTGAAAACTTCTTTGCAGAAATTGTCAAGTTGATCCTAAAAATTATATGGAAATTCAAGGGACCGAGAAAAGCAAAAATCATATTTTAAAAGGAAAGAATAGAGTTCACACTTCCTGATTTCCAAACTAATTACACTGCAACAGTAAACAAGAGAGCATGGTACTGGTATAAGGATAGTAATATAGATAATTGGAAAATAGTTGAGAATTGAGAAATAAATTCTTACTATTATAGTCATAGATTTTCATCAAGGTTGCCAAAAGAATTTAATGTGGGAAGAATAGTCTTTCAACAAATGGTATTGGGGTAATTGAAAGTCCATATGCAAAAGAATGAAGTTGGGTCCCTAGCTAACATCATATGTAGAAATTAATTCAAAATGTATCAAAGACCAAAATGTAAGAGCTAACAATGTAAAACTCTTAGAAGATAACAGAGGGGTACATTTCTGTGGCCTTGGATTTGGCAATGGCTTCTGATATATGACACCAAAAACACAAATAACAAAGAAAAAAGATATATAAATCTGACTTAAAAACGTTTGTGCACTAAAGGACACTATTAAGAAAGTGAAAAGACAACCCACAGAGTGAAATGAAATATTTTCAAAGCATATGTCTGATAAGGGTTTAGTATCTAGACTATATGGAGTACTTTTACATCTCAACAATAAAGGCAAATAATCCAATATTAAAACAGAGGCAAAAGATCTGAATAAACTTTTCTCCAAAAAAGACATACAAATGGAGAATGAGTACATCAAAAGATGCTCAACATCATTAGTCATTAGGGAAATGTAAATGAAAACCAAAGTAAGATACCATTGTTTACCAACTAAGATAGCTATCATAAAAAGATGGACAATAATAATTGTTGGTGAGGATGTGAAGAAATTGGAATTTTATATATTGCTGAAAGGAATGTAAAATAGTGCAGCCACTGTGGAAATTATTTTGGCAGTTCCTCAAATAAAATATAGAATTATCAAATGACCCAGAAATTCTACTACTAGGTATATACCCAAGAGTAATAAAAATACACGTCCTCACAAAAATATGTATAGGAATATTCATAGCAGCATTATTCATAATAACCAAAAAATGGAAATCATTTAAAAGTCCATCAACTGATGAATGGATAAGCAAAATGCTTTATTTCAATACAATGGGACATTTTTCAGCCCGATAGAGGAATGACGTACTCTTACATGCTATGGCTGAACCTACATTCTTAACTAAATAAGCCAGACACAAAAGGGCACACATTGTATGGTTTCACTTATATGAAATGTCCAAAATAAGCAAACCCATAGCGACAGAAATTAGATTAGTGGTTGTAAGGGGATGGGTGGAGGCGGCGGCTGGGAGTGATGGCTAACAGGTAAGGGGTTTCTTTTTGTGGAGGTGAAAATATTCTGGAATTAAATAGTGGTGATGGTTGCACAACCTTGTGTATATATTGAAAACCACTGAATCGAACACTTTAAAATGGTAAACATTATATGATGGGAATTATATCTCAATACAAATTGCAAAAATCCAGACTCCCTCAGGTAACAATTTATTTTATATCAAGGTAGAAAAAATTATGTGATTTTAGTTTAGTTTGCTTAATAGACATTGAGCAAAGGGAGAGTAATTTGCTGCAATAAATCAAGGGGGAAAGTTGTCTGAAGATCCTTTTCCAATAGACTGTTTTCTTTAAAATAGACTTTCCCTAACCATAGTTTTGTTTTTAAGGTCTATGACTCATTTATTTTTTATAATGAGTAATTATTTCCCATCTCAACAATAATATGATTACAGGGCTTTCATGAAATCTTTCTATACTTCATCATTATTATTATGTTTTTAAAATGTCAGGCTTTTTAAAAGAATAGTGGTTTTTAATAACTTTACCATTTATTTGGGAATAATGAATCTAATAAGATGGGTCATTCTCTGAATATGTAAACATGGTTATCTTCATATTCATTTTCACACTCCTTTTCAAATGAAAGAATTATTCCCTGATCAGTTTAATTACTATATTTCAATCTTGAGAGAATATTATCCATTTTCCATTCAGATCAGAACTGAGTTGTTCAATTTATATGCAGAAAATAACTAGGTTCTGAATATTCTGGAGAATGCGCCAGAGCAAATATTAGGAAGCACATCAGATTTCCAATCTCTTTCCATTTGTCTCCACTCTGAGGGAAGAACTTCCAGATATAAATAGCCTGTAGACTTATGATATCAGTCATTTACTTTTGGAACTCTATAGACTTAGTGGGTATTTCTTTGTACAATAGGAGGGGCATGTGGTTTCCATCATTTTATTTTGTATTGTAACTTACAAAAGAAAAAAGAGTAATCTATGTCAAAATACCTGAACTTCAAAATTGTCAAGGTAACGGAATACATGGAACAAATGAGGAATTGTGAGAGATTGGAGATTAAGCTCAATATGGAATCCTAAAATACAAAAAGTTAAAACCTTAGAGTTTAGTTGAAACTTTAGTAAAACTGAAGTAAGTTCTACAGCTTATTAATCAAATTGTACCAATGTTAATTATTTGGTTTTGATAATTTTACTATTGCTATGTAAGATCTTCATCTTAGAAGATCTAAGTTGGGTGATGGAAATATAGGACTTCTGTATGATTTTATCACTTTTCCATAAACCTAAAATTCTTTCAAAATAAAAAGGAAAACAGCAGCAGCAACAACAGGAACAACTAAACCTCTGAAAGTTCAAAGTTTAGAATCAGAGATTGATTGACCCAAAATTACTTTAGGAATTAACTTACTATATTTAAGCTAATTCCACTCTAATAATGCAAGATGGATGATATTTTTAAAAAGTATATTCACATCATATTGTTCCCCTTAACCATACCTACCAAAAAATGCATAATACTTGTGTCTACGACTGATACTAATCACAGAACTGATCAAAACAGTTAGGCCATAGTCCAATGATGTAATTCACTGTTAACAGGCACACATTCGTCTCAGAAACAAAAGAATCCCCCTTCTTCCCTTTGCCTAACTATTATGTTCTTTAATAAGCTTTATGTTTCCTCCTTTGTCTCTCTGTATCTCTCTCTCTCATTAATATAATTCAGTTATTTATTCTGGAACATTTTTCAGTAATAATAGAGAACAATCACCATTTGTTTCTTTTTATGACTTAACTAACCTATCATCTATTATATCTTCTCTTCCTTTTCCTTGTACTCTTCCTCATAATTATTACAGCTCTTGTTGTTGTTCTTACAAGAATTGTTAAAACAAAATATAGGTACTAATATAACAGCTAATGGTATTCGGAACTAAGAATACAAAGTATATTTAGCAAATTCAAGCAGTTAAGTGGGAGACTGTGGGTAGTAAAAGCAATCTAAAAGATTCAGCTCAGTGTTAGGGATAAGGAAATGATAATTGAATTGGGCTTTTAGTGATTCTTTCATTTTGATATAAAATAATTTGTTAATGTCATTGAAAATTTTTAAATTAAATATTAACAATCAAAATCATAAGTAATCTAAATATTAATAATACACAAGAATCACGTTTAGTTAATTACAAAATTGTAAGGATGGTTCATCGTTTTAATCATTAAGAAATATATGAACAAAGGTCATTACATTAACAAATTAAGTGAAGAAAGTGAAGAAAACCGTATGGGTATATTTTAAATACTGAAATAACATTTAATAGAATTCCAAAAGAATTCCGTATGACTCTTAATAAAATAGGACTAGTAACTATGACAAATACTACTTATGAAAAGCCAAAATCAAATATTATTTTAGTTGAAGAATACTGGAGCCAATTTCAATAAATTAGAAATAAGTCAATGAGATAAACTACCATGTTAACAAGACTTGTTTTAGAACTTCCCTGGTGGTGCAGTGGTTAAGAATCTGCCTGCCAATGCAGGGGACACGGGTTCGATCCCTGGTCTGGGAAGATCCCACATGCTGTGGAGCAACTAAGCCCATGTGCTACAACTACTGAGCCTGTGCTCTAGAGCCCGTGCTCCGCAACAAGAGAAGCCACCACAATGAGAAGACCACGCACCACAAGGAAGAGTAGCCCCGGGTCACCACAACTAGAGAAAGCCCATGCCCAGCAACCAAGACCCAATGCAGCCAAAAATAAAAATATATAAACAAATAAATTTATTAAAAAAGACTTTAGTTTTATCTAATATAAGAGACTGAAATAATTAGCACAAATATTAGAAACCAATTAACATATTTTTCTTATTTTTGGTTGATTTACTTATTGATGTAGACAACCTAGGAAAGTCTACTTTTAAAAAACTTACCAAAGCAGATAACGTAATTTAGGAAGATTTCTGAGGACAGGATAAATAAAAAGCATAATGGGCGGAAATACTTGCAAATCATATATATTATAAGGTTTTAGTATCCAGAATATATAACAAATGCTACTAACTCAACAGTAAAAAGTCTACAGTCCACTTCAAAAAGGGCATAGGATTTGAAAACACATTTCTCCAAAGAAGGTACATATAAATGGTAATTAAAAAAATGAACAGATGCTCAGCATCATTAGCCATCAGGGCAGTGCAAATGAAAATCACTATGTGATACAACTCCATACCCTCTAGGGTGGCAGATAAATAAGAGAGACAATACTAAGTGTTGATGAAGATATGCACCATATATCTTGCTGGTACAGCCTATATGAAAAAGAGTTTAGCATTTCCTCAAACATTTAAACATAGTGTTACCCTATGGCTCAGCAATTCTACTCCTAGGTATATACCCAAGAGAAATGAAAACAAATATCCACACAAAGACTCATACATGAGTGTTCACAGCAGAATTGATAATAATAGCCAAAAAGTGGAAACAACTCAAATATCCATCAACTGAACAGTGGATAAATAATGTGGGGTATATCCATAAAATGTAATACTATTCATCAATAAAAAGAAATAGCATACTGATATGTGTTGCAATATGGATGGACTTTGAAAACATTATGCTAAGTAAAAGAAGCCAGTCTCAAAGTACAACACATTATGTAATTCAATTTACATAAAATGTCCAAAATATGCAAATCCATAAAGACAGAAATTAGATTAGTAGTTGTCAAAGACTGAGGAGAGAGAGGAAATGGAAATGATTGCTAATGGGTATGTGCTTTCTTTTTGGGGTAATGATTTTTTTTGAAATTAGTGGTTATGTTTGCATCTTCGTTAATATAGTAAAACCTCTGGATTTAATACTTTAAAGGGGTAATTTTTATGGTATGTGAATATTATCTCAATAAGTCATTTAATTAAATTAAAAACAAATTTTATAGGCCAACATAAAAAATATCAGAACTAGTGGGAATGAATAGCATTTCCTGCATAGGGGTAGTTAATAGAATGAACACCTCAATTTATTGCAAATGAATACATAATTTTACTCATTCCAAATGTTTAGAATTGGATTAAATGATATAAAATTTTATATAGAATAGTAAAAATCATCAAATGCCTAGAATATTATATTAAAATTGATAGTGCAGTAGCAGTGATATAAGACCTTCTGTATCAAATAGTAAACTTACTCTAAAGTCAGGTGGATAAGAACGGACAAATAGATTAGTTGTAAAGCATAAGTGTCTAAATCTAATATATATTATAAATGTGACAAAGTTGGCATTTAATTCAGTTGACAAAGCATAATTTATTTAATAAATGGTGCTGGAAAAAATGATTTCATTTGAGAAAAAAGTCTACTACTTGACATAATCAAAAAATAAATTCCATATAAAGATCTAAATGTAACAAGTAAAATAATAGAAACATGTTGCAATAACAGGAAATATCCACATTACCATGGAGTGGGGAATATCTTCTTAATATAGACAGGAAAATAGAAGCCTTTAGAAAATGATTAGTAAATTCAATTACCTAATTGTTTGGCAAGGGATATCATAGACAAAATCAAATAAATAACAGACTATGGGTAGTCTTTCAGATAAATCAAAGGAATCCCATCTAAATATGAATTTCAGATAAACAATCATTTAAAAATTATACTCATGTCCCAAATATTTTCTGAATTTTCTGACTATGGGTTAATGTGACTAATTAGCAAAAGATACTATGCTTAATGAAGAAAAGGCTAATTATTAAATAGAAATATGTATAAAGGTTACAAACAGCCAATCCAGAGAAGAAGAAAATCGAAATGTAAATATACATATGAAAGGAGACTCAATCTCATCAGTGGTCAGAGAAATTCAAAGTAAAACAACAATGTACGTACTTTTTTTTACCCATCTGATGGTAAAATTAACAAGGATAATAATATCCAGTACTGGCAGAGATACGGGAAAAGGCATTCTCATTATTGACGCTGGGATTATGAAATGCTACAACTTTTTTAAAAAGCAATGTTGCAAAATCTATTACGATAAATATACGCATATTATTTGGCCTAATAATCACTCTTTTGAGAATCTCACCTACAGAAAGACAAAAAGCACTAATATGTATGTATGCATGTATGCATGTGTGTGTGTGCGTGTGTGTGTGTGTGTGTGTGTGTGTGTGTGTGTGTGTGTGTGTGTGTGAGAGAGAGAGAATAGAGAAAATTAGCAGATGTAAGGGTGTGAATGAAGGTATATCAAATCTTTACCATTGGTTACTTCAGGAGGAAGGAATTAGAAAGTGAGAAAGAAGAGGGTATTATACATGCACATGGAAATAAAATTTCAAAACTACAGAAGTGTATTAAATAAAAAGTTTTAAAAAATCCACCCCATTCTGACATTACCAGTCCCACTACTTAGGAGTTATTTCTTTTGCTTTTCTGGGGGTTATGTCAAAAACTCTAAATAATATGCTTATACTCCCATTCTTCAAATGAAAATTTAAAGAGTATTTAAATATAATGAATTGAGCTCAATTAATAGACTCTTTTTCTCCAGTCTTCCCAATATCTGTTAGATAGATTTTGTTTTTATAATTCTTCTGTTGATTATCTTTACAAAGCCTTACTTCTTAATTTATTGATTTTAAATTATAGCCATTGATTCCCCCACTAAGTCAGAGAAATATTGCAATCTTCTTCTTCCCCTTTAGATCCTAACTTAACATGACCTTTTCTTTTTACATTGACAAGATTTATGACATAAACCTGCACTTCAAATATAATTAAAATTTCCAAATTTATAGGTTGTTTGTTCAAATTATGTAAATATGTATATTATATTTTCAATATTAGAATTATGTGAATATTTTTCACTGTACGGCCAAGTGGTATGACTGGATCTACAGAAAAATGATATACTCTCTTAAAGGAAGACGCTTCAAGCATCAAAGTCAAATGCATTCTTCTATTTTACACTCCATTTAATGCTCAAAATCACGCCACATTTTAGTTTGCTTTGCTTTTGGATCGTTACATCCTTATAGAGCTTGTTTTTCCTAGCACACCGGGTCAGGAATTTTTTTTTCCCTTTTTGGCTGTTGACATAAGAAATGTATGTCTTATTTGCCTTATGACTAAGATCATCAACCTTCTTAAATCATACTATTCTAAGACTTCCTTATCCATGTTTTCAAAAAATTCTACTTAAAGTGAAAATGCTGAAAACCAGAACCAAAATTTCACAGTTATGAAAATAGTGGAAAGTAAAGGTTTTATTGAGAACTTGCCTGGAAAAAAAATAAAATTTACATTTCTTTAATCTTATATTTAATAACATTTATGTTTTAATTAAAACTTTGCATTAATTTCTTAGAATAAACAATGAATGAAAGTATTAATTTTTATGGGGGTCTGGGAAGGAATTTTCCCAACTAAATTATAACATTCTACCATATTCCTTATTTTGCATTTAAACTTCACTGCATGGAAATAAAGGTCATTTTTGCAAAAATATTTGAAGGCTTCATTCATTTTCCAAAAGGATTTCCCTAATATTTTGATATTTAAATTATCTTCTTGTGAAACACCTACCATGTCATTATATTTATCAGTTTTTTTCTTCTTTCAATTTTGAACTGATCTAATTTTACTAGATATTTATTTACCAATGGCTCTGCCATGTGATTCTTACTGTTTGCCAATAAAACTTTCATCATCTATGTGATATCCAATATTTTTGCAATTCATTTTACATTCAATTTGAATTTATTCTGTTGACTGACTTTCTTTTTAATCAAATTTAAATTTCCCTTGCTTTCTGGCTATTCTTCTTATAGTCATCTGCTCTTATTTTATGAATGTGGGAACCTTTTGATTCAAGAATATTAATTACTATAATTTTTAAAAGTTATTTTCTTCCAAATTCCTGGTTTTTCCAGAGTTAGTTGTGCTTATTTTATGTTTCCAGTCTTTCTCAAATATCTGATGATGCTTGGTTTTCTATTCATACTTACAAATGAAGGACTAGGTGGATTAGAATAGGTCACTACCAAGCAATTCTTCTACCATTCTTAAGGTCTTCTTCCACAAGCCTTGTTCCTGAAAGTCAGATCTAACTTCAAACAAGTGGATTACATTTTAGTGCTTATGGCAGAAAACAGGCACACAGTCACTCTTCTGTATACCAAAATGAGGATGGCTCTTCTGTGAGGTATCAACTACCATATCAAGAGAACTAACCCCTTCCTGGCAGATCATTCATTTCTTTAGAAAATAGAATCTTGGCCAGCATAGGGGTGTTACTGACCCCCACAGCCATTCTGCAGACTCTATCAGTTACAAAAAGGGACATCCATCAATAATTTTATATATATATAATAAATTATTTCAATAGCCAGGTCACGGAAGCAACCTAAATGCCCATCGACAGACGAATGGATAAAGAAGTTGTGGTACATATATACAATGGAATATTACTCAGCCGTAAAAAGGAACGAAATTGAGTCATTTGCTGAGACGTGGATGGATCTAGAGACTGTCATACAGAGTGAAGTAAGTCAGAAAGAGAAAAACAAATATCGTATATTAACGCATGTATGTGGAACCCAGAAAAATGGTACAGATGAACCGGTTTGCAGGACAGAAGTTGAGACACAGATGTAGAGAACAAATGTATGGACACCAAGGGGGGAAAACCACAGTGGGGTGGGGATGGTGGTGTGCTGAATTGGGTGATTGGGATTGACATGTATACACTGATGTGTATAAAACTGATGCCTAATAAGAACCTGCAGTATAAAAAAACAAACAAACAAAAACAACTAATACTAAACTTTCTTAAGGTTATTTGTATAGAAATATGTTAATATAAATGTTTCAGACATTACATGAAATTTCTAAAAATCTTATATGTTCTGGTATAATGTTATAAGTCATAATTCTAGTTATTACTTTAAAATGTATATCTCAGAAATAACTAAATTTCCTTGTCAATTGCATTATTATGAACTTTCATCAAATCTTTAACCGTGGTCATTTTTAAGTCTTTTGTCATTTACAGACAGTTCTGGGTGTACTCTGATGCTTTTTCAAAAATGTTCCTATAAAAGGGTTTCATCTTCAAGGAACTTATGGAAAAGACTCTGACAAGTACAGGTTTCTGGTAACTGACTATACTGCTGAACTGAATGAATAAGCATTTTCTGAACTGTAATGGAAAACTGATGAATTCATAAAAGTGCTAACAAAAGATCAAGATGAAAAAAAAATTAATTACATGGGACTGAGTGAACTGATGAGGATGATTATAATTTTTGTGACTTTCTGTTTGAATAATAAAAAAAAAAATCCCACAAGGACCCAGAGGTAAAAAATATACAAATCAATTTTCACTGCAAAGTAAAGGAGCTATTACAGTGGAGGATTACTGGACTGAATGTCAATATTATGACACAGTATGAGTGTGTTTCGTGTTTGGTAATTGCAATCACTGTTGCTTTTGTTGTGGTCATCCATTTACAGTGCTTGGTGTCAGTTTATTTATATCTTGTAAAAATAAAATACAGTGGGTGTGTGTGAAAAAAACAAAAAAAAATTTATATAAATATAAATTTATATTTTTATTTGTATCAATTTATACAAATAAATACTATATATTTAATATATCAAAATATATATTATATATACTTCTTAATCACATACACAGACTACTGTGTTTATAAATCTGTTTATAAAATATTGATAAGCACCATATATTTCTTATTTTTTGATAGAAAACAAGTAGAAACGGAAACTTCATTATTTTTTCTGTGTACCACATGGAATCATCTTGCGCACCCCCTAGGATGAGCACACACAACCTTGGAGACCACTGCTATAGGTCATCAATCCTGTTGCTGTTAATTCTATTCTTATTCCACCTCTCTGGTGAAAGCACCTCTAACCTCTGCTGCAGCAATCTGTGCAGGCCCTGAGCTCTGGCTCTTACCTTTGTAGATTGTCCATTAATATGGTCTCACCTTTCTTCCATCTTCTAGAATATGTATCATAGCCCTGATCTTTTAATGAGTTTCCTATTTTCAGTGAATTTACAGATTTACTATCTTTAATACTTCACTACTATTATTCAGAAGATTTTCCAAAAAAGAGGATATAAATGTGTGCTGTCTATCATCTTGAACCAGATACCCTATCAAAGATTTTCATTCTTACTTCTTAGGTTATAGGACTCTATCTGTGTTACACGATAGACATCCAGTAATCTATCCAAAGGGAAAATCATTTTTATATCAATTAATATTGGCAATAGTCTCAAGCACACTAGTATTACAACTCTGAATACAACTAGCAGGCCAAGTCCCTAAGTTGTGATTCACTTGATGTTCAACAGATTATAAATGCTCAATTCAAGTAGTCTTAAGACAAATGCAGGGTAGTAGGGAATTCTGTTGCACATAAACAGCTTTATAATGCAGCATTTCAAGTTTAAGATATAATATTAATGATTTAGACCCATGTTAGTCTCCTCTCTCAGTTGCAGCCCCATAATGACAAGCTTCCTTTTTAATGTTCAGGGCCTGCTGTGCCAGTAGTACTTTTAACAAAATACATTTGCTTTAGACTTTCTGACATGGCTTCACACTGAGATAAACACAATTAACAAGATCTATTTAAATTCTGGCTTTTTGGTAATTGTTTATTAATGGGATTTTAAGATTCCTTTTTTTGGTATTTCAAAATTTTTTCAATTAAGGTTTTTATTTGCTGTGTGTTTTCATTTTTAACACCTGGATATTATCTATTGGTTCCATTTCTCAATGGCAAAAAGAGAATCTCTACCCTCATAAAATGACCAGAGGATCACCGGCACAATGATAGAGAAGCAATCTTAGTTACAATAGGCTTTGAAGAGCAATGGATTCATAAATAAATTTAAGAATCAAACAAATAATTTATATTTGCTCTTGCTTAGTAAGAAGGAGCACTATATACGTTTTTGCCTGATTTTAAGCCATGCCATCAGTTATCATCATGAACTCATAGTATGTAGCACACCGTATAACCTACCATAGAAGCAACATGGGAGAGTGGAACGATCATTGGTTTTAAGGACAGTTAAATCTCAGCTCCACCACTTTTAAGCTGTGTAACTTTGGGCAAGGCTTAACCTCTATGAGTCTGAGTTTTCTCATATGTAAAATGGGGGTTATAACTCTCCCAGAATTGCTCTGGTGGTTAAATGGGATAACATATATGAAGTGATATAAAGTGATACAATTCCTGGCACACGGTAGACGCTCAATGTATTTAAATTAATTCTCTTCTTTATCTGTTAACTGGTGCAATTGTTTGTCTAGACGAAAAAAATTTTAAGCCATGCCACCATGTAGAGTTTCCAGGAACTCAGGCCAATGCTATACCTATCAGTTAAAATTTTACAGTTTTGAAAGTTTGGTTTCCTAGATGTCGCCTGGAAAAAAAATGTCTATACTATATCTTCTTGGGATCCAGAGGGAAAAGAAATAAATGATAATAAAATAGCATCAGGAAAACATAAACTTACAGCAGGCATAAATATACTGGTTGCATTCTGAGGAAACCCAGAGAATAAGGATGTCAAATATTCAGAAGAGCCAACCAGAAAGAGACATTTAAAAATAGATATTTAAAAAATACTTAGCCCCATCTCAAACATATTGAAACGGCATACTAGAGAATCAGAATCAGACGTATATTTTTAAAGATCTCCAGATTATTTTAAAGACTAGCTCAGTTAAAAGCCACTGACAAATAATGAAGTTGTCAGAATCTCTATGCTGTAGCTTTCTATCAAATCAGATTGTCAGACTTCTGCAAATTTAACTAATACTATTATAGTTCCCCATAGAAATGCCTCAGTAAATACACAGTTTCATGTTTTCTCTTTACTCTTATCTGTACTCACTATTGAAAAACATATAAAGACTGTCCTTATGCTTTTATTTTGTAAAATTGTCCAAGACAGTATTTTGTTGCCTAATACTTCTTACATGAAGGATCACACCAATACTTTATTTCAAAGATGAGGCCTTCGACAGAGAGTTTGTCTTATCTGAAAATCTGTGTTGCTTCTTTTTATTTGAGAATGGGAGTTAGTCCATTACTTCTCCTTTCTTTACTTTGATTGCCAGGAAGCTAAGTATCTCTCCCACCTCCACACCAACCTCCATCTATTATTTGCTGTTGCCTATTTTTGCTGGCTGCAGTGATTATAATGCATCTGTAGCTCTTGTTAAAAGGCAGCTGAAATCTTTTCTGGGGGGACAAGATATGGCAGAAATGTAATTGTTTGGCACTCTTAAGCATCATAGACCTCACTAGCTGAATTTTGCTACATAAAATCATGCCGTGGTATTGACGTTTTTATGGTTCACTCATTTTTCCATACAGGCTGCTTATAAACAGATGCACTAATGGAAATTTTTGTAATTTAGAATTTCTGATACCAGAATCTTGTAGAACAGCACTAACATGTTTAACTGAGCCCATTTTCCTTTGCTCTAAAAGGTTCCTTATTAGCAATGTCATTTACAAAAGAAAAGACAGAGAGCTTTAAGACTTACTTAAAGGAATTGCCTTTAGCATATTATGGTGCTAGCAACTATGCAACCAAGAAAACTTGGGGAAATGGTGTTATTCAAGAAGAAATATGGACATGTTGACTATTTTTGCATATGGAATCACCGGAAATCATTTAACCTTGCTCTATATTCAAGACTCCTTGACTACCTTGAAAAGGGTAAACCTGATTTCATTTGACAGCTTAGGTCATGCTTACTTATTACACCACACTTCAAGAATGCCAACACTACTCTACTACTGTGCTGATGCCTCTCCCTCGCTTCTCTCCTCTCCCTCCCTCCCTTCTCTTCTTTCTTCCCCTCACTCCTTCTCTTCTATCCTTCCCCAACCACCATTTCTCTCACTCTCTCACTTCCTTTTCTTTTCCTTTGTACTCCACAATGACACTTAACGTCCTTTAATTAGGCTTAACAGAAACTTAAGGATAAAGAGATTCCTAACTCTAATTGCAAAAGAAGAATTGCAAATTGAAAGTAAATTTTCTCAGAGTCCTCAAATTTCCCAGAAGCAGTTCTGGCTCCCTCTTGGATGTTGGGCTTTTGCTGTTTCTCTTCATTGTTACAGTCAAATAATTATACCAGAGACAGTTTGCCAAGTTCATAATAAGCACAAAAGAAAATAAATTCATTATGCTCAGGGTGATCAGTTTTACCACAAAGTCTACTATAGGGCCGTTTGTTTTCAGTGTTCATTTTCTTAGACCAGTCAGGTAGACAGTTGTTTTTTAGGGCATTTCTGTTCATTTATGTTCCTTTGAATTGTAAATCTATCATCACATTTTTAAAAAAAATTCAGCCTGGAGCTCACAATTCTATCATTAGAAAAATCTTCAGATCACTAATTCAAAAAAGTATATATATAACTACATATTCTAGGCATTTTAAACACATGCAAAAAACTATGCACAATAAATTACCTTAATTCATCAGAGCTTAGGTAAAACAAAATCCTGTTTTATATGACTGCAGTATGTCCTCATAATTTCTGTGCAAGATAAAATATGACTGCTGACATAACATCATAAAATTATATGGTGTGCTTCACTTTATGCAAAGGGTGTATTACTGCCTGTATGGGTGTGGCTAGGCATGTGAATTCCCACCCTCTGATACAATCATCTGGTAGTAAGTGGTTGAATACTTTCTTAGGCTGTGTCTGCAAAATGCTAAAACATCTGGCCAATTCAGTGGGGAAAATTCAAACTGGTAATTTGGCATCGTATAGCCTAAACAGTGCGGCTGATTGAACTTTTCATTTTGCTATGGGTTGTTTAGACTTTGTGTAGACAGACTTAGAAATAATACAAGACATATTTAAGTTTGTTTTTTAATTGGGTGATGTGAAGCAGATCATTTTAACTGAACCAACCAGTAATTTTAATAGAATGTTAAAGGAAATTATATAATGTAAGTCTCAATGAATACATGGTGATTGTTGTACTAATTTTTGTTTGTTATTCTATTTTATTTTTATTTTTTAATGTGGATGACGATATAGGCATTGCTATAAAATGTAACTTGTTTCTCCAGGAAGAGGGGTGTGGGGAAGGATTTCAACCAAGCTGTTTACACTTTCTGAGGAAGGTTAAAAAGCAGAAAATTGTTTTTTTAGGTATCTGGAGATCTCTCTTTGTGACAAACCAACAGCTGGATGGAATCTATCACCTCGCCCTCTTTATCATCATATATAAACACTCACAGTTCAGAGAACACAATCACCAGAAGTCTCAGTCTTAAAAAATAAAATAAAATTCTTCTATGTGTCAAAGTTCAGACATTTCTTACCTTGTGACAATATATGATCTTTTTATTTGATATGTAATCATAATTTTGCTATAATTTTATAAATATTGGGCATTTTCTTATTGCTTTCTCAGACAGCAATGTTTGTCTTATTACTATAGGAAGGTTAGTCTATTATTCATTAAAAGGAGGGGAAAAAAAAAAAGGAGGGGAAATGGGAAGAATATATAACACAAAGAATCTTTTTCACATAGTAGGTATATGATAGATTTTTGTATGTATTAATTATGCAGAATTTTGTCCAAGCAATGTGGCCTATTAACCAAATAACTTAGGAAAATAGTACTGTAAATCATATTTCACCAACATACTGCTGCTGTCTCAAGCCAAATGACAAATTTTATACTCAAGAAAAATTCAAAGGAAAAAAATATGTTGGCATATTAATGATGTCTTATTTGTCTTTGTTTTAAGAGTTTGCTCCCTAGAAGAAAAAAGTTAGGTCAGAGCATTTAACTCCATCAAAAACCTAAACATATATAACCTGTCAAACCAATGATATTTTCTATAATAAAAATATAATTTGAACCATTCAGCAAAGTCTTAGTTGACTCCATGCTTGATAAAGACAAAGAAACTATCTCTAATCATTAGAGTCTGTTACTAATGGAGTCATTATTAGAATGGAAGTACCAATAATAGTTAATTTCAGAAATGAGATAGAGTGTGTCAAATAAATTTTATACTTTCTTATTTTATTCATTAGTATAGATTTTGCTTTTTTCACTGATGTTAAATGATAGTTTGCTGTCTTTTCTTATTATCTGTTTTAGGTGTGTAAGCCAGATTCCTTAGCTGGTTCGTAAATGCCCTGAGGGCAGCAACCATATCAAATGCATCTTTTGTTTCTTCTAGCTCTGTAGTAGGCATTCTACACCTACAGAAATTTTTAAAAATTTAATAAATATTGCTGAATTGAAAGACAGTGAAATATTTATGAAATATTCTGCTAATTGCCCTTTGAAAGAGCGGTCTAGCAAATATATAAGATCAAAAACACTAGATTTACTTTTGTCAATAATAAAGTTGATTATTTTTTGTGATACCTAGGCATCAGGTAAGACTGAGATAATACAAAATATCCATTTAAAAATTAATTTCCAATCTCTTCCTACAGCTGCTTTTTGAGATCTGGTGATGAATAATAACACAATCTGATTTGTTTCAACTTATTTTCCTTGCCTTTCTTGTTCACTATCTGTTAGATATGCTAATGAACAGTAAGCCAAAGAATGAACAGTAGTAGGAAAAGAAAGTAGAAGGCATGAATAAATTACAAAAAAATGGGGAAGATAGATACCTGAGAATTATTATTACCATTTGAATGGGTATTATGCAGTGATGAATTTCATATTCTATGAGTTTGGCCCCATCCGTCCATCAGTTCCCTGAAATAAAAATGCTTAGGGAAAGATCTGACCAACTTTCATCAAATAAAGAATCCGTGCAGGGTTGTAAATGGAAATAACAGTTGCTTTATAATCAACAATAGTAATGCTGTGTTTAAGACTTCTCTTTCATTTAAAATACTGCACACATACAAAAGGATGAACATGTTAGAATCAGAGAACTGTAGGAGATATATAGAAGTCATTTAATACATTTCCCTTCAGGTTAGTGCAACACCAAAACAAAAACGAATGAATTATCTTTCTTAAGCACTATAGGCATTACAATTAGAGATATACTGGAGATTCACTATACGCTGAAATTGAAACTGTGATTAAACATCTTCCAACAAACAAAAGTGCAGAACCAGACGGCTTTACAGGTGAATTCTATCAAACATGTAGGGAAGAGCTAACACCCATCCTTCTCAAACTCTTCCAAAAAACTGCAGAGGAAGGAACACTCCCAAGTTCATTCTATGAAGCCACCATCACCGTGATACCAAAACCAGACTAAGATACTACAAAAAAAGAAAATTATAGACCAATATCACTGATGAATATAGATGCAAAAATCCTCAACAAAACACTAGCAAACAGAATCCAACAACACATTAAAAGGATCATACACCATGATCAAGTGGGATACATCCCAGGGATGCAAGGATTCTTCAATATACGGAAATCAATCAATGTAATACACCGTATCAACAAATGGAAGAATAAAAACCATATGATCACCTCAGTAGATGCAGAAAAAGCTTTTGACAAAATTCAACACCCACTTATGATAAAAACTCTCCAGAAAGTGGGCATAGAGGGACCCTACCTCAACGTAATAAAGGCCATATATAATAAACCCACAGCAAACATCATTCTCAATGGTGAAAAACTGAAAGCATTTCCTCTAAGATCAGGAACAAGACAAGGATGCCCACTATTGTCACTATTATTCAACATAGTTTTGGAAGTCCTAGCCACGGCAGTCAGAGAAGAAAAAAAATAAAAGGAATACAGATTGGAAAAGAAGAAGTAAAACTGTCACTGCTTGCAGATGACATGATACTATACATAGATAATCCTAAAAATGCCACCAGAAAACTACTAGAGCTCATCAATGAATTTGGTAAAGTTGCAGGATACAAAATTAATGCACAGAAATCTCTTGCATTCCTATACACTAATGATGAAAAATCTGAAAGAGAAATTAAGGAAACACTCCCATTTACTACTGCAACAAAAAGAATAAAATACCTAGGAATAAACCTACCTAAGGAGACAAAAAACCTGTATGCAGAAAACTATAAGACACTGATGAAAGAAATCAAAGATGACACAAACAGATGGAGAGATATACCATGTTCTTGAATGGGAAGAATCAATATTGTGAAAGTGACTATACTACCCAAAGCAATCTACAGATTCAATGCAATCCGTATCAAACTAGCAATGGCATTTTTTACAGAAATAGAACAAAAAATCGTAAAATTTGTATGGAGACACAAAAGACCCCAAATAGCCAAAGCAATCTTGAGAAAAAAAAAACAGAGCTGGAGGAATCAGACTCCCTGATTTCAGGCTACACTACAAAGCTACAGTAATCACGACAGTGTAGTACTGGCACAAAAACAGAAACATAGATCAATGGAACAGGATAGAAAGCCCAGAGATAAACCCACGCACCTATGGTCAACTAATCTATGACAAAGGATGCAAGGGTATACAATGGAGACAAGACAGCCTCTTCAATAAGCGGTGCTGGGAAAACTGGACAGCTACATGTAAAAGAATGAAATTAGAACACTCCCTAACACCATACACAAAAATAAACTCAAAATGGATTAAAGACCTAAATGTAAGACCAGACACTATCAAACTCTTAGAGGAAAACATAGGAAGAACACTTTTTGATATAAATCACAGCAAGATCTTTTTTGACCCACCTCCTAGAGTAATGGAAATAAAAACAAAAATAAACAAATGGGACCGAATGAATCTTAAAAGCTTTTGCACAGCAAAGTATAAACAAGACGAAAAGACAACCCTCAGAATGGAAGAAAATATTTGCAAATGAATCAACAGACAAAGGATTAACCTCCAAAATATATAAACAGCTCATTCAGCTCAATATTAAAAAAAAAACACAACCCAATCCAAAAATGGGCAGAAGACCTAAATAGACATTTCTCCAGAGAAGATATACAGATGGCCAAGAGGCACATGAAAAGCTGCTCAACATCACCAATTATTAGAGAAATGCAAATCAAAACTACAATGAGGTATCACCTCACACCAGTTAGAATGGGCATCATCAGAAAATCTACAAACAACAAATGCTGGAGAGGGTGTGGAGAAAAGGGAACCCTCCTGCACTGTTGGTGGGAATGTAAATTGCTACAGCCAGTATGGAGAACAGTATGGAGGTGCCTTAAAAAACTATAAATAGAATTACCATATGACCCAGCAATCCCACTCCTGGGCATATACCCTGAGAAAACCATAATTCAAAAAGACACATGCACCCCAATGTTCATTGCAGCACTATTTACAATAGCCAGGTCATGGAAGCAACCTAAATGCCCATCCATCAACAGACGAATGGATAAAGAGGTAGTGGTACATATATACAATGGAATATTACTCAGCCATAAAAAAGGGATGAAATTGGGTCATTTGTAGAGATGTGGTTGGACCTAGAGACTGTCATACAGAGTGAAGTAAGTCAGAATGAGAAAAATAATACTGTATATTAACACATATATGTGGAATCTAGAAAAATGGTACAGATGAACCGGTTTGCTAGGCAGAAATAGAGACACAGATGGAGAGAACAAATGTATGGACACCAAGGGGGGAAAGCGGCGGGGGTGTTGTTGTTGGTGATGGTGGGATGACTTGGGAGATTGGGATTGACATATATACACTAATATGTATAAAATAGATAACTAATAAGAACCTACTGTATAAAAAAATAAATAAAATAAATTTAAAAAAAAACAAGCACATCAAGAAAAAAAATTCAATTCAAATAACATTTAAATTAATACTCTGGCTCTACACTGGCAGGGATATAGTCTAAACACACTAAAATATATATAGAAAACTTGAACTTTATTCATTTGTTTTCAGACCTCACATTGGTTTATTTATTTTGTAAACATCTTTATTGGTGTATAATTGCTTTACAATGTTGTGTTAGTTTCTGCTTTATAACAAAGTGAATCAGCTATACATATACATATATCCCCATATTTCCTCCCTCTTGCATCTCCCTCCCACCTTCCCTATCCCACCCCTCATACTGGTTTATTATTCTGAAACTGTGTATATTCTAGGATAGAGAAAATATTGATATTATTGGGAGGAAGGATTCTCACTGTGGAATAAAGGAAATACAAATATGGAAAGGGGTACTTCTTAGTTTTGTTCCCTTAAAAAGCCTAAGAACAATGACACCCCAGTAGCAATGAGTAAGGTTCTAACAAGGTCTTAGTGCTTAAGTTACATTCCCCCACTGAAAGGAGCCAGGATTTCTTAAAGAAATGGCTGGATCCAGATTTGAGGCAGAGAAAGTACATAGTTCTGGATAAATTTTGAAGGTAGAATCCAACAGATTTGCTGAAAGTTTGGTTTTGGGGAGGTAAGAAAAAAAAAGAGTCAATAGTGACTTCCAGGTTTGCGGTCTGATCAATTGAGTAAGTGAACTCAGTCATTTACTGAGTTCAGGAACACTGCAAGAGGAGCATATTTAGTTGGGGAAAGCAAATATTTAGCTTGGCCATGTGAAATATTCTATGTCCGTTATACCTTCAAGTACGCATGTTGTGTGAACAATAAAATATATGAGTTCAGGGAAGAAATATGGGTGAAGATATAAATTTAGAAATCATCCACATATGTATGGTGTTTAAATCCTTGGAACAGGATTAAGTCATCTAAGGAATGAGCTTAGATAGAGAAGAGAATAAGAAGAACAGAGGTTTGAACTGTAGGATATCCCAATATCAAAGGTAAGGAAGAGGGTGAGTCAGAGGAGTAACCAATAAAGTAAGTGGAAATGCAGAAAACAGTATTTTCTCAGAAGCCAAGAGAAGAAAGTCTTTCAAGAAAACTAATTTCCTCCCTTCCCTCCCCTTCCCTCAACTCCATTTTCTTTTTCTTCTTCTCCTTTTTTTTTTGTCTAAGATATACTTTCTATGTTTCTTAAGCCTTCTCTTTAAAAAGATAATTTTCATCATCTTTTTGCAATGCATTCCAGGAGAATCCTCTGGTCCGGTCTTCGATATCAGTAGTCATGTATGCCAGTTCTGCCATTTCAGCCCTCCTACTGATTTTTAATATATCAGCTATCATGTTTTTAATTTCCCATATTTATGTAGAATTTTCCGCTTGCTTCATTATCATAGAATCCCATTTTAGAGCTCAATACCCTCCTGACTTTACAGACACAGTCAGTGGTTCTAAAAGTTCTCATCTGTTTTATTTATTTGATAACTTGGTTTGCTTAGGGATTGGTTTCTCTGATCAATATGTGCCTTCTTCTGTTTCTGCTGTTTTCCTTCAAAAGTGTGATGAATCGTGATTTTCTGCTCATTTTTGTAAATGAGGGTCTTATTTGACCACAGTTAGTAACTAGAGTGGGTTTTCCTAGCACTTGTGATATTAACTCTTTCTCTGGTTGTGAATTGGGGTGAGACTTGCTGGAGCTGTGACTCACATGACTGACTGAGGTGTACTTTTGCACCTCCCTTTAGTATGCCCAGGACCCTGCCTTGAGGCTATGGAGCTTGTGGGCCATTTGTGGATATTCTGTAGGTAAGGACACCCCCCCACAACCAACCTCTAGCAATTTTAAAACTAATTACCCCCTTGATCATCCCTATAAGCTATCTATGACCTCATAACTAATCATTTCTGTCTCTAATTTGGGGGTTAGTACAGATTCTCCTGTGAAAACTCATTTTCCATCAGTCTCTGTTTCAAGTGTATTGTATTATAGTTCCTTGGCCCTGTTTTCACTGTCAACCTGGTGTCATCTAATTCATAATATGCAGACATTTATCAGGGCTTCTGGTTCATTAATGCCACCTACCCAGTTTTCCAGTGCTGTTATTCATTTAATCTTATTTTATAGTTTTGCTGTCATTTTGATAGGATTTGGAGATATAAACTGTTTAGAAATTGTTTCAATAATAATAATAGCTAACGTTTATTGAGTACCAATCTCCTCTTATTCTTGGGAGCCAACTCACCAAACCTCCTACAACTGAATACTGTAATAACAATAGTTAATTCTTATATAGTATTTACTGTCTTCCAGGCATTCTTATAAGTATGTGGCATGTATTAACTCATTTGATCTTGACACAATCCTATAAGTTAGTTACTACTATTTTCCACATTTTACAAATGAACTTATAACTCAGTATATGGATTTTATTCATTTATGAGTTATATGCATGCAGTAAGTATACTAATTATTAAGTATATCATAAAGCTCCACGAAAATAGGATTTTCCGAAAAGATTAAAATTAAATATAAATTCCAATATTTTCTTCCTACATTCCAACTGATCATGTTCACCAGGCCCTGAAATGCCTGCAAACCACTGTAGAGACCCAAGGGCGGTTGTGTGTGTGTGTGTGTGTGTGTGTGTATTCCCATCTCCCCTTTCTCCTCCTCATCCCCAGCAGCTCACAGCTCCCTCTCCTCCACTCAGCCCCCAACCTGGCCAAAGCATTTCCTCCAAACCTTCCCATTCTCTTCCCTCCAACCCTTCTTCTTGAAGTCTATTTCATCCTACCCTGTTGATGATATACATCACCCACTCCAATGCTACAAACTCAGCCGCTACATTCTTTCAAGCCAGTGTGCAGCCTCACCTCCTCAGAGCCCAGGGCTTGGCCGCATACCTCCAAGCCTCAGAGGCGAGTCTCCCTCCCCAGTTCCTGAAACCGCCAAGGCTGGTGTCCAGGCCTGGCCTGGGCCCTCCTTCTGGGCTGCTCCAGGCCGCATCTCCGCTGGGGAAAGGGGAAAGGTGCCTCCGCGTTCACTTGAGGCCCTGACTGGGGCCTTGTTGGCATTATTCAGCTTTGGAGACTTGAGGAAGAAGCTGTACAGCATGCTCTGTTGGGACATAGTGACCATGTAGGCCGACCACACCCCCCAACGGAGTGACTAGAGAGAGTCCTAGCATCTCAATTCTATTTCTGCAGGTCTCCCAGTTTGTTCCCAGATAGTGGGCCTAGAAAGGCAAAACAACTGGTAATTGTGCCTCTCAGGCCTTTCAGACTAAGTTATATACTGGAATGGCTCTTCATAGGATTTGCTTCCATTTGGCCTACCTTGACAATCTCCAAAAATGTATGCATTTAAAAAAAATATGGAGTATCCAGGTTAGCTTTCCAAGACAACTATTTTGAATGGGCTAACAGTCACTTGTGTGTTTGAATTCTGGAGTGTTCTTTAAGAAAACCACACTCATTACTTTACTCACTCTACCTCCAGGTCCATAGGCCCTATATATTCTCAAAGGAATCAATGGTTGGTTGGGTATATTAATTAGGCAAGAGCTAATGGCATAGTGGCTACCAACAGCATTTCATTCATTGGTTGCATCAAAAGAATACCTGTCAGACACCTACTCTCAGAAGACAAGCACAGTGCCAGAATGACTGCCAAGATGAACAAATATTTCATGGATGTCACTAGCCTACTGACTGGCTGCCTACCTGCTTTTTCCTGGATTCCTTTTTCACCTAGGAAATTTAAAAAAATGCATCAGCCAGAGTTAAACAGACTCAGATTGTAACTACTCAAATGTGTGGAACTACTGAATATGTTTAATGCTGCCACAGGTTTACAGCTATGTACAGAGCATCCTTTATGCCCTTGCCCCCTAAAACCAGAACTGTGTGAATATAATTTTTATTTTTATTATAGAAGTAGAAAATAAATAAGTATATCTAACTCTGGGGAAAAAATAATAAATATTTTAAAAATTATTATGGTGTATATATACACCAATATGAATATGTCAGTGGCACAAACACAGGATATATAATGAAGGAAACAGTATACAGAAAAGAGGGTGAAGATTAAAAACCAAATCAAACCAAACAAATCAATAATTCCCTGTGCTAACTGGCAATCAGCTCTTAAATTCTACTCTTCTTGCATCCTTGAGCCAAAAATAACTCCCAGAGCAGGAAACTAAAGATTTTACTTTTTTCCCTTTATTTTCTGAAGTTGTAATTTTCTTTTTCTGGGCCAGAACTGCTACTAAGAATCATTGACCAAAAACACTGAAGGGCAGCGATCCCAATCCTTCTATCCACTAAGCTGCTCTTCCCTAGGATCCCCAATGGTTCTTCATTGGTTTATTAGTTTCCTAGGGCTGCCATAACAAAGTACCAAGAACTGGGTGACTTACACAAAGACAAATTTATTGCCTCACTGTCTTGGAGGCTAGGCATCTGAAATCAAGGTGTTGGCAGGACCATGCTCCTTCTGAAACCTGTAGGTAAAGGATCTTCTCTTTCTTCTTATAGCTTCTGTAAACCCCAGAAGCATCTTAGCTTTGGAAGCTTAATCCCAATCTCTGCCTCCACCTTCACAAGATGACTTCTTCACATGGTTTTTCATCTATGTGTGTCTGATTTCTCCTTTTTATAAGGACACCAGTCACATTGGACTAGGGCCCACCCTAATGACCTTGCTTTAACTTGATTACCTCTGCAAAGACCCTACCTCCAAATAAGGTTACATTCTGAGGTATGGGTGGGTTAGGGCTTCAATACAGGCAAACTTCATTTTATTGAGCTTTGTAGATATTGTGTTTTTTACAAACTGAATGTTTATGGAAACCCTGGATCAAGCAAGCCTATTAGCACCAGTTTTCTAACAGCATTTGCTCACTTGTGTCCGTGCGTCACATTTTGGTAATTCTTGCAATATTTCAAACTTTTCCATTTACTGTTATATTTGTCATGGTGATCTATGATCAGTGATCTTTGATGTTCTTACTACAACTTGCTGGAGACTCAGATGATGGTTAGCATTTTTTAGCAGCAAAGTATTTTTTAATTAAGGTATGTACATTTTTTTTTTAGACACAATGCTATTGCACAGTTAATAGACCACAGTATAGTGTAAATATAACTTCTTTTTTTTTGGCTGTGCTGTGGGACTTGCAGGATCTTAGTTCCCTGACCAAGGACTGAAGCGCACCCTCAGCAATGAAGTCGTGGAGTCCTAACCATGGGACCACCAGGGAGTTTCCTAAAAATAACTTTTATATGCACTGGGAAACCAAAAAATTCATGTGACTCACTTTATTGTGAAATTCGCTTTATTGCAGTGGTCTTCAAACCCACAATATCTCCAAGGTATGCCTGTATATCTTTTTTGAGAGGAGACACAATTCAACCCATAACAAGTGGTACCACCAGGTTCCCTTCACCATCCTCACCACCCTTGTCAAATGTCCCTTCTAGAGCATGGTGTGCATGATTGAGTACTCCACTACAGAGAGGTGCAACCCATCCACTGGACTGATGCCCAACCCCCTGCAGTCTGGACACTACATATGTATTTTAGTCTGGACACTACATATTTATCAGTACAGGCAAGGATGGTGCGGACTTATCTTTATCAGATTGTGGTTTTGAATCCCAGGTCTTTTGCACAGAGACTGCTGTCAAGCCAGGCCTCCTCAATCAAAATACATGATGTTGATTTTTTTTCATCCTTTTTTCATTTTTCCCTGTGAAATTGACTTTTATTACTATTTTCTCTCTTTAATTTTTAGTCCATCACTCTAGCCCCTGAAGTTACATGCAAATATTGTGTGTATAGAAGTATCTCCTTTCATCACCTAATCACAGGATCTTGAGAGCTTTGTGAATCTTCAGTCTATCATCTAACAAACATCTAGTTACCACTCCAGGTTTGTGTGACTTGCAGATTAGATAACCCGGATTATGGATATAAGTGTTGACCAAGATAAGACAAAATTCAGAACCTGGCAACATGTGAGGAGACCTCCACATAAACTGACATTGATCCATTGATCAGCACATATGAAGAGCAGTACAAATTTACCTTATTCTACTATCACATATTCATCACTGTACCCATTCCACAAACACCTATAAAGCATCCACATGTTCCAGTCACTATGTTAGCTATTCAGAAGCACCTTATTGTGAAGGGAGACAAAAACAGCATGGTAAGTGTGAACAAACCAGACAAATGTAGGAAAATACAAGCAAGACAACAGATTTTAAGAGGTGGAATGAGAGTAAAGAGAAACAAAAGCTAAGACTGGGGAGATGATCAAAGTCATCTTTTAGTATTATGGACAGCAATCTTCTCAAAAAATAATCTACATTTCTTGCCTCATTCTTTTCACCAAATTATCACTTCTGCATTGCTTACAACCAGTCTCCTGCCCCTTACAACTCTCATGGATATCTCTTATAGAAGATCTTGAAGTATCTCTTCTTTATCTTTGAGATATTTACAGCTAAACGTATCCTTCATTATCAAACTCCCTCCTTCCTTCACCTCTTAAATCCTTGGTTCTCTTCCCACTTCTGTGACCACATCTTACATGTTTGCTTTATTGCCTGATCTTTCTCCTTAACATGGACATTGACAGGTTCTATCCTTAATTTTCTCTAAAGCTTGTAATATTATAAAATAAAACATGGCAGGAAACCTATAGATCATCTTATTTAATCTCCTCATGAAGAGGAAATAACTTCCTCAGCCAATTTTTACATTTTTCCAAATGGAAAAATCTGTTTCCTCTTTTGCATATCTTAAACTATCATATGCTGTGCAACTCTACTCTCCCTTCTTCAAATGAATGTTGACCATTCTGATGCTTCAATTTTTATATATGTGGAAATTACTTTCTGATGTTTATCTTTAGTCTATGTCTTGCCTGCATCCAGTCTCACATTTCTGTCCCATGGGAAGTTCTTATGTGTCATCTCTTAATCCCCAAGTATCTTAGTCTTTTCAGACTTTCCAGGCTGCTATAAAAAAATACTCCAGATGTGGTAGCTCATAAAGAACAGAAATGTATTTCTTAAAGTTCTGGAGGTTGTAAGTCTAAGATCAGGGTGCCAGCATGGTCAGATTCTGGTGAAGGCACTCTTCTGGGTTCTAGAATGCCAACTTCTCTCTGTGTCTTCACATGGTGAAAGGGGCAAGGGATCTCTCTAGGGTCTCATTTATAAGGGAACTAATTCCATTCATGAGAGCCCTGTCCTCATGACCTAATCACCTCCCAAAGGCCCACCTCCTAATACCATCATTTGGGGGATTAGAATTTTCACAAATGGATTTTGAGGGACACAAATATTCAGACCATAGCACTAAGTTTAGTAGTCCTTTTGAAGAACCTATCTTTGTCTACAGAGAACTAACTAAAGCTGGCAATTAATCAGGAACAAATCTTGAAATTATTCTAAATTATTTAATCTCGCTTATCTCCTATATCTAGCCATCATTGCTCCTTTGCTTTATCATTTTTTTTTTTTTGGAGCAGATAAAGGTTTATTGCAGGGTCAAGCAAGGAGATAGGTGGCTCATGCCCAAAAAAACAGGAACTCCCCAAAGGGTTTCATCAAAGCATTTTTACAGGCAAGATGAGGGAGGGGCATTGTTGGTTGTTGCAGGCTTCTTGGTGTAGGAATCATTTGTTCTTGCACCTGTCCACGTAGGTCAGGTCATGATGTTTCTGTAAACCTCCAACAAGAAAAATGTTATTCTCTGTTCTACAACTTTGTTATCTCTATATGAATGTAAACGTGTTATACGCTTAAAGGTCAGAGCCTTGAGAATGGGCTATCCTGTAAATTTCAGGTTATATGCAACACTCTTAACTCGAAGCAAAAGCATTAGAATGCAAAGGTTAAAGTAAAAGAAACTGATGTAATATGGAGTCAGATTTGTTCTTCCCTGTTACAACCTTAAGGTAAATGCCAGTGGCACCCAGCGTGTTCTTGAAAATATGCCGTGTTTATTTTAACAGTTGCCAGCACTGCAGCTTCTTTTCTATTGGAGTTGAAACAGTTTCTTTCTTTTATTTTCTTTAACTTATTTCCCTTCTTAATAGTTCATTTTCTTTTTTAACATCTTTATTGGACTATAACTGCTTTACAATGTTGTGTTAGCTTCTGCTGCATAACAAAGTGAATCAGCTATATGTATACATATATCCCCATATCCCCTCCCTCTTGCATCTCCATCCCACCCTCCCTATCCCACCCCTCTAGGTGGTCACAAAGCACCGAGCTGATCTCCCTGTGCTATGTGGCTGCTTCCCACTAGCTATCAATTTTACATTTGGTAGTGGATATATGTCCATGCTACTCTCTCAGTTCACCCCAGCTTACCCTTCCCCCTCCCTATGTCCTCAAGTCCATTCTCTACGTCTGCATCTTTATTCCTGTCCTGCCCCTAGGTTTATCAGAACCATTTTTTCTTTTTTCTTTTTTAGATTCCATATATATGTGCTAGCATACAGTATTTGTTTTTCTCTTTCTGACTCACTTCACTCTGTATGACAGACTCTAGGTCCATCCACCTCACTACAAATAACTCAATTTCATTCCTTTTTATGGCTGAGTAATATTCCATTGTATATATGTGTCATATCTTCTTTATCCATTCATCTGTCAAAGGACACTTAGGTTGCTTCCATGTCCTGGCTATTGTAAATAGAGCTGCAATGAACATTGTGGTATATGACTCTTTATGAATTATGGTTTTCTCAGGGTATATGCCCAGTAAATGGGACTGCTGAGTCATATGGTAGTTCTATTTTTTGTTTTTTAAAGAACATCCATACTGTTCTCCATAGTGGCTGCATCAATTTACATTCCCACCAACAGTGCAAGAGGGTTCCCTTTTCTCTACACCTTCTCCAGCATTTATTGTTTGTAGATTTTTTGATGATGGCCATTCTGTCTGGTGTGAGGTGATACCTCATTGTAGTTTTGATTTGCATTTCTCTAATGATTAGTGATGTTGAGCATCCTTTCATGTGTTTGTTGGCCATCTGTATATCTTCTTTGGAGAAATGTCTATTTAGGTCTTCTGCCCATTTTTGGATTGGGTTGTTTGTTTTTTTGATATGGAGCTGCATGAGCTACTTGTATATTTTGGTGATTCATCCTTTGTCAGTTGCTTCACTTCCAAATATTTTCTCCCATTCTGAGGATTGTCTTTTCATCTTGTTTATGGTTTCCTTTGCTGTGCAAAAGCTTTTAACTTTCATTAGGTCCCATTTTGTTTATCTTTGTTTTTATTTCCATTTCTCTAGGAGGTGGGTCAAAAAGGACCTTGCTGTGATTTATGTCATAGAGGGTTCTGCCTCTGTTTTCCTCTAAGAGTTTGATAGTGTCTGGCTTTACATTTAGGTCTTTAATCCATTTTGAGTTTATTTTTGTGTATGGTGTTAGGGAGTGTTCTAGTTTCATTCTTTTACATGTAGTTGTCCAGTTTTCCCAGTACCACTTATTGAAGAGGTTGTCTTTTCTCCATTGTATATTCTTGCCTCCTTTATCAAAGATAAGGTGACCATATGTGCATGGGTTTATCTCTGGGCTTTCTATCCTGTTCCATTGATCTATATTTCTGTTTTTGTGCCAGTACCATACTGTCTTGATTACTCTAGCTTTGTAGTATAGTCTGAAGTCAGGGAGTCTGATTCCTCCAGCTCTGTTTTCCTTTCTCAAGATTGCTTTGCCTGTTCGGCGTCTTTTGTGTTTCCATACAAATTGTGAAATTTTTGGTTCTAGTTCTGTGAAAAATGCCAGTGGTAGTTTGATAGGGATTGCATTCAATCTGTAGATTGCTTTGGGTAGTATAGTCATTTTCACAATGTTGATTCTTCCAATCCAAGAACGTGGTATATCTCTCCATCTCTTTGGATCATCTTTAATTTCTTTCATCAGTTTCTTATAGTTTTCTGCATACAGGTATTTTGTCTCCTTAGGTAGGTTTATTCCTAGGTATTTTATTCTTTTTGTTGCAGTGGTAAATGGCAGTATTTCCTTAATTTCTCTTTCAGATTTTTCATCATTAGTGTATAGGAATGCAAGAGATTTCTGTGCATTAATTTTGTATCCTGCTACTTTACCAAATTCATTGATTAGCTCTAGCAGTTTTCTGGTAGCATCTTTAGGATTCTCTATGTATAGTATCATGTCATTTGCAAACAGTGACAGCTTTACTTCTTCTTTTCCAATTTGGATTCCTTTTATTTCTTTTTCTTCTCTGATTGCTGTGGCTAAAACTTCCAAAATTATGTTGAATAATAGTGGTGAGAGTGGACATCCTTGTCTTGTTCCTGATCTTAGAGGAGATGCTTTCAATTTTTCACCATTGAGAACGATGTTGGCTGTGGGTTTGTCATATATGGCCTTTATTATCTTGAGGTATGTTCTCTCTATGCCTACTTTCTGGAGGGTTTTTATCATAAATGGGTGTTGAATTTTGTCAAAAGCTTTTTCTGCATCTATTGAGATGATCATATGGTTTTTCTCCTTCAGTTTGTTAATATGGTGTATCACATTGATTGATTTGTGTATATTGAAGAATCCTTGCATTCCTGGGATAAACCCCACTTGATCACAGTGTATGATCCTTTTAATGTGCTGTTGGATTCTGTTTGCTCTTTTCTTTATCTTGATGGTTCTTAACCTGAATTCATAAAAGCCCATGCATATAGAAAGTGAAATAATAAATATTTATTTTCACTAACTTCTCTTTGAGCATTTTCTTCAATAACGAATGTAAGCAGCTTCTCTTTAGTACTTCGAATATCTAGTTAGTCAAAAAAATCTGCCATTGTTTTCCTCAGGCTATTGCTGCTATGAACATGGGTTTACAAATATCTGTTCATGCCTCTGCTTTCACTTCTTCTGGGTATATATGCAATAGTGGAATTGCAGCATCATATGGCAATTCTAGTTTTAATTTTTTGAGGAATCACCATAATGTTTTCCACAGTGTCTGCACTATTTTACATTCCCATCAGCGATGTACAAGTGTTCCAACTTTTCCACATTCTCACAAACATTTGTTATTTTCTGTTTCTGTTTGATATTTTGTTTTGTTTTTTTTAATAGTAGCCATCCTAATGGTATCACAGTGTGGTTTTGCTTTGCATTGCCCTAATGATTAATTACTGAGCATATTTTCATGTGTTTATTGGCCATTTGTTTATCTTCTTTGGAGAAATGTTTATTCAAGTCATTTGTTTACTTTTAATAGTGTTGTTTGGGGGTTTTTTTACTGCTTAATTATAGGAGTTCTTTATATATTCTGGATATTAATCCCTTTTCAGATACATGATTTGCAAATATTTTTTCTCATTTCATGGATTACCTTTTAACTCTGTAGATAGCATTCTTTGATGCACAGAAGTTTTTGATGAATTCCAACTGATTTATTTTTTCTTCTGTTGGCAGTGTTTTGGTGTCATATCTCAAAATCATTTCCAAATCTAATGGCATGAAGCTTTTCCTTTGCTTTCTTCTAAGAGCTTTATAGTTTCAGCTCTTACTTGATCCATTTTCAGTTAATTTTCCTATATGGTATGTGTCCAATTTTATTATTTTACATGTGGATATCAATTTTCCCAATACGATTTGTTGAAGAGACTACCTTTCCCCGGTGGTCTTAGCACTCCTGTTGAAAATCATTTGACCATATATGCAAGAGTTTATTTCTGGGCTCTGTATTCTATTCCATTGGTCCAAATGTCTGTCTTTATGACAGTACCATTGTTTTAATTATGGTAACTCTGTAGCAAGTTCTGAAATCAGGATGTGAGAGACCTCCAACTTTGTTCTTCCTTTTCAAGATTGGTTTCGCTATTTTGGGTCCCTTGAGATTCCATTTGAGATTTAGAATGAATTTTTCTATTTCTGCAAAGACTGTCATTGAGATTTTGAGAGGGATTGCATTAAATCTGTAAATCACTTTGGGTAGTGTTGACATCTTAACAATATTGTCTTCCAATCCATGCACACAGATGTTTTTCCATTTATTTGTGTCTTTGAATTTTCTTTTGCCAATATTTTGTAGTTTGTAGTTTATATGTCTTATCCTCGGTTAAGTTTATTCCTAAGTATTTTTTATTGTTTTTTTGATGCTATTGTAAATAGAACTGTTTCTTAATTTCATTTTTGGATTATTCCATTATTAGTGTATAGAAATGGAACATGATATTTTAATGTAGATTTTATATTCTGCTACTTTGCTTAATTCATTTATTAGTTCTGGCAGTTTTTTGTGGAATCTTTAGAGTTTTCTACATATAAGATCATGTCATCTGCAAATAGAGATAATTTTACTTCTTCTGTTCCAATTTAGATGCCTCTGCAGGTAACTTTTAGGGAAACTCTTCATCACTAATCTCTAGATTTCATTCTCAAATACCTTGAATACCTCTTTGCGGTAATATATCTACATTTGTTTCCACACTGCTTTCCCACATTTATTTTCATTATCAATATCTCATTCTATTCATTTAAGAAATATTCAGATTTAAAAGCCTACTATGTGCCAGACACTGTTTGAGGCTCTTGGGATACCTTAGAATCATACTGCATACATTGTTTCCCTAGAGAATATCAGCACAAAATTTGAACAATACTATCTTGTGGAACCTCAAGATGCTTAAAGTTTTTGATGATTATTGTGTGGTTGATAGTCAGCTTTTATTGAAAGCTGAATAATAGAAATACAGTTTTATTTATTAGTAAGAATGGCTTCCTGATTAAATCTAATTTTGGTGCTAAAACATTAGCAATAATTTCATTTCTTAAAATGCAAACTGTATATTTAAAATGGATGCATTTTATTGTATACAATTATACCTCAATAAGGTTGAAGAAAAAAATCATTCTTAATAAAGAAAAGGACCCCTTTAAGTGCAGGAAGGTGCATACTAGAATCCTACTTTGATTGAATAATTCAAGCTAAAGCTTATTTGAATTAGTAAGAAAGACTGAATTATAGCAATTTGAAATGAAATATATGTACATATATACATATATAGATAGATATAGCTATATAAATATAGCTTTCAGGTACATATATCAAACTGTTTTGATTTAAAAGTTTTACATATAAGCCCTATAAAATCTTAATTCAAGAAACAGATAAGACTCAGCTATAATTGACCTGTTTGTATACTTACAAATTAATGATATACTTAAGACAACTTACTTTTATTTCAAGTAGGGTAAATACTTTTCTTTCTGTTTTATTTACACTTTTATTTTAGTTTGCTCAAACAGGATCTTCATTATTGAAACACAATGGTAAGCTTCAGCTCAATATGATCTAATAATCTAAAAGCTCAAGTATTGACTTCACCACTTGCCAGCTATTTGATCTTGAGCAATTTATTTACGTTGCTGTGCCTCCATCACCTTACTTCTAAAATCAGGATAATGATAGCACTCATTTCACTGGGCCTTTGAGATAATTAATGGAAGGGATGAATGTGAAGCACTTAAAACAGTGACCAACGCATAGTAAGTGCTCAATAAATATTAATTGCTAAATGTGATGATTTCCCAGCTTTTTGAGACTAAATTAAGTCTAATTATTGGAGACTTAATTTTAGTTCTGCCCAGAGAGAGGACACTGAATATGGTTTAATAATTTGTTGTGCAAATAGCTTTAGAGTTTTTCTGATACTTTTTTAGTCCATGTAATGATGAAAAATGCAAAGACTACCAACTTTTTACTCTTTTTTCCCCAGTTGTTTTTTCAATATGTGGTATATTAGTTTAGGAAATTAAGATTGTCTTATCTCTTAGTCACTTGAATAATGCAGTTAAGACATTCAACCAAATATCTCCATTTTGTTGGCCATCACGTGAATTTTTTTACTGATGATCAAACTGGATTTGCTCTACTAAAAGACCTAAGTAAGTAGACACAAACAGTCTAGTTACCACCTTTGGCCTTTGGAAAGAATTAAGGTGATGGACAAGTTTCTTTAATAGGTTAATTAAGCCCCACTGATCTATTCTCCAGTTAGTTTCTGAAAGATCATATTTCCTCTTAGGTTTTAGTTATTTAGCTTCAAATTAGCAAAATTCAAATCAAAACATCAAATTTTATAATTCAAAATGTGTTTATGGCTCAGAGATTGGGCATTTCTATAACTCTTGACAGTCACAGTTTCCCAGAATGTTAGAGCTGGAAGCAACCTTAGAGCCCATCTAGCCTAAGCCTCTCATTTATGTTTTGGAACATTGAAATCTACAGGGGGCAAGAGCAAGATCTAGAGAAAATTTATATCTCTTAAGAGTCAATTTAAAAAAAATCTCTACCTTTAGAGGCCTTTGATTAGGAAGCTGGAAAACATATGTGTATGTATGTATGTATGTGTGTCTGTTTTGTCTTCATAATCATTTTATAGGTTTCTCAAAGGCTCATGACTCTATCTAGTACCTAGATCAGTTGGCTCCTAAATTGTATTAAATTCTGTATTAGGTCCCTCATTCCAGGCTTAACTTTCAATCATTATATCACTATTGGGGTTAGGATATAAAAAGAGAGGCATAACCTCCATAATACCACAGAAACCCTGAAGCCACACTCTGAACCCATTTACTCTAGGTGTGGGTCCATTGATACACATGAGCCAGAATCCAAGCACTATGATTCTTGTGCTTTACATTTAACCAAGTCCTATTGGCCCTTACTTAGACTATATTTACTTTTACTTTAGACACAAGTCTAGTTAATTTTTATGGCATTCCTCAATCAGTAGTAGATTATAAGCATCAAATTTGAAGGGAATGAAGAGGTTGCCAGAACCTGCTACACCAGTTCAGCAATAAGTGACAATTGACAACTTGATAGGAAAGAGGGCAAAAACAAACAAATGAACAACCACAACAACAACAAAACTAAATCAAATGAATTACTTAAAAATTCTAGTCCATTAGGTGAAGAACAACTCCAACAAACATCTGTACATTTTTCAATAGCTTCTTTAGTTCTCATAAACACTGTAACAATTGATGCGAAAGCAGATGACTTTGCATTGTCTGATAATCATCTATCCTTCAGGCCTTACCTATACTACCTCAATCCAAGTTCCATGTAATTCAGCTAAATAAAGCTGCCCACTAATTTCCAAATCTGCCCGGCACTTTCCCCTTATATTCTTTTTCCCATACAGTTTTCTCTCTACCAAATGCTTTGTTTGATCTCTCATTGCCCAAATCCTTTAAAGACCTGCAGAAATACCACATACTGTACAGAATCTTCCTTGATCCTCACAGTTGGAAGCAAACTTTCCTCCTCTGAACTAGTGTAGCTTTTTCACTCACTATGTTTTTTATGATATTCATCATCTTCTTTTTAGTAACGAGTTGTCATCTCTCTTACAAGACTATAAAGCACCCTGAAGGTAAAGGTCATGTCTATTTCAACTTTTTATTTTATTTCATTGTATTTTGCATGGCACTTAGTAAAATATTTTGAGTGATCAATAAATATTTGTTGCAAGAACGTGTTTATAAAAATGCAAAGTATTGTTCGGTTGTTAAAATAGTATATTAGAGACAGAAGACAGAAGCCAAGGAGAATTGCAATCCTGTTGATAATCTTTGGGATACATCCTCTCATCAGCATATGACAGAATAAATGCAGTATAGTAGCAAGTTATAATTGATAGAATACACTTGAAAAATGTGTGACCTTTTAAATGCCAATAGTATAGGCTTTGAATTTATCTGCACTAAGGTTTACCAAGCAAATAAGCCATTTGAAATCAATGAGGCAAGGGGAAGTAAAGAAGATTTTAGGTGTTTATACTATGTATAATTTGTCATTGTTTACATTTACTACCAAATAGTAAAAGGTGACGCATAAAAGTAGCATGTGCATCTCGTTATAGAACACAGTATAGGAGTGTAGTGTGTATCTTATATATACATACTCATCTGAATACTTATAAAATAGAGAAACATGTTCTTTACAAAAATAAACTCCTACCCCCTAAAACAGATCACCAAAAGCAAGTATGAAATATAATAATATGTCATTTGAATGGTAAATCATGACCTTAGAATCATTACTCTCAATATATATGGATTAATATGTAGTTGTAACGTTTGCAGTTGGTTCGCCCAACTAGATTTAAGCTCTTCAATATAAACTATTTTTGCATTACTCTTAAGCAAAAGTTGATCTAGAGTTTCTCAATAATTGTTAGTTGACCAAATGCATAATAAAGTGTCTTTTGGACAGGATCCTAAATCTTGTACCCTATAATTTATCATCTGCATTTTTATTTCTATAATGTGCTTTAGTCACATACCTGGTATAGCCTATGACTCACTAGAAGACTGTCCTTATGATTTTCTTTAATGGGGGCGTTTGTAATTAGAGTCTTTGCAAGTCTCTAGAGAAAAGACATTTCATTCTAAACTTTCAGCTATGTGGCAGCTTGAATTGTTTAACACTGTGCCGTGGTTTTGCTTGGATCATATTGAAATACTTCTGTAGTACTTCCAAGATTGCTTTAAGTAATGAATGTATTGTAACATTGTAAGGAAACATAAGGATTAATGTTGACATAAAAATGCTAACATTTGTAAAAGGAAAATTGTTATGGATTTCTTACTTATTCCTTGATATTTGGAACTTTGAAAGGGCTGGGATTTCATTATATAATCTTAATGTGGCATGGCTAGTGAATTTTAGATTTCACAAGTGTGTCTATAAGAATCTTATAGGAAAAAATAAATGAAGGCTTCCTAACATAACATATATCAATGTAGTGTCTTCTGGGAAATGCATTTTATTAATGATTTAATTTCTTATTTTTCCACAGGATTTGAAGTTCCAATTAAAACCCTGTTTGGGCCATTGCGTTACTGCCTGCTAGTGCTTAATCTTCACCGAAAGCCTCATCGCTTATTTTAAAACAAAAGAAGAACGAGGTAAGGAGAAAAGTAATGAAATGCAGCATAACACGTCTTTCAAAGTAAGGGGAAGTAGCTTTTTAAAAATGATCTAGGATCAGTGACATTCAGAAATTATTTGCTGAACACTAAATGTGCTCAAGTGTGGCATCTCAATTCCAAGGACTCTATGTCTTCTATTATGAAATGAACCACACAGGGTTATTTTTTTCTCTTTGATGTTGCAGTAGCCTAAGGTAATAATTATTAATGTCACTGATATACCACAAATGGTAATGTAGATTGCAAAATGAATCTTCTACTTTATTTAATAGCGATTCTATGATGCTCTGGTGCCAAAATGAGTATAATTGACAACCTTAAATGTTATTTTTTAAAAAAGTATTCACAATTCTAGTATTATTCTAATAACAGATCATGCCCATATTTGCTCAAACCATGGGGTCATACTTAACAGCTTTCTGTCCACTCCATCATGACGTCTTTTAATCCTCATATTGTTAATTCATCATTTCTGAAATACTTAGTCTGACATTTCTTTGGAATGTTATGCTGCACTGAGTAACACTGCCTATACCAGAGGAATGATATAATCAGAGGTGTCATTTAACGATGCACTATCAGTCCCTAAACTCAAATCTAACAAAACATGTAGATATGAAAAGAAAGTTGAAAAGTATTCACACTTTTCCCCTGTAGTCTCTAATAATGGGATGTTTTAAATTAAATTTAAAACTTGAATAAAAAATTATTTGCCACGAAAGACAGATCACTCCCAAATGAATTGGTATGTAATGTTTATATTCATACCAATTGGGACTGACTTATTGAAGATGACAATTATCTTATTGATTCTGGATTTTCAAAGTATAAACAGGTAAAGCTATGGCTATAATAGTGGCAAAGTAGCTAATTTTGTTGGACCTGTTAGCCTTAGAGTGAACTACACTTCTGAGTGTCTCTAGAAGTTTCAGCATGTTTGAGAAGATTCAGGGACTATATATTAATCTCTGAATCTCAACCCTCCTTTTAGGGTCTATCAAGGTGCCTGTGTTTGTCGAATGTTGGAAGGTAGGGAGCAAGGGAGAGAAGAGTTATGCTTCACAGCAGCCTAGAAATTGGTCTACTGCCCTGTGTAAACATGGTTTGCTATATGGCACTAAGGATTTTGATAAAATACTTCAAGTTTGGATTCTCTTTCTTATGCTAGTCTCCACTTAAGAGTTTATTACTGAGCTATGCCCATATTCCTCATTAATTCATCAGCAGCCTCTTTAGTGTATTTAACTTTCATTTAAGCCCCAGATCACAGGTGCTGAGAACACCAATGGGGAAAGTTTAACAGCCAGCATAATATGCTAACTTGTTTTCAATAAGCTTTAATTTAATTTAATTTAACTTAACTCTATTTTAATAGTTGACTTACGTATGAGATTCACCCTGTAAGTGCACTATAACCCTTTTTAGTGTTTGTATCCTAAAAAATAAAAATCCATCTCTGTGAAATGTAACTTACTGTTATCAGAAATGTTATCAGTGCTCATATGTTTATTAGGTATAATGGTAGCTGGCTTATGTGTTGCATCTTTGTATATCATCTAGTCTTAAGACCTCGAACTAGTAGTTTGACTCACTAATTCTCATAATTTTCTATAAGGTAAAAATAAGTAAGATGTGACTGCCCTCCCTTTAGGATGTGGCAAAGGAACACCCCAAGGCTACCTCTGCACTGAATCACCATTTAAGTTCAGTTTATCTAATATATATTGATCACATTCCATTCCAGGCAATGTCTCTAGGTTTATAAAAATGAATAAAACATGACCCTTGTCTTCTCAGATCATATAATGATTGAGGAAGCCAAGTATATACATCATTTTAATACAGTCTGTTGAGCATTCTGAGATATGTGTAGGATGATATTGAAACCCTGAATAGGGACATTCAAACCAGCTTGAGGAGGAGGTTAGGCCAATGAAGAAATACTTGAAGAGATAATGCCTATCAAAATGTGAGTAGAAGACAGCCAGGCAAAAAAAAAAAAAAAGAAAAAAAGACGTGGAGCTTCCTAGAGCAGCAGGGAGAGGGGTTTTAAGTCACAGATATGATTAAAATGAAGGTTACCTCTCCTAATGTATGATATGGCAGTGAAAGACAGAATGCTTCCTGAAGAAAAGAGAAGGCTTCCTGAATGAGGTAAAGGTTGACAGAAGTCTGAAAGTATAAGTAACCCAAAGAAAGAATCGAGAAAGAATGTTTTCTAAATAGAAAGAATAACACCCAAAGATTGTGTTCATAAGCTTGCTTGACGTCCATTTGCATGGCATCAGTGAAAATAAATTTAAGAATCAATGGTCCTTTTTTTCTCATTCTCTACATTGTAAGTAGTCAATGCATCGATTTCTACCTCTTTGAACTCTGAGTAAAATCATATAAACATAAAATTGCAAAACTGAAGGAAATATAGTTTCTACTTGATTCAGACTCTCATTTTCTAGATGAAGAAATTGAGGAAGCTCAGAGTGGTGATATGACTTGTTCAAGGGTGAGCTGTTGGTAATTTTCAGAGCCTCAGTAAGATCCAATACCCCCATATCAGCAGAAAAACTTAAAAACTGAAGTATTTTAGTATTGCTTCCCTCAATACTGCAGATTACCATTAGAGACAGTAAAGTCTAGAGGTTAAAAGTGTTGGCTCTAGAGTTAAAATATTTGCTTTCAGCAAGTACATGTCAAGTGACTTTAGGCAAGTGATATAATCTCTTTTTGCTTCAGATCTATCATCTATAAAACAGGGGATAATAATGTAAAATGCTTAGATCAGTACCTAACATAATAAGCACTCCATAAATGTGCTATTACTATCTGTCTTTAGGCAATCAAGTATTAGCATACATGTATAGACGGTGGTATGGGCACTCTTGAAATTGATTTTATTATCCAAATCATTTTGAAAATTTTGTTGTAATGACTATCACATCACCTATTCTACCAAAACCTTTCTAATTTAAAATGTTTTAGAACTGCCATGTACACAGATTCCAAATTATATGATTTTAAATTATTATCATTAATGGAAAATATTAAATTTTTATAAATTAAGTAATATGAAATACTGGTTAAAGGATATTCAAGTAGAAATTGGAAATCTGTCTATTAATTTGAAATGTGAAAAACATTCCTACCTAAACAAACTTGTCTATGAATCTGTTTCTTGTACGAGAATATAGGAATGGCTACATAACCTTGCATCTGATCCCAATCTTATGTTCCAGTACCCCTACTATATAAACAATACAACAGATTAAAACTGAAAGCAAAGTGGTATAAATTCCATATTTTACAGAAAAAAAAAAGATCAGTACAGCCCTGCATTTCAGAAGGATGATGGCTTTCATTCATTTGGCAAAACCACTTTAAGGACATTTTTATTCTTAAAAAGTTTTGGTCTGATATAAATTTCCTATCCAGTGGATATTAGACTTTTACTGCAGAGCTTTTGGACATTAGATAGCTACATATGACATGAGACACCTCAGTGCTTCCAAAGTCATTATATTCACTGCTAATGAATTGAAACCTTTAGATCTATAATGTGATTCATAAATCAAAGCAACATTTTATACACATTTATGTGATCTACAGTTGTGCAAACAGAAATTAACTAAATAGAACTATTACCATCTTGGGAAAAATGTGAATTTGTTTTGCAATTTAAATTACAAAGACTTAAAAAATAATTTGCTATGTTTGGAAGTATAAGTAATTTATAAAATGCAGAGGATATGATTTTTAAAATAGAGGTTTACAGTATATGACCTATAAATAAAACTGTTACATAAAATACCCAATGACCAGGTGGTCACATTTCACAAATCATAGATTACTGGGTTTTCTTAACACAATAATATCCTCAGTGTTTCTGTATTATGGTATAAGTTTCTAGATACTATTATAAGAAACTTTTATGTATTTATTTTCTTCTATTTAAAAAAACATAGTAGTAATAAATGTTCAAAGCTTACAAGTTTAGATTATATTCTTTAGGGAGCAAAATCTGACAACTCCCTTCTCTTCTTTTGGAGAAAGAATTATAAAGGAAACCAGATATCATGAATCTATTTTATTTTACTTTTATTTTTTATTTTTTTAATAGATCTTTATTGGAGTATAATTGCTTCACAATACCGTGTTAGTTTCTGTTGCACAACAAAGCGAATCAGCCATATGCGTACATATGTCCCCATATCCCCTCCCCATTGAGCCTCCCTCCCATCCTCCCTATCCCACCTCTCTAGGTCATCGCAAAGCACTGAGCCAATCTCCCTGTGCTATGCTGCTGCTTCCCACCAGCCAACTATTTTACATTCAGTAGTGTATATATGTCAATGCTACTCTCAGCCCCAGCTTCGCTTTCCCACCCCATGTCATCAAGTCCACTCTCTATGCCTACCTCTTTATTCCTGCCCTGCAACTAGGTTCATCAGTACCATTTTTTTTTATATTCCATATATATGCGTTAGCATATGGTATTTGTTTTTCTCTTTCTGACTTACTTCACTCTGTATGACAGACTCTAGGTCCATCCACCTCACTACAAATAACTCAATTGTGTTTCTTTTTAAGGCTGAGTAATATTCCATTGTATATATGTGCCACACCTTCTTTATCCATTCATCTGTGGATGGACATTTAGGTTGGTTCCATGTCCTGGCTATTGTAAATAGTGCTGCAATGAATATTGTGGTGCATGTCTCTTTTTGAATTACAGTTTTCTCAGGGTATATGCCCAGTAGTGGGACTGCTGAGTCATATGGTAGTTCTATTTTTAGTTTTTTAAGGAACCTCCATACTGTTCTCTATAGTGGTTGTATCAATTTACATTCCCCCCAACAGTGTAGGAGGGTTCCCTTTTCACCACACCCTTTCCATCATTTATTGTTTCTACCTTTTTTGATAATGGCCATTCTGACTGGTGTGAGGTGATACCTCATTGTGGTTTTGATTTGCATTTCTCTAATAATTAGTGATGTTGAGCATCTTTTCATGTGCCTCTTGGCCATCTGTATGTCTTTCTTGGTGAAATGTTTATTTAGGTCTTCTGCCCATTTTTTAACTGGATTGTTTGTCTTTTTGATATTGAACTCCATGAGCTGTTTGCATATTTTGGAGATTAATCCTTTGTCTGTTGTTTCATTTGCAAATATTTTCTCCCATTCCAAGGGTTGTCTTTTGTTGTCTTGTTTATGGTTTCCTTTGCTGTGCAAAAGCTTTTAAGTTTAATTAAGTCTCATTTTTTTTTTTATTTCTGTTACTCTAGGAGGTGGGTCCAAAAAGTTCTTGCTGTGATTTATGTCAAAGTGTTTTTCCTATGTTTTCCTCTAAAAGTTTTATAGTGTCTGGTTTTACATTTAAGTCTTTAATCCATTTGGAGTTTATTTTTGTGTATGGTGTTAGGTAATGTTTTAATTTCATTCTTTTACATGTAGCTGTCCAGTTTTCCCAGCACCACTTATTGAAGAGGCTGTCTTTAAATGGACAACCATGAAGAAATGGACAAATTCTTGGAAAGGTACAATTTTCCAAGACTGAACCAGGAAGAATTAGAAAATATAAACAGACATATCACAAGTAATGAAATTGAAACCATAATTAAAAATCTTCCAACAAACAAAAGTCCAGGACCAGATGGCTTCACAGGTGAATTCTATCAAACATTTAGAGAAGAGCTAACACCAATCCTTCTCAAACTCTTCCAAAAAATTGCAGAAGGAGAAACACTCCCAAATTCATTCTACGAGGCCACCATCACCCTGATACCAAAACCAGAAAAAGATACTACAAAAAAAAGAAAATTATAGACCAATATCACTGATGAACATAGATGCAAAAATCCTGAACAAAATACTAGCAAACAGAATCCAACAGCACATTAAAAGGATCATACACCATGATCAAGTGGGATTTATCCCAGGGATGCAAGGATTCTTCAATATATGCAAATCAATCAATGTGATACAACACATTAACAAATTAAGGAATAAAAACCATATGATCATCTCAATAGATGCAGAAAAAGCTTTTGACAAAATTCAACACTCATTTATGATAAAAACTCTCCAGAAAATGGGCACAGAGGGAACCTACCTCAACATAATAAAGGCTGTATATGACAAACCCACAGCAAGCATCATACTCAATGGTGAAAAACTGAAAGCATTTCCACTAGAATCAGGAACAAGACAAGGATGTCCACTGTTGTCACTCTTGTTCAACATAGTTTTGGAAGTCCTAGACACAGCAATCAGAGAAGAAAAAGAAACAAAAGGAATACAAATTGGAAAAGAAGAAGTAAAACTGTCACTATTTGCCAATGACATGATACTATACATAGAAAATCCTAAAGATGCCACCAGAAAACTACTAGAACTAATCAATGAATTTGGTAAGGTTGCAGGATACAAAATTAATGCACAGAAATCTCTGGCATTCCTATACACCAACAACAAAAAATCAGAAAGAGAAATTAAGAAACACTCCCATTTACCATTGCAACAAAAAGAATAAAATACCTAGCAATGAACCTGCCTAAGGAGGTGAAAGACTTGTACTCAGAAAACTATAAGACACTGATGAAAGAAATCAAAGATGGCAAACAGATGGAGAAATATACCATGTTCTTGGATTGGAAGAACCAATATTGTGAAAATGACTATACTACCCAAAGAAATCTACAGATTCAGTGCAATCCCTTTCAAACTACTAATGGCATTCTTCACAGAATTAGAACAAAAAATCTTACAATTCGTATGGAAACACAAAAGACCCCGAATAGCAAAAGCAATCTTGAGAAAGAAAAACAGAGTTGGAGGAATCAGGCTCCTGGGCTTCAAACTATACCACAAAGCTACAGTAATCAAGACAGTATGGTACTGGCACAAAAACAGAAATATAGATCAATGGTAGAGGATAGAATGCCCAGAGATAAACCCATGCACATATGGGCACCTATTTTATGACAAAGGAGGAATCTATTTTAAAAACCCACTTTCAGGTAATAGCTAGAGTATATTTTCTCTCTCCACACTGTTCTACTATGAGAACTACTATGTAAAACTAATTTCTAGGTACTCCATGGTTTACATTTATGACCTGATTATTTTATGCCCACAATAAGTTACCAAGAAAGGCATACAGACTATACAATTTAGAAAGGCATTCATTAAATGTGGGGTAGAATCCACCAGTGAAACCATCTGGTCTTGGGCTTTTCTTTGTTGGAAGGTTTATGATTGCTCATTCAATCTCCTTACTGTCTGTTCAGATTTTCTATTCCTCCATGATTCAGTTTTGGTAGGTTGTATGTTTTGGGGAATTTATCCATTTTTTCTAGGCTATTCAATTTGCTTGTGTGTAATTGTTTATAGTAGTTTCTTATGATCCTTAGTACTTATGTGGTGTCAGTGTAATGTTTCCTCTTTCATTTCTGATTTTATTCGTTTGAGTCTTCTCTCTTTTTTCTTAGTCTAGATAAAGGTTTGCCAATTTTGTTTATCTTTTCAAAAAACCAGCTTTTAGTTTTGTTGATCTTTTCTATTGTCTTTCTAGTCTCTTGGTCCTTTGTTTCCATTCTGATTGTTATTTTCTTCAATTCTACTAACTCTGGGCTTAGTTTTTTCTTTTTCTAGTTCCTTGAGGTGTAAAGTTAGATTGTTTATTTGAAATCTTTCTTTTTTCTTAATGTAGGCATTTGTCCCTCTCAGAACTGCTTTTGTTGCAGCCTGTAAGTTTAGGTATGTTTTGTTTCCATTTTCATTTGTCTCAAGATATATTTCTGCTTTGACCCGTTGGCTGTTTAGGAGCATGCTGTTTAGTCTCCACAGATTTGTGAATTTTCCAGTTTTCCTCATTATTGATTTATTTCACTGTGTGTGTGTGTGTGTGTGTGTGTGTGTGTATAAAATCATGTTGTACACTTTAAATCTATTATATTTTTTATTTGTCAATTGTACCTCATTAAAGCTGGAAAAAATAAACTTCACCTTCTCAGCTTAAAAATATACATAAAAATTAAACTAAATTAAATTTTTAAAAAGGTCTTCAACATCTGAGATTGAAACAAGAGACTTTCTTCTTAAGACTTGGTCAATCAAAACAAAAGCAAAAACCAGCAGCAAACAAAAACTAAAACCTGCATTCCTCAACCACTTTTATTAATTCTTATTAATTGAAATTTTACTAAGTTCAATATGTTTCAAGATGTTTTAAATGTGCATTTTCATATCAGAAGTCAGGCATCAATTAAAAAACAATCTATTGACAGCTAATTTTCTATGTCTATCATTTATGATTTCACTTTCTTTCGTATCACTTTATAATATCCTCCTAAAGTTATTCTGTCACAAATTTTTAAGTTTGCATATGAAACTTCTTTGTCTTGACCAAAAATGATTGTGTATATAGATTGTAAACATTGTCCTCACAGTGACTGGTTTCCTTGAAAGAATGGTATGTGTGGGACTTTCTTGGTGGCACAGTGGTTAAGAATCCGCCTCCCAATGCAGGGGACGTGGACTCGAGCCCTGGCCTGGGAAGATCTCACATACCGCGGAGCAACTAAGCCCATGCACTGAGCCTGCGCTCTAGAGTCTGCGAACCACAACTACTGAAGCCCGCGGGCCTAGAGCCCGTGCTCCGCAACAAAGAGAAGCCACCGCACTGAGAGGCCTGCGCACCACAACGAAGAGTAGACCCCACTCACCGCAACTAGAGAAAGCCCGTGTGCAGCAACGAAGACCCAACGCAGCCAAAAATAAATTAATTAATTAAAAAAAAAAAAGAATGGTGTGTGAGTGTGTGTGTGTCTGTATGTCTGTGCCAGTATCCATGTGTATGTGTGTATATGTGTGTTTCTGCAAACATGATAGAGGGAAGGAGAGAAAGAGGGAGAGAGGGAGAAAAAACACTAACTTTTGCTGAGGAGAGAATTCAAGTCAAATAAGTGAGGTATACTAAAATTCAAGGAAGGGAAGTGTATATTAACTTTTCATTCCTAGCCTAACCACCAATATATAAATTAATGAGACTTCCTTAAATTTTAATTTGAGGCTAGGTTTGGAAAAAATTTCTGTAGTAAACAATAAATATATTGACCTATTAAAAGTGTAGTTTATTTCAAGCATAACTGAATTCCTTAAATATGGAACAACTTTTGGAAAACAGCCTTTATTACGCTTGATATAATTCAAATAAAATTTAATCAATTCTTAAGGAGTGCAAGTTTTTTTTTTTTTCCTATTGTGACCTTCTATTCCATTTCAAAACCCTTATTTTGGCTTCTATTATTATTGTTGTCATTGTTGTTGGTTTGAGTTGGCTAAAGATTCTTTTCCAGCATCTTATTAAAGAGAAAAGAACATTAACTTTCATTGGAAAACAAAAATTACATCTGCATTCAAAATTGTGTTATGGGAGCATTCTCTTACTTTAACAAACATGTTTTTGTTTGTACCATTAACTGTGAGTCATTTGGATCTACAGAAAATAAAATCAATGCCTGTGACTTACATTTTTATTTTCACTAAGGCCTCATCAGTAAGATGGAAAAAAAATAAAGACAAAAATTCTAGCTCCTGGATTTCTTCTCCCTCTCAGTAAATACAGCCATCTCTCAGTAATATTTTCCATTTTGGAGGTACATCACCAAGAAGGTAATTTGTGAAAGGTAATTTGTCAGGACTTGTGATTATGCATTTCTTGGACCCATTTGATTTACACCAAAGTCTTTCTCCCTGATTTTCTGGCTTTAAGACTTATTTTCAAATTCCTTTTGTATTTACAAATGATGTGCTTGACAGATATGTTACAAGGATTGTTATACATGCAATAGAGTGTTTTAAAAAATTACTCACTTTGCTTATAAGCCAGTTTATTGTCCTTTATGCAAAGTAACAAGCCATTCTGTCATGGATGAAAGATCTTGATTTGAGTGTTTACAGAGTACAACTCCTTCATGGCTGAAAGCTTCTAGTGATTTCAATCTTTCTGTCACCCATACAAATCCCGTATCTACATATAGAGTCTGATTACAATAGGTAAAGATTTATTTTTCAATTATTAGTTGCAATAGTTTCTTGATTAAATGTCTCTATTGCTAAGAGTGTTGCATCCTTTCAAGACCTTCACCACCACCCTTCACCCAGCTGCCATCAGAAAAATCATTACTTGACAATAAAACACCATTTCAGATTTTTGTTTGGATTGGGGCTGTCAGCTTACTTTAAATTAATTCTTTGATTTTTAATGTATCACTCAAGTTTAAAGACATTATATATGACAATTCTTACTGTCAATTCTAAATGTAAATAGTTATACATTTAGAGAATTTTAAGGTTCATACTTGGGGTGTTCTTATCATGAATGAATAAACCAGATTCTTACAATGGAAAAGCTACTACCTGGGAGTGAGCCACTTATACTGACATTTTGGAACTACCACAATTCCATTTAGTAAAATGTTAACATAGTAGTTTAACGGCAGGGGAAAATCTGACTCAATGCCTTTCTTAGCCAAAAAACCAGATTGGATAATGAAAAATCCTTATTGACAATAGGAAACACCCTGTTACATTTGCAATTACAGTGTTCCTCTTAATCCAGTATCTCAGTATGTGTTATTACCCTTGCAATCCTTATATTAATCTGCACTAATTGGGGTAATTCTTGCTCCCATTTTGAGAACTGGGAAATGAAAAAGTAATTTTTTTCAAGGTCACGTATTATGATAGAGACTGAAACAAAAATTTATCATTGCAGGTTCCGTGCGATGCGTTTCTTAAGGAATTTCTGTCATTATTCTCAGTCAATTCTCTTAACCACTAAATAACTGCTTCTGACAAATCAATGAAGGTAACTACCAAGTCAAATCTAACACAGAGAAAGCAATAATAATAAATACCTACCAGATGCATGGTGCTTGGCACTTTACAAAGTATTTTCACACCCATTGTCTCATTTTTTTTAGAACAACCTTAGAAGCAGGTAAGGTAGGTATTTTTATCCTTATTTTAGAGGTGTGGAATGTAAAACTCAGAGAGGTTAAATTACTCAGCCAAAATCACAGAGCTAGGAAGTAGAAGAGCCAGGATTCTAATGTAGATCTTTTGCCTCCAAACACTGCAATTTTAATACTAAAATATAGTGCCATCCAAAAACTTATAATTTGTAACTAGACAAATATCTAAGCATACTTGTCAAAACTCAAACATCATTTATCAGATAATTTCATTTTTGTTAAATGTACCTTATTCACAAAACTATGCATGTTAAGAAACAAAATATTCAGAAAACATAGATTTGAGAAACTGTTGTATCTGAGTATCTGTTCTATCCAATTATTTATATCCTAATGAATTTTCATATCTGTTATTTAGTTATCTAAGATGAATATTACTAACCACATTTTATATGTGAAGAAACAAACTCAGAAAGGTTTAATAACTTACCTCAGATTGCAGTTTGTAACTTGGTGGAGCCAGTATGCAAACCAATATCTGTCTTGTCCTCTAAGGCTTTGCTTTTTCCTAAATCATGTAAACAGTCAATAAAAGAGTTATTTTATTGATGGTGGAATCCTTTCTCAACATATACATATATCAAACCATCATGTTGTACACTTTACATATATTGCAATTTTATTTGTCAACTATACTTCAATAAAGTTGGAAAAAAGTTACTTTGATGTTGTAGGCTTCCCTGTACAGGAACTATTTGTATATTTCACATATAAATGTTTTTGTTAAATATATCGCTAACTCTTAACTGGGATTCCTCAAATACTTAAGAATTCAAGATCAGAGATATCTTGCAGAGCTTAAGGGTTATAGGGAGGGATTTAATGATAAGCTTGAGATGTATTCATACTTTTATTCTATATTTTAGAGTAAATGTGGAATAAACCTTTGCTGAGGATTTGTGTCAAACACTCTCCTGGACTCTGAGGATAGAGAGATGTTTAAATCATGGTTCCTTCCCTTTAGAAGCTAGTAGGAAATCAATTCATTCACTTATTCAAGAAGTATTTATTGAGCATCTAATAGAAAGATGGGAACAAAGAAAAAAAGGTGTATGTCTACTTCAAAAGTTCAGTCACTCATAAAATAGAAGGGACTTACTTTCTAAAAGTCTTTAAGCATTCTAGGTTTTCATCTTTAAAGTTCCATGTCAACTTAAAAATATTAGTTAAAAGAATCCCTTGCAGGGGCTTCCCTGGTGGCGCAGTGGTTGAGAATCTGCCTGCCAATGCAGGGGACACGGGTTCGAGCCCTGGTCTGGGAAGATCCCACATGCCGCGGAGCAACTAGGCCCGTGAGCCACAACTACTGAGCCTGCGCGTCTGGAGCCTGTGTTCCGCAACAAGAGAGGCCGCGATAGTGAAGAGGCCCGCGCACCGCGATGAAGAGTGGCCCCTGCTTGCCGCAACTAGAGAAAGCCCTCGCACAGAAACGAAGACCCAACACAGCCAAAAATAAATATAAAAATAAATAAATAAATAAAAAGATTACTATAAGAATCCCTTTCAAATGCTCCAAAACAAAGAGCAACATTATTTACACTCATTCATGCTGCATAATGAATGTATATTGAAAGTCACCATCTGCCCCAGTTTTGCTTAGTGACAAAGTGTTGTCAACACTGTTAATTACCAAAATCAGAAAGGATTTTGGATAGTTGAACTTCAATGTGATATCTTGGACCAATTTACATATTACAGGAAATATGAGTCTTAACGATAATATATGTATGTGGTCGTTTTAACTTATCCCAATAACCTCTGTTTATCTGGTCAAGCAAACAAAATATTCTATGAAATTCCCTACCTTCATGTCCTGAGTTTTGTAAATCAATTAGTCAATAGCTTAGAGGGGATGAAATTAATCCATAAGGAAAGTACAGGGCTAAAAACCAATAAATGCCTCTTATATCCCTCTCTCTGTATAATATTTTAACCTTAGTTCTCTTTGTTGGCAGAGATTGTGAAATTAGATAATTCCTACCTTTATATGCTTCCAGTAATAATACTTTTACTAGTATGAGAATTTCAAGACACAGTAAGTAAACCTTATGACATTTCTTCTTTTCTTTACCATTGCTGGTGTCAATGTGTCAATAAAAGTTAGAATGTCTGATTCCTCCTAATCCTCCAATGCTTATAAAGTGACATTTTATTTACACTTTTAAAATGCATATTTAATTCTTTTATTCTGTGAACATCAATATTTTTCTGCTCAGTGGATGAATATTGAGTAGGGCAACTTGCCAGCTCTCCACTGGAGAACTGGGATCTGGCACTCCCTCCACTTTCAAAACACGCTCAAGCAAAGCTCCTTGTTCACATAGGGCTCACATTAAAAAGCAAACTCAAAATATCTTCAAACAACACGAGACACCCTGCTTTATGTACTTAAAGAAGGTCAGTAGTCTTTCTCATGCCAAGGAAAGCATATGATTTAAATTTCAGAACATGATTTCATCTAAAACTTGCAAAAATGTTTTTATTTGACTGGAAAGTTAAAGAAGAAAAGAAAGTTGCTGCTGTTTGCATATGTTAACTCAATACCTTCAGTGACATTTCTCTAACAACCACAAACTCTTGAATTCTCTATGGTGGGCAATCTAATTCTTTAAAAGTTAGTAGGCTTTCAAAATGACATTTTGTACTTTTGTGATAAAATAGCTTATCTACCAACCAAATAAAGAGTTTTTGAAACTCCAGGGCAAATCGCAGTAGGTGTGGTGGTGGGGGAACAACTTTATGAACATACACAAGAACAGCATGTTTAAGCTCTTAATTTTATTACCGTAAATTTATTTTCATTTGTCTCTGTAACACAGCAGGAACAGAAGACGGAGATTGCGTGCAAGCGAACAAAAATAGCTCATTTAAGTGCATAAGTTCTGTAGATGTAAATGAAGCTCTCCTTAGTTTCAAAGCTCTGAAAGTTTTAAAGTAAATCATTAGATCTCTCTCGTTACCAATGACATGTTTCCATCTATTACCTTGTTTTCATTCTTTGTACTCTTGAACATGCCAATTTGTACAAAGAGAAAAGACACTGAACCAAATTTTTAAAACTTGAAAGTTCTTGTCCAATTCCCTTTGTGTGAACCAGAATACAGTCCAAAGCGGAGGCAGGGCGTCCCAGTTTTTTTCTTTTTTTCAATTTCTTTAAAATTTTCTTTTCTGTTATTTTTTTAATAAAGATTGTATATGTTTAAGATGTGCAACGTGATGATTAGATATATATATGCATAGTGAAAGGATTGCTACTATATTCATTGCAGCATTATTCACAACAGCCAACACATGGAAACAACCTAAGTGTCTATTCGTTGATGAATAGATAAAGAATTTGTGGCATACATATGCAATGGAATATTATTCAGCCTTAAGAAAGAAGGTGATCTTGCCGTTTCTGACAATATGGATGAACTTGGAAGACATTACACTAAGCGCAACAAGCCAAACGCAGAAAAAGAAAAACTGCATAATCTCACTTACAGGTGGAACCTAAAAAAGTCAAATGCATAGCAGCAGAGTAGAATAGTGGATACCAGGGCAGGGAAGTGGATGAGATGTTGGTCAGAGGGTACAAGTAAAAGGGTTTGAGGTGACCAGTATAATCAATTAGAGTTGTTAATCTAGTTGCCTAGTGTTTTTACAACAGAGTAAGACTTTAGCTACTTACCAACCCAATGGGTTAAAAAGTGTAAAATTTTATTAAATCATTAGCACCATTATTCATATTTATTGAATAGCTACCGTGTGCAGTACATGAGAATCCACCCCAGTCAAATATAACATCAAATTGGTCTGAATGCAATTTTCTTGTAATTTTTAACCAGTTGTTTTGACATAATATAGACATGAACTAAGTTCTAGAAGTTCAAATTTCTTGAGTTTTTTCTTATTTATTCTTGGGGTTTTCTTGTCCCGTTAGCCATTTCCTAGAACATTTGCATATGAAAGAATACTTCAAGTTTCCCACATGCATACAGGAAGCTTTCGCAAACCATGTCAACTCCCTATATTTCCACTATCACTTGGGCACAAGCGATATCTGTGGAGATTATATATATCTGCCTTCAAAAAGCAATGATGCTGAAGGCAGTTGTTTTTATAAGCAGAATAGTTTTCCTTACCAAGATAAGAAATGGTTAATAAAAGCATCTGGATGAGATGAAATTACAACCAGCATTCCATCCTCTACCTTTCTCAATGCTCTATCCTCCATCCCTCTATATTGTTTCTCTTTTACTAAGTTTCAAAAGAATGGGAGTTATGATGGTGCTACAGTAGTTCCTGCCTACCTACCACCGTATTTTGTTTAGGAATTGTTAACATGACTTTTAGCATTGTTAAATTACAAATTCTACAGTTTACTTTATCCTTTATATCTTCCAGTATAAGAAACCAAAGAATACTAAGGTTTGGTATTTGTGCCTGCTATTATGAGGAAATCAGAAGATAGGTATGTCTCAAAGGAACTTTTCAAGTCAGGAGGATGTGCTTCTTTCATTGTTTTTCTTTAACTGAGCCATCTTAAATTCATTTGTTCAATACTGAATCAATTTAGAAATCCACATCTTCACTTTCCTTTGTCTTCTCTTTTTTAATTTTCTTTTCTCTGTCAATTCTTAAGCTCAGAATTTTGTAGCCACTTGAGTAGTTTTTCTCCATCTCTTATGCCCAGGCAATACTCAAGTCTTGTTAGCATTATTTAGACATGTTTATACCTTAACTTTCATTTCCAGAGAAAATATGTCATTCTAAAACACTATTCCCCTGTGAATGGATTATTACAGCCTACTTGTCTCTACAGTCTTTTTTCTCCCTGATTAAGCCCACTCAGTAAACCATGGCTAATCTAATTTCCTTTAAATGATACACCCATCATCTCATTCATCTTCTCAAAAACCTATGGTATTTCCCTATTTACCAGTACTACTCTGCATGACTTCCAAAGGCTTCTATAATTGGATGACCCTTAGCTTAATGTTCAAGTCAATTTCCCACTTTTCCATAACACAATTACTCCGCTTTCATCAGGCTATTTTCTACACTGTGCTGCTCATGTTATCCAAATAACCTTCAAGGTTCAAGAAGGTCACAGCTACTCCATGAATTCTTCTCTCTGTGCCACAGCCTATACTGAGTAATTTCCTTCACAACCCTCCTTTATGACTCCTTGTGTTGGCACTTAATTTTATAGTCGTGAATTTTAAAAATTATTATAAATGTTATGTTATTTTCATCTTATCTTCCTAATCAAAATAGGACGGCATGGGCCATTATTTGTTTTCTTGCAGATGTTCTACACAACCTAGAGTATCATTATATATGTACTAGATCCTCAATGAATATCTATTGATAAAGAAACTGTCAATATTTATTGATAAGGAGAATTAAATGAGTTAAATCTCATTTCTGAATTTTTGACTTACTGCCATCAGACCATCCACCCAGCAAATTAGCACACTTGCCATGTACACCTTCTTCCATCATTTAATTTAACAGGAGAACAAAAGTGTTTCTTTGTTTAATATAGCCTGTCAATTTATAAAACTTTACCAAAATTGAGCTAATAATTTATGCTTTAAAAACAGACTTTGGCAATTTTGAGATTCTGTATATTGTGTAGATTGACAGTCATCATCTATTCTACACTGTGGTGGTTGACATTTCTATAGCATACAGATCAGACATGCCATTATTTTTCTTTTCATCGTCACATGTGTAGCCTCCCATTCTGAAATTCATAGTTTACAAAGATATATAACATACCTATATTTTTCAGTTCCAGTCTTAATCACAAACTTTCAGAGTAGGACAGAACCTTAGAGTTTATCTAATTCAAATGACCAATCTAATGCCTGAATCTTTTACATGAAATTTATTCATTTATTCAACACATAGTCATTGAACACCTCACATGTACTAGTCACTAAAGCAGATAGTAGTTGACTACATGTAGTAACTTGCAACTCTCAATGGCGTGAAGCCGCCCATTCTATCAGATAATGCCTTGTTGGAGAGGTCTCCCTTGTATTTCACTGAAATATGCTCTCTGGAATTTCCTTTGTTTATCTCATTTTGGTTATTAGGACACTATAAAACAATTCTAGTATCTGTTCTGCAGGACAAGCCATTAGTATTTAAGATAACTCTCATGCTACCCTAGAGTACTATTTCTCTTCTCTCTGTCACAACACTTCAACTCTTTCCAGTTTCCCAATGATTTGGTTCCAAGTCTCCTCACCACCCTGATTGTTCTGCCCTAAATATGTTCCAGTGCTGTTCTTATCAAGCTTATCAGATTTAATGACCATATTTTGCTACATCCCCTTTACTGAAATTAAACTCATAGGTAATATAGCCTACCTACACACATCACCTATAAAAATCTATATAATTCTTGAACTTTAATATAAATGAGAAATTCAATGAAATACATTTATAATAAATAACATATTTTGCAATGTGTAAGTTACAACTAAAAACTTTTTTTAAGACAAAAATCACCCCAAGTTTTCAAAGTGTCCCCTGGGGGTCAGCAGCCACCCCCACAATGCCCTTTTCCAGCGGATCTAAAGTTTTTTAAAACAAGGTGACTAATTTTGAATGCAGCCCTTCGTATGTAATCAAACGTACTCATAAAGAGTAAAATTATCTTTTGCTTCTTCTACGTACTACACTTCTATTATTGCAGTTTAAAATCAGAGGACCTTTCTTATTCACTCTTTGGGATTATTACTAAATAAAATCCCAAAGTCCTTTAACATGGATTTCTAAGTGTGAAGCCATGTCATTTTGCTTTTATACTTAAAATTTTTAAATATGCAAATTCAGCACATATTCCCATTAAATGTCACCATGCTAGATTTGGAACACTGCCCTGATCCACTGAGATTTTTGAATCATGTTTGTTATGTTTCATATTCATTCTGCTTCCCAGTTTAATTTCATCAATATTCCTTTTATGTCCTTAACAACAACAACAAAAAAAAGACTGGGAGAGAGAACCACTTAGCTAACTTCTAGGAAATGTACTGAGAATATTATAGCAGAGTTGAGACAACATGGCTATCTATTTAAGAATGCTTGCTCTAGAGTCAGTACTGGGTGCAAATCAAAGCGTTGCTACTTTACTGGCTGTGCAAACTTGGAAAACTCTGTGCCTCAGTTTCCTCATCAGCCAAATGGGGTTGAATACAGTACTTCCATAGACTTGTTTTAAAGAACTAAGATAATCTTCTATGGGTCTGGTGCTTGGTAAATGCTCAGTAAATGTTTTAATGTTTCAAGAGCTCAAGTCATGTACTTGTTACCGTGTTGAGCCACTAGCCCAGCCATTGTTCTGGCTGAATCAACTATTTACAAATCTGGGAAACATTTTCCCCCAATGAATAAATTATTTATTGCTATGCAAAAAATTACCCCAAAACATAATAGCTTAAAACAATACACATTTATTATCTCACAGTTTTTGTAGATCAGAAAAATCTGGGCACAGCTTACGTGCGTTTCTATGGCTCAGAGTGCGTCATCAGGCTGCAATCAAGATGTCAGCCTGGGCTGTGGAGTCATCTCATAGCTCACCTGGGGGCAGGGGAGGGGGAATCCACTCCCACTCATGTGGCTGTAGGCAGGCTGACATCAAGTCCTTTACCAAGTGAGTCTCTCTAAAAGGCAACTCACAACGTGGCAGCTGGCTTCTCTCTCACAGTGAGCCAGTGAGAGAAGAAGGGGGGAGATGGATGTCAGTCTTTTGTAAATTACTCATGGAAGTGACATCCCATCATCTTTGCCATATTAAATTGGTTAGAGTCAAGTCACTAGGCCAGCCGAATGCCAAAGGAGGGGATTATATAAGGGTATGGAAACTAGGAGGCAGAGCTCATTGGGGACCATCTCAGAGGCTACGTACCACAACTAGCAAGACGCTGGCAGGGCAAGATAGGGTGGCTGGGGATCACCCAGATTGGGGTAGCTTTCCAAATCACTCAGTGGCCAGGCACCGAGACTGTAGCATATTGACTTACCTCATGCCACACTCACCCCTTTTATGGTACTGGCAAAGGTCCAGAAAAGAATATTGTAGTGGACACAGTGCGATGGGGGAAAGGACACTGGCCTGGTTCGAATCTCGCCTCTGTCACTTACTAGCTACTTTACTTCACTAAACCTGAGTGTCTTCATCTATAAAATTGAAAGAATGCCCTCTGTTACACAGATTCGTTGTGAAGTATAGAGATAATATACGTAAAATCTGTAGTGCAACACAGGTTATCAAAAACTCGAAGCTATTATAAACAAATATATATATTATATATATATCATATTTTATATGTACGATATATATATTGTATTTTATATGTACGATATATATCATATTTTATATGTACGATATATATTGTATTTTATATGTATGATATATATATCGTATATCTATTTAAATAGATGCAAATATATGTAAATAATAATTTTTAATTTAAAAAATATATGTGATGTACACACAGGTCCTGACAAAGTTCCCGATACATAGTAGTTATCCATGTAAGTGTTTGGTGAATGAGTTTGGTCTCCTATCCTTCCATTCTGTCTCTTTGTCACACTAGAATGACAATTCATTGAAGGGAAAGACTTTATGTCCCATTAATCTTTGTATTTCCTAATCTCTAATGCCTTCTAGCATATCACAGGCATGTAATAAATCCTTGCTGAATAAATACAACCATTAATCATTAATCATTCACACTGTAATCTACCTTATTGTCCTAGCATCTTGCCCACTTTTTTCCATTTTTTTCACAAGCATATCTGTGATCATTTCAAATGCATATTCCATAATAGGTCTCTTTAGTTAGGGGACATATTGTAAAGTAATTGTTTCTTCTTTAATTTATATCCCAAAGAACAGTATGATATGGTCTACCTGAAGGAAATTTGGATATGAGCAAAGTCAGTATTCTGCATTCTTCCCTCATTTCCAGCTTTTTTTCCTTTTCAAAATATTTTAACCATTTTCTTCCCTTCTATTTTCTTCCTCATGTCCTTTTCCTCTAAGCAATCCTTCCTGTCTTTGATCCTACTGATTCTGATGACAAGTAAGTAATAGTTTAATGTATATTCATGTATTTACATTTCAAGAGTCCTGTTGGGAGAGGAATCCCTAATGGTGAGATGTAATATATTGTGGCACCTAAAGGGGGGCACTTGTAGAAATACTGGGGTTTTCTTCTCCCTTAAATCTCAACATTTCCTATACTACATTAGTCTATGATAATTATAACTTTAGGGTTTTTAACTAATGGAGATTTTTGTTGTTGCTGTAGTTCAGAGTTCACAGGTAATAATCCTTTTATATATTTTATATGCCTCCTTTCCATAATTAATTGAAGTAGCTTTTAAAAATAAAATTCAAAGAAAATCAAAATCAGGTCAAGAAAAAGTAGAAAAGTTGATATAGCTGCTATAGTTAAGTATCAAGTTTGTCTCTGTGCTTCCTAGCAGCCAAGGGGAAAAAAATTAAATGATTTTTACTATATACTGAACACATATTGTGTGCCAGGAACTTTGCTAGGTGCACTGACATTATATCTATCTTCACTACAGCCATGGAGAGTAGGTGTTATAGTCCCCATCTTACAGATGAAGTTACTGAAGTTGGAAAAATTATCTTGCCCAGTGTCACAAAACTAAACCCTTAAGTGGAGCCAAGATTCAAATCCAAGGACTCTCTGACTTCATAGTCTGCACTCTTATATAGTTCTCATGGTCAGAAAGGAGGAAATATAATAATTCCAGAGATAAAGGCTTTTGTCATTATATTATGAAATTAATTTTCTGTGTGACATTGTATAAAGGGGACATTAAACAATGTGATGAACAGTGCCCTTCATAACAGATTTACAATAAATGCAGAACGAATATCCGTATAGCTGTTTGGCTATTTTTTTTAATGACCTTTGATAACTGCCTAAAGCATAACATTAAAGTGCAAGCGAGTGAAACTGATTCAGCAAATACTAAGCTAATATGATCCTATGATACAGTCTCCTGGTGGCCTAAGGTGATTCAAGAATAAAACTGAAAGTATGTGAATCAGCCTTCAGAATGCTATTATATTTTATTAGCAAGGGTTTGGATAGAGGCCGAATTCATTTGTTCATTCATTCAGCAAAAGTGCATGGGCCATCTATATGCCAGGCAGTGTGCTAGGTTCTGGGGATCCAGATATATTTTAAAAAATATTTCTACTTCAAAGGGGCTTGCACTTATTTTAGAATTAGATGAGTCAATGCCTGCAATGAAGTAAGTTAATTGCTATAATGGAAGTATGTACGTACTGTACAAAAAAAGATGCTCTTAGGCCTATCTGGTAGAGTCAAAGAAGTGATCATAGTGGAGAAGGTAATGTTGTTTGACTTGACGGTAGCAAAAGTTCTTCCCTCCAAGCTGTGTTCAGTTAGAAGTGGTTGATCAAACAGCATGAAGTTTTGGGGTTCTGATGTACCAGTTAAACAGAGATCCAGGGTCTCTAAAATTTCTGTCAGTATTATTCAGCAAACACCGATTATTTCTATGACACGCTAAATACTGGAGATACAGTAGTGAGCACAGTGGATACTGCCTCTGTCCTTACGAAGTTTTCATTTAATATTTTGGTAGATACAGACATTAAACAAAGAGTCACAGAAATAACCATGCCATTTCACCTGTGGTGAATGCCATGAAATAAAGTTAAGGGGATCTCCATGTATAATAGATCAGACCTAGTCTGGGTAGTCAAGGAGAGTTTCCATAAGAAAGTGATAACTTACCTAAAATCTGAAGGATAAGAACTTAACAAGGTCAGGTATCTGTGGGGGGTAAAAGGTGGGAAGACCTGCAGGTAGAAAGCTTTCCAGGCAGAGAGAACAGCATGCAAAAAAGGATCTGAGGCATGAAGTTATGTAATGTCATTGAAGAAATTAAAAAGGGCCAGTGTGTCTGGAGAAGAAAAAGCAATGAAAAGAAGGTAGAAATGTAGCTGGAGAACATAAGTCAGATCATGCTGGGTCTCTTAGGCTGTGTTAGAGATTTTGGTCTTTATCCTAAGACAGTAGGAAAACACTGGTTTGTTTAAATCAGATCAGTGACGTGGCCATATTTGCATTTTGCAAATATCACTCTGGCTGCAGTGTGGAGAGTTTAATGGAGGAGAACAAAAGTGTTTGCAGGAAAATCAGTTAGGAGGCTATTGTAGTTGTCAAGTCAAGACGAAACAGTGGCTCAGGAAAGGGTGGTAGCAGTGGAGAGGGTGAGAATTGAGTGTATTTGAAAAATGTTAGAAGATAGATATGGGACCTGAAGATGAGGAGCGCTGGGTATCAAGGATAATTCTTAGGACTCAAGTTTACACAGCTGGATGGATGGTGGTGCTATTCATTAAGATAGGAAACAATAAAAGATCAGGTGCATGGGAGTCAAATTCAAGATCCTGAGCTTATACATGCTGAGTTTGAAGTTCTTTCCTGATGTCCAAAATGTCAAGTAGAAAGTTGGCCATGTCAGTTTGGGACAAAGATAAAAAGTTGGGAGGCATTGGTATATATGGTGCAGTTGAGGCTAGGTGTAAGTGGGTATCTAAGTTAGGGAAAATAATAACTGGGTATCTCTCTCCAGTTAAGGCACTACAGAACATGGAATAGAATTGTTTATCAATGAACTTCACGGGCTTCCTTTATGTACCCATCTGATATTAGAGCGTGATCTATATACATTTTTACAGTCACTTCTGTCCAATTTAACTACTAGCATCAGTGGGCAATGCCCCCAATCAAAGAAAAGATCTATTTTTTGTACAGTGGTTCATATTTATTTTGACATCTATTAGCAGTAGGAACCCCAATCTGGCTGGTTCATAGAATGAAACCTTTCAAACTATCCTTTGATCATCTACTAGCATACTATAAAGTTGTTCCTACAATACATTCTTCCCATATGAATATTTACCTATAGCTCTATAGATAACCCTAACCCTAACACTAACCCTATAGATTGGACAGACTGTTTATCTGTAGGTTGGATAGATAATGGAGATTGTTGAGCTGTATGTGAGCAGACAAGTAGCTAGCTCTCCAAATATTTTATCCCTGTGTGTACTAGTTTTTAGTAGTGGTGTGTAAGTGTGTATTGCACTGCAGTTCACACTCAAAAACCCCCTTTATGCAGCTTCCAAGTGGTCTTCATAAAGTTAAATAAGGGAAAGGAGGGAAAGCCATTAGGGTTTAAGAGAAATTTATTAAGAGCTTATAATCTTCCAGACACTGTTCTTAGTGGGTTTTATGTATTAACTCATTCAATCATCAAAACTACCCCAGGACATAAGTGTTATTATCCTATGTTTATAGATAAGGGAATAAATCCAAAGAAGGTATACTAACTGACCCAGTTCCAAGACCAGAAAACCACAGAAACAGAATCAAACCATGTTATGTGGCTTCAAAGTCTACTCTCTTAACCACTACACTGTTGTGCCTCCCATAAAACATATCACCAGCACCGAATCTACCCTCTCAATAAACAAAGTCCAAGCTTGGGCTCTGACACTTTCCTTCCTCTCAGAGAAGACAGAGAGAGAAAGGGCAAGGAAGAGGTCATAGAGTCAAAATTGCCTCTTTCCCTATAATTCTGTTTCTAGTAAATGAAATAATGTGATAAATCTTTCCGTTATTCCCCCATCTGACAGCATATGCCTTTAGTAGTGCCTTTGTTGGGGGAAACATAGCCTGCTGAGTCATCTCTACCAGTTTCTGCATCATGAGGTTTGGAGGAAGATTCCCATCTGACTACAAACCAGGTTCACAGCTGCTTATCTTAGAAGGCTTGACAAGGCCACAGCTTGAAATGCTATGGTTGTATTATAATTAGAGATTAAGTGAAAATTTATTCAATTTAATAATTCAAGAATAGTTTGCCTTGTGTCTTATAAAAAACGGGGTATCATTATCATATATTATTTTCAAACAAGCTTAATTAACTATATTTCTTTTTTTATTTAGTGCCTTATACTTGTTGATAAAGATAATGGAAAAGCTATACATACAAATATAGACAAGATGTCAAAAATATTCTTGAGGATAGCCTTGCTTTACATCTATATACAATGTATCAGAAACAATTATAAACCCCATTTCTGAAGACAAATGCCTTTATACCTGAGAAGGTGCTCCAATCTCTAAAGCCTGTATTTTTAAGACCTATTTTTGTATAGAAGAATGTGTAAAAGAAAGTTTCAGAATTGAACACTTCTTCAGAAAGACTTGTTGCTAACCTTCCAATTTTCTTATTACCCTGTCTTTCTCTTTCAGTGCCTTTGTCCTGAGTCTGTTTTAGTTTTGAAGTGAAAAATAGTAATATTTTCAAAACAATTTGAGTCACATTTAACAACCAAGTTTATGTTCATTATATCACAGTAAAATAACCAGTCTTCAGCCTTAACTAATTTTAAACTGGTAATCTAACATTTTTTGGCTAGACAGATCCTTTTCTTCATTCATAGATTAGAAAGGTAGACACAGTTGATAAAATTATCCAGTAGGCTGAAAAGAAACACATATAAATATAGAGATAAATTGATATAGATAATAATGCCACATAACTTGTTTGAATATATATAGATATATAGATCAATATAGATACCTATATTGAAGTTATATATATATATATATATTTATATAACTTCAAACAAGTTATGTGGCAATATTACAAATCAATTCAAATCCTTCACTTTCTCCCTTAAGTAATTTGATTTCAAAATATCTTACTTGTAATTTTTTGATATTTCATTTTGTTTTCTCTCCTTTCTTCTATTAGTTTATCAACAGGACAATCAAGTTTTACAAACCATTTAGTGTATATCTACAAGGATGTGATGGTGTGAAAGAAGTAGGAAACATTACCTAACCCCTTGAGGAGTTTACAATCTGATTAAGAAAATAACATTTAAACATATTAAGTGATTAGAGAACAGGATAAGACAGTGCCCTGAAACCACACATAAAAGCCCCTATCCAATGGAGGGGAATATCGTGTAGGGGAGATAGGTGAGGCTAATACAAATTTATCCGGGTATATGTTAGTAGCACAAAGCAGTAATGAATGTACAAATAGATTAGTAAGGACTGACAAGATGTTTACACTCATACACACAGTGGTCTTCACAGGTAACAAAAAGTAATGGAGACCCTGACACTCAGAAGGCCATGCAGACATCTGAAATTTTATCATCAGGCCATTACATCTACTGCTTTAACAATAAATGTACTTTGTATGACTTTATATATTATCAGACATTGTGTTTTCCTAAAAATGGAAGCAATAAAATGTAAATAAAGGTTCAAATTTGTAAGTTGATATAAAAAACTGTAAATCTCTCAACATAACTTGGCTCTGGTCTGGAAGTTTTACATCTTTAAGTACGAAGCTCAGAGAAACTTGAAAGTGTAGACATAAATGAAATGAAATGCGTTTCATGTATTGTTTTCCAGATGAAATTAACACACTTCATTTATCAATACAAAATAGTAATCTGCACACTGACTACAAACACATTACTATACATAAATATTGCATATTTATATTATCAAAAAAGTGGAGAGACATAATACCAGGACAATTTATATGGGTGTTATTTTTACCAAACAAAAACCAAACAAATGTAGGCATATATTATTACATTTCATAAATATTAATTTAAAAGAATTTGTAAAAAAAAAATGTGCTTCAGAGATCGTATTTTTGCCTTTAAATATTCTACGGAACGTGTTATACATAATTTGCATTCAGTATTTATTCATGTATTTTAGAAATTGTGGCTGTCTTTCAAAAATGCACAAGATGCAATACCTGTAAAATTTCCATGATGGGGTAGTTTACATGGTTTTTAAAGAGGCAGAAATAGAAAAATTGTATTTATAGAATAATATAGAGTAGTTGTTAGTCTTAAAAGCTTTGGAGTCAGACAGGGATTCACAACCCGACTTTACCATTTACTAGCTGTGTGACCATGGCGGAGTTATCATTACTCTTTCTGGGCCTCAGTTCTCTCATTTTAAATTATGGCTATAAAAATAGAACCTACCTCACCAAGTTATTGTGAGACTGAATGCGCATAAAGCATTCGAAGTGTTTAGCACAGCCCTCCAGCCCATGACACAAATAGGCTCTCAATAAATAATAGTTGTTATAAGAATTATTTTTACAATTGAAATATGTCTGTATCTGTCTACATATATATATAGATATATATCTCCCCAAACGTTCAGCCTATTTGTTCTACCACAAAAGTAAAAAGTATGCCATGAAGTCTTACTGTATAATATCTATTTTTCTGAGGTTGAATTAAAAAAAAAAAAAAGGAAAACATCATGGTAGGTTAAGTTAAAGGAATTTGCAGTCAGTTATTCTCGAGTAACATCAGTTCTAATTACGAAGTTGTCAGCACTCTCTTCATTGTCAGGTCACTCCCTATCCACCAGCCTCACCCACCTCTTGATATCGCATTAAACATGGGGAGGAATATGGGGGAAGAGTGGGCACTGGGACTTCGCAGCTGGACTGGAGTGGTGGGAAGGACCCATGGTTTAAGTACTTGGAGTTTGTGCATTTGAGGTGGGGTCGCAAAAAGGGCTTGGTGAAGGGGCATAAAAGCAGCAACAATGTAACTCCCATGCTTTCCACTGATGGATCAGAAAAGTTAATCCACCTCGCCTCCCCATATGCACCCACTGAGCAAACACGGTTTTAGAGCAGAAGATTGGGGGGTGTGCAGAGTTGGTATCAGCCACCAGCCACTTGCAGCTCTGCGTAACTGAGCATGCCTGGATATGGGCTTGCCACTGCGGCTGCTCTGAAGCTGCAGAGCCACGTATGGAACATCCAAATCCTTAGACTGCTCAACCCATGCTCTGAATTCCTACTCTTCACCATCGTGTTTATGTGGTTATATCCTTTTGGAAAGTTCTTCACTATCTGTGATTCTGGAAATCCTGTGCACCCCTCAGGGCCCTGCGCCAACGTCCCAGGGGGCCTCTCACACGTGACAGGGCTCTGCCCAGGCTCCCCGGGCTCCTCCTGAGACTGACAGTGAGGACTGACCCTTCCCTCCCCGGAGCAGAGGAAGGGGTATCCCTCCGTCTCCTAGCCCTCTTCCAGCCAGCTCTGAGGTTCCAGAGAAGTCTACACCCTGAACACCCACGCCCATCCTCAGTGCCGTCCCCTCAGATCCTGAGGCTTCGCTCTTGGCCACAGGGTCCTAACCCCACCCCGGCGGGAAGTGGAGCCTGGGGAACTACATTTGGAATGCACCCCTCAAAGATTCTGGTGCAGGAGCTCAGGAGACTCAATTTGAGAAATACAGGGAAAAACTGGTTTAAAAAATAGGTTGAAAAATTTTAACAGACACCAGTAGAGGGGCTGAGACAGGAGGGGCTGCAGGAGAGACCTAATGGGGAGGGCCTCTTTGCCTCTGCCAAACACTACCGTCCCCGGTCAAGTTCACTATCTAATTGCAGCAGAGTCTCCCAAAATTGCACCAAGTGCACACTGGTTTCTTCGACAGATAACTTCAGCGCTCCTTCTAGCCTCATACTTGACTGTATTTTAGCTTTCAGAATTATTTAAGTAAGGATTTTAAGAAGACTACTTGGTTGCTGTCCAGAGGGTAGTGAAACTCCCCAAGTAGGATATCAGGGGGCTTGGGCAGGCGCACGAGATGTGTCCACACGGAGAAGGCTTGGGAGTCCCGAAGCGCTGGTCCTGGGTGAGTCTCCCCCTCCTCGCGGGCTCCTCCCAGTCCGGCGTGTGCTACCCGGCACCCCAGGCCCGCTGCCCGCCCGCCCCTCCCGCCGCCTCCGCCCCCTCACACTCGCCCCCCGCGTCGTCCTCGTCCCACACCGACTTCGCTCCCGCCGCGCCGCCGGCCGCCCTTCCCGCCCTCGCTTCGATTCGCGCCGCCGCCACCCTCGCCGCCGCGCGCCGCCTGCGCTCCGCTCCCCCGGCCACCTCTCCTCGCCCGGCCCGGCCGCCCTCGCCTCCGTCGCCGCCGCGCCCCGGACTCTGTTGGCTCCGCGCCCCGCGGCCGCCCCGGCCCCCGGCCGACGCCACTCGCCCGCCGCCCACCATGGCCCCGCGGCAAACAGGTAGCAGGAAGCGGAAAGCGCCGGCGCTCGACGCGGCCGCCGCGGGCTCGTCGTCGCTGGGCTCGGCGGCGGCGGCGGACGGGGACGGGCCGCTGCCTCCCAAGAAGCCCAAGCGGCCGGCGGCGCGGCGCTCGCTGCTGCACTACCTGAAGGGCCGCGAGGTGGGCGCGCGGGGCCGCGCCGGGCTCCCGGGCTTCGAGGGCGAGCTGCGCGGCTACGCGGTGCAGAAGCTGCCCGAGCTGCTGACGGAGCGCGAGCTGGCGCTGGGCACGCTCAACAAGGTGTTCGCGTCGCAGTGGCTGAACGCCAGGCAGGTGGTGTGCGGCACCAAGTGCAACACGCTCTTCGTGGTGGACGTGCAATCGGGCCAGATCACGCGCATCCCCCTGATGCGGGACCGCGGGCCCGGCTCGGCCCGCGCCCAGCCGAGCTGCGGCATCCACGCCATCCAGCTGAATCCCTCCAAGACGCTTCTGGCCACCGGGGGCGAGAACCCCAACAGCCTGGCCGTCTACCAGCTGCCCACGCTGGACCCCGTGTGCCTGGGCGACCGCCACGGCCACAAGGACTGGATCTTCGCCATCGCCTGGATGAGCGACACGGTGGCCGTGAGCGGCTCCCGCGACGGCACCGTGGCGCTCTGGAGGACGGACCCCGACATGTCCCACGGCAGCATCGCCTGGCACAACGACGCGGGCCTCCCCGTGTACGCCCACATCCGTCCCAGGGACGTGGAGACCATCCCCAGGGCCAGCACCAACCCCAGTAACCGCAAGGTGCGGGCCCTGGCCTTCAGCGGCAGGAACCAGGAGCTGGGAGCCGTGTCCCTGGACGGCTACTTCCACCTGTGGAAAGCCCGGAGCAACCTGTCCAGGCTGCTGTCCATCAGGCTGCCCTACTGCCGAGAGAACGTGTGCCTGACCTACTGCGATGAGTTGGCCCTGTACGCGGTGGGCTCCCAGTCCCACGTCTCCTTCCTGGATCCGCGGCAGCGCCAGCAGAACATCCGGCCCCTGTGCTCCCGAGAGGGCGGCACGGGTGTGCGCTCCCTGAGCTTCTACCAGCACATCGTCACCGTGGGCACGGGCCACGGCTCCCTGCTCTTCTATGACATCCGCGCGCAGAAGTTCCTGGAGGAGAGGGCCTCGGCCAGCCCGCACTTCTCTCCGGGGCCCGCGGGGAGGAAGCTCAAGCTCACCTGTGGCAGAGGCTGGCTCAACCACGATGACCTGTGGGTGAACTACTTCGGTGGCATCGGCGAGTTCCCCAACGCGCTCTACACCCACTGCTACAACTGGCCCGAGATGAAGCTCTTCGCCGCTGGGGGGCCTCTCCCTTCCGGCCTCCACGGGAACTATGCAGGCCTCTGGAGCTAAGGCTGGCCTCCGTGTCGTCAAAGTGCCCAGATACACCTTCCAGTGTCCTCTCGCTTTCCTCCTTCACTCTGTGTTTGTGCTTTTACTCTGTGTGGCTTTTATCTTCCAGGTGGAAAGGGCCCAACTTACCTCTGCTCAGTGTGTTAGGCAAAGAGAGAGAAAGAAACAGAAGGCAAAAGTGGTCTCTTGGGCAATCAAAACTTGGCTTTAAGATTTTTCTGCACCTCCTCCAATATCACCATTTTTTTTTTTTTTTTTGCCTCTCTTACAAAGAATTTTGACTAATCCTTAACTATGTTCTCTCTGAGTGATTCACATATGCTCTTTCTCTTGGCTGATGTAGTCATGGTTCCGACAACAATTCAGTACTTTAGTTTTATCAGTATTTCAACAGTATGTTCAGGTCTTTTACACATTTCAGATGTATTTCTGGAAAATGTGTGCTAAAAAGTTGGGCTGGTCTGAGGAACTACCCATCATGTAACAGAGCAGGTTTATAGCCCTGCTCCAATTAGAAAATGCATTTCAAGTTCTAGATTGCCACCATCTGGGGTATGTTTCATTTGGAGGTTGGAAACTCAGTATTTGTTGTTTGTATATTGTTGGCGTATAAAATACTTTAAAATATGTTCTCTTCATTAAGAAATCTTACAATGATGTTCATCCTATTAATCACAGTTTTGATTATTTAGTAGAAATTTAGCATTGGTACCCCCAGGCCCTCAGCCTTCTTGTTTAAGTCTGCTATATTATGGCCTGCTTCCTTGGGTAGCATTTATGCTACAGATTTTCAGAGCTAATCAAAACTCTGCCTATATGTGGCAGGACAATCAGGGAGGTACTTTTTGGGGTAAACATTTCTTTACATTTCAGGTAACACTATCCAGGCAGCCGTTTACAGAGAAAGGCTGACTGTTGTGCTCAATGCAGGTGTTGACAATTTTTTATTGTCTACCTGGATAAGTCTTCTATCTGGATTAAGTATATGATGTATTGCAGGAAAAAAAATAAAACATGTTCAGCATTTTAGTAATTAAGTGCTAGGCTAAAGTTTTTGAATGCTTAAACATACACTTTATTTTTTCTTAATTGTCCTTCTAGGAATATATTTATCAAAGTCAAAATCTTCCAGGAGAGAAACTGAAGCTGAAATATCACCTATGCACACAGTACTCTGTACGTTTGTTTTTGAACAGCAAACTTATGCTATTATGGGTTAAAAGATTCAATGACATCTTCAATACCTTATCTAAATATACTTGCTACAGGTTAGGACAGTTAGGGGTCTTGTCGTGCTTTTAAGATGATTTAACACACTGTTTTTCATTTACACAAACATACATATTGTGTTTATAACCACCTACTCACATATACTGTGTATTTGTGTATATGTATATGTTACTTCCCATGTGAGGAAAAGGCATGGATGTTTGCCATTTTGCATATGCAGATATTTCATATATTTTAAACTACATCTATCAAGACTTCCCACTTGGTCTCTATTTTTGTTTTGTTTTATTTTAACTTAAGTAATACTTGCACATGAAAAAAGAATCATACTTTATAAAAGGTGTATAGTGAAAAGTGAGTCTCATACCCCAAGTTCCCTGATCTGCCCATAGCTCAAAAGCAGTACATCTTGTGTGTCTATCCATTTAGAGATAGTCTATACATATATAAACACATATGTATGTGTGTATGCAATTTTTATACAAATAGTAGCACATGTTTTACATACCTGTGCCTGTTTTTATCACAAAACCTTGGAGTCTTTCTCATACATATCTACCTAATGCATTTTAATTGTATATTATTCCCTAAAATATGGCTGGAACATATTTTATTTCTTCATTATACTTTTGATGAGCATTTATATTGGTTCTTATTTTCTGTTACTATGAACTGTCCTGCAGTGATTACTTAGGTGCATACATCTTTATGCACATGTGTAAGTGTATCTGCAGGGATAAATTCCTAGAAATGAAATTGCTGGGTCAATTTTATATTTAATAGCCATTGCCAAATTACCCTCCAAAGAGGTCCTATCAACTTAACCTCCCATAAGTAAGGTATGCAAGCCTGCTTTACCACACTCTTGCCAACAGTGTGTCATCAAATTCTATGCTCTTTGCCAATCAGATATCCACTTGATGTTGATCCTTTGTTTCTAAGCCACTGTGGCTGAGTTAACTAGATTTGTGGTCAGAGTACCAAGTAGGTTCTGAAACAAAGATCAAGAATATGAGGAAATGAGGGCAAGCAATAAAAATACTGTCAAACCAAAGGCAGAGAACACCTACAGTTCAGGTTCACATATCTGCAGATGGATTACAAAAGACTACATTTCTTAAGTGCTTAGCTGGAGCTAGTAGCGTTTCCTTGTTTATTGCACCCTGGTTTCACTTGTATTCAATGCATCACATGTCACTGAAGAAAATCCAAGAAGGAGATGATGAGAGCCTGCACTAGGATATTTGAGGTAAGTGTGGAGAGGGAGGAAGGTATTAGAAAAATGAGGGGAAAATTAAGTGAACAAGCAGTATTTGGTATTTCATGTGAAGGGTGAAGAAAGCCAAAGAATTTAGGTGGACTCTAAGGCTCTGAGATTGAATGCAAATGAATAGTGGCAACAAATGAATATAGAAAATATAGCCACAGCTGATAAACGTGGAGGGTGATTAACTCAATTGGGGACATGTTGAATTTGAGGTGCCTATTTGGCATCAGGAGAACACACCCAGTGAAGAACTGGTTATATATTCCAGAATGAGATTTCTCACAGCTGGGAAGGTGAGTGATATGAAACGCTGGGAAACGCTCCCTTTTAGGGGCAAGCAGAATAGAAGAGCCTTTAAAAGTGGGGGGGGGTATATAAAATAGAAGAGGCTTATTTTACTCAAATGCCATGACCTCATCAGCATGAGACAACAAATATTTCTAATTATTTTATAATTATAATAACTTCTGAGTCTCCACCTCAGTCACAAAAGGCCAGTTTTACTGCTGGCACCGGTATGCCTGGCAGTCATGCCAAAGCCCTGGCAGCCTCACAGAGGTGGAGTATCACCTCATCACCAGCTGCTACTAGCCTGTGTTTGAGTTCCTGCCTCAGTCCCACAGGCGCAGGTCTCTGCCACTTTTCCCATTCTGCCAAAGGACAAAGGGGGTGTCCAGCGGAGGATGCTCTTTTCCTCAGCATCATGATCACAAAAGCACAAATACAGAGAATTAGAGGTGAAAAAGAAAAAATAACCACAGGCACAGATTTATTTATAAGGCGGGTAGCTGTAAAATCTGAGTGAAGAAATTATCAGAAGATACAAATAACTAAACTTTTTCCCAGAAGAAATGAGAAACAAGAACAGAAAACTGTGAATGCTATCTTGTTTAATCTTCCCTTTCCTCCAAGAAAATCACACACATAAACATATAAACATATAATAGGCATGCTCAGCCTGATGGCCTCACAAATAAATTATTTCACATTGTCAAGGAATATTTCATTTTGAGCCACTTCAGGACCCAAAGAGAAAAGTTTACTCTTTTCTATATGAGGCCAGCATAGTATTAATAAAAAACCTGACTAAAATTGTGCAAAATGAGAAGAGACCAGTTTTACATATATAGATAAATAAATGAAATGTATCTTTTAAAAACACTGAATATAATCCATCAGTGTATTAAAAGGAAACCATACCATGGCAAAGTGAAGCTAGTTCCTTGAATGCAAAGCGTGTTCACTATTGAGAAATCTATTATTTCAATGTATCATATTAACAGGTCAAATAAGACACATGCTCATGTTAATAAATTCTAATAAATAATTTAATAAAACCCTACTACAATTCTGATAAAGTCCTTAGTAAAGTATGAAGAAATATAATCTTCACATGGTGAGTGTGTACGTGTGTTGTGTTTCAAACCTGAACCATAGTCCTCTTTAATGGTACAACATTGAATAGAATTAAATAGAACAATAAAATTCCTCACAGAGGAATTCCTATGAAAGTAAGGAACAAAACAAGGATTCTAAAAATCACCACCAGTATTTAATATTATTATAAAAATTCCAGATATGGCAGTTTTAAAAGATAGGAAAATAAAAAGTATAAATATTGGAAAAGAAAGAAGTTATAATTATTTGCAGATGATATGACTGTAAAAAAAAAAAAAAAAAAGAAATCCAAAAGAGCATCGATAGCAGGAGTGATTTTTGAAATGGCAAGCACATTTGGAGAACTGTCCATGGATGGGCTTGGCTAGCTGGACCCTTCTCCAAATGATGGAATACTAGACAATTCTGGAGTGGATTATTTACTGACATGGAGAAGTAGCCTTGATAATGTTAGATGAAATAAGCAAAGTGCAAACCAGAGGCATACTATAATCCCATTTTTGTTTAAACTAGGAGGAGGAAGATGAGAGGAATAAGCATACAGTATATATAAGAATATATACAAAAGCGTTAACTGTATGTCTCTAAGAGATGGTATAATAGGGGACTTTTTTCTTATTTTATATATTTATGTAATATTTGAACAGTCTGTACTGACATGTATTTCTTTAGTAAACATAAGGGGAAAAAAACAATGAAGACACATTTTAAAAGGCCTGGTTGGAGAGGGGAGGAGGAGGAGGAGGAGGAGAAGGAAATGATCAATGGTGCTCAATGCAGCAAGACGCTAAAGATGAGACAAATTCGTTTTCGTGTCATGTGGAAGTCCACAGAGGCCTTTTGCCAGAACAATTGCAATAGTAATCAACTGCATGCTCTCCAAGAAGGATAAAGATTTCAGTGTGTTTCAAAATTGACCATGGGACCCTTGGTCCCATTAATACCTGACAGACTGGTTTTCTATTTATTTCTTCTCATCTCCTCAAACCAGTTGATTTCGGACAAGTAGTGTGAGAGTTACATAGGCACTACCTCACAGTGTCTGCAGAATAGTGATATAAATGTTCCTGATCCAGATGCGGAGCAAAGAGAAGACATGACCCAGCACCTACCAATTTCAAGAATCTGTGTTGTACTTTAGCCTTTCCTGGTTAAAATTATAATATGTTATAATAATAATATAATATATATATGAATTACATATACATATATATATACATATATATATATATATATATATATATATATATATATATAAAATTCATAGCCAGAGGCTAATTTGAAGAGCCTCTAACACTAGAGACTTTCAGTTTTTTTTGGATACTCATTTTTTCCCCCAAAACATCCTGCTTATTATATGCCACAATTTTAGTTTGAGTCTTGACACCTAAATGTCCATTAATCTTCTCTAGCTCCACATTCCCAACTATAATTATAGGGGAGAGGTGAATTTTAGCTTTGGAATAGACCAAGGTATATTCTCAGTAATTGCTGTAACACTTAAATCCATTCCCATCTCTGATAACCTTAACTGATAATAAGGCCAGTCCTACACTATATTCATCTAATCTCTGATGAGGTTTTATTATTTATAGGAGGCTAGGAGAAAAATAATCACTAAGAACTTTTAAAAGGTGTATTGAGTCTATAGTCACAGACGGGGGAGAAACATAATTCATAAAGTCTTTTTTTTCCTCAGTATTAGGACTTGAGCACTGTTAACACGTGGAAACATATTTGCTGCACATACTTCCCTATGGTTAATCAGAGGTCTTCTGAAATCTAGACACTTTCACTTACAAAGGATTAAATATCACGAATATTTAACATGGGGAATATAAAGCAAAACTGAGATATACATAAATTTGCTCGTTTGTCTTGCTTTTCACTAGGTTTTACCCAGTAATTACTCACGATATTGACACACAACATAATAGCTGATTGATGTAACTATAAATAGATGAGTCGATTCATTGAGAATCATTCAAACCAGTGATTTAGACTAATGTGGACCAAACCACCAACTATTAACAGTAATAATCTTCCTCACCCGGACCATCTAGCTGTTTTCAATTTGGCAACCTGAGAATACAAAATTGTTCTGGAAAACCAAATAAATATTCTCTATAGAAGAACAGACTAAAATCATGCATTAAATAATTCCCTTTTTAAAAGGCAACTTCCCATAAGCAAAGAAGCAGAGACATCATAGTAGGATCAGAACCTTCTGCTGAGAAGGAGCATTAGATAGAGACAGATATTTGACCTTCAAGATCTCAATAGAATAATGATCCTTGTGTCACATCTATATACATAAGTAGTAGCCAGTATTTCATCTTCACTTGCAAAGGGCTTTCATTACTATGCCTGTTTATTGGGGTCTCTATCTTTGTGTGAGTGTTCACATATATAAACACTTGCATCCAGACAGAGATAAACTATCTTCAATGTGAGGAGCTCAAGGTAATGTCTTATTAAAATCTTGAATCTTCTTTGTTTTACGTTATAACTCTCTGTGGGTGATTCACCCAGTCTCAAAATGAAAAACACAAGTCAAACTAATGGCAGAGCACTGCAGTCACCCCCAGCATCTGTTATTGTTGTATTTTTTCCAATTTGCTGGTATGAGCATTGAGTAATGAATGATAACTTGGCACCACCATTCTTTGAGAATATGTAAACATTTAAAAAAATCTCAAAACTTCAAATCTAAGTAATAATCAAGCCTTCATTTTACGTCAATATTTTGAGTTGCTGCTCAGATAATAGCAATTAGTTCTGACATTGTAAATGTCAAATATCAAGGTACAAAGTGTATACTGTTCATTATGCAGTGCTTATGGGAAATCAGATGACGGAAGTGACTACCTTTCAGAATCTATACTACCAATTAAGCTTTTCCTAAGGTCACTTTTTATAAAGAAAAAGAAAATGGTAAATAAATATGACAATTTATTCATCTGTTATTATGAGTATGCACCTACAGAATATATGGTCAAGAATAGGTAGGTGTAGGTCTATACATTAAAGATCATATAGTGTAACACTGATTTTTAAGGATCAAGATATTTTTATAATGGTCATTTTAAATGTATTTCCTGACTTATAATTTTTAAAATGACAAAATGTACACACAATGTAACAAAAACTCATGTTTCTACCTTCTAGAATTAACTGAAAGTAAAACCATGGATGAAGTAGAAGCCCTCCTTGAATGCTATAAATTACCTTCTCACCTCCCCAGAGGTAAACACTCACTATAACAGTTCAGCAAGTATCTGTCCAGTTCAAGTTTTATACTGTTATCTATTTATATTTATTTAACAAATACTTAAGTACTTAGCATGTGCTAGACAGTTAACACTTTCCAAAGATTTGCTTACTTAACCCTCATAGTAATCCACATTTTACGGATGATCACTTTACAAAGGAATAATTAAATAATTTGCCCAAGGTCATAAGAGGTGATAAGATGCTGAGTTATATCCAGAGTCAGTCCATACATATAAATGTTTCCATCTATAATATATAGAATGACTTTTATTAATTTTGAGTGCATTACAAAATTTACATAAATTATATACTGAATTTATTCAGCAATTTGTTCTTTTTTTCACTCAACATTATGTAATTACAATCTTCTAATGATATGTGTATGTATCTATTTAGTTTATTTTCACCATTGGATCATCTATTATATGACTATACCACAATTGGTGTATTATATCAATGGACAATTGGGTTCTTACCAAATTTTCTGTTTCAAACTATGTTGCAATACACACATTTTAAAAAATATTGTGATGCACACATGAGATAACTACTCTAGATTTTTCTTAAATGAAGAGGACTTGTCATTTTACAGAGTGTGTGCATTTTCAATTTGCTTCATGCTGCCAAAACAGAACTCTAAGCTTCCTGGGGTAAGAGTAATTCTGATGACCCCAAGGATGGCTGGCCTCAGGTATACATACACCTTCTCCCAGCAATACAAGAAATAATCATGCTGTTAAGGGATTTTGAAGATATAATTAAAATCTCAAATCAGTGGATTTTAAAATAGGGAGATTATCTGGGGTGGACTTAATCAGGTGAACTCTTAAAAGGGACTGGGCTCTTCCTGGAGAGAAAAAAATTGAACCACAAGAGGTTTTTGACACAAGAGATATTCTCTGTTGCTGGCTTTGAAGATGGAGAAGTGACATTAATAGAATCTGTGGGTGGCTTATAGGAGCTGATAGTGACCCCCAGCCAACAGTCAGCAAGAAAATGGGAATTTCAGTCCTTCAACCACAAAAAAAAAAAGACAAGAACATAAACGAAAAACTGAATTCTGACAACAACATGAACAAGCTTAGAAGTAGATTCTTCCCCAGAGTCTCTGGACAAGAACAAGGCAGACCAAGATCTTGATTTCATCCTTGTAAGATTCTAAACAGATAACCCAGTTATGTTGTGCCTGGACTTCTAACCTACAGAAGTGTGAGGTAATAAATGGAGATTGTTTTAAGCTGCTCAGTTTGTGGTAATTTGTTGGGCAGCAATAGAAAACTAACACTGGCTGTGTCAAGTTTTATTCTTGTAAATGGTGTATAAAATTTCCTTTTGTCTCATATCCTCACCAACACTTGATATTTTTAAATATTTTCATTTTTTCCAGTCTGGTGGATAAAATATGACATGTTATTGTTGTAATTTGAATATCCTTGTTTACTAGCAACCAGATGATTTTATAGAGGATTAAAGTTAAACCAGAGTGAATGTGTTTACTCATGTCATACAGCTAATTAAGAAGCAGAACAAGGATTAAACGTTTGAGTTAATAAAATGAGATATATCACTCTTCTGAAAACCCACTGAAAAAGCTTTTATCTTAGTCATTCAATAAATATAAAGGGAATGTATGTCTTACATCTACATCACTGTACATTGTTTATCACTGTACTATAAGTATATTCTACAGCTGAAAGACAAGCTGAGAAAAACATGGTTGAGATGAGGAAAGGGATAATTATGTATTTCATTGCTTTTTCATAAAATGTGTCTTATTGACTACATTTTTACTAATCATTAGAGCTGCCACTGTGAAAACAAGCATGCACTGTTCCTTAATTCTCTTTCCATTAACAATTAAATAACATAATGATAGAACCTGAAAGAATAAACATGCACTGTGAATTCAGTACTATTTTACAGTAGCTACTACATAACTGCTACCCAAGTTCTTCATATGCTTTGCAAATATAAAATAGAAGAATATCCATCTTTAGACAACAGTGATAGGAAAACCTCTGTAGATTACAAATTCATCTCTGAAGTTAAGAGTCACAGATTTTTCCTTGGTTACTTATTCAGTATAATAATAGCACAAACATTGCATGCTAAGTGTATTTTTCTATGTAAAAATAAATATTGAAACTTCTAATTAAATAAAAAAATAAGAATGGCAATCCTTAAAATTGTAATGGTAACTGTTAACATGTTCACATCTGTAGTGAATACACTTTTTCTACAAATGAGTTCCAGATTTTAGTCAATTGAATAATGGCAGAGTTTAGAGGGAATGCCTCTATGTTGCTAAACATTAACAAACAAGCTTAAACAGATGTACACATATCAAGGTGAGGCCTAGACATATAGCAGGGCTTAAGACTAGACTCCTCCCTCTCCATTCCCCTAAATCATCAACCTATTCATGTCTAGTCTAAGATGTCTCTTGGATTTTTCTCCTCATGTTATTTCCTGCTACTACTGGCCTAGTTCTGACCCTTGTCTCCTCAAAATGGAATTTTTAAATAATTTCCTATATTGTCCTACATCCTCATTCTTTACCAATCCATATTTTATTGTCAATATTTACCTTCCTAAATCCAGGTCTTCTTCTATGCTGTCCAGTATGGTAGCCACTAGTGACATGTGGCTAGTAAAATTAAAATTAATTAAAATGAAATAAAATTTCACCACAGTTCCTACAAGTGGTTAATAATAACATCTGGCCAGCAGCTACCACTTTGGATGTTGCCAATACACACTACTTCCACTATTGCAGAAGATTATAATAGACAGTGATGCTCTAGATTACTGGTTCACAGTTTTAGTAGGATATCAGAATCAAACTTTGGATCCACACAGAATTTGTACGAGAATGCTTATAGCAACATTACTAATAATAGCCATTAGGTAAAAATAACCCAAATAGTGATCAACTGAAAAATGGATAAACAACTTATGGTATATCTATACAATGGTATATTATTCAACAATAGATGGGAATAAAGTATGACACATGCTATAACATGGATGACCCCTGAAAAAATGCCAAGTGAAAGAAGCCAGTCACAAAAGACCACCTATTTTATTATTCTATTTATATGAAAGGTCCAGAATAAGCAAATCCATAGAGGTAGAAAGTAGATAGTTCTGATTGTTGCAAAACTCTGTAAATATACTACAAACCAAAGAATTACACACTTTTAAAGTTGTGAATTTTATGATGTGTGAATTATATCTCAATAAAGCTGTTATAAACAACAAAAAGAATTGAATTGTGGAGGTTTTAAACATCAGACCCTGGGTCGTAACTCAGTCCCACAAAATTAGAATCGCTATGCAAGATACAGGAAGATAGATAGATAGATAGATAGATAGATAGATAGATAGATAGAGCGAGCTAGAGATATAATATATAATGTCTCTATAGTGTCTATCTACCTATCATCTATCATGTGTATATATATATATATATATATATCAACAGGTTATCCTGATGTTCATACAGGGTTGAGAACTACTGCTGTTCGCTATGATTCCCTCAAGGGCAGGGACCATGTCTTATTGAGCCTTTGATACTCAAAAATACTATAAACGAATCAAAATGGAATTGTAAAAAATGTTCAGATAACCCACAGGAAGGTAGGAAAAGTAAAAGAGTCAACCAAAAGTGGAGAGAACAAAGACATAAGCAAAAGAATACAATGGCAGACTTAAGCCCTAACATATCAATAATTATATTAAATGTATATGATCTAAATACGCCAATTAAAACTCAGAGATTATTACAATGGATTTATAAAGCCTGACCCAGCTGTATTCTGTCTACAAGAAACTTTCTTCAAATATAGTAATATAGTCAGGTTGAATGTAAATATATATATATACACACACACACACATATATATAATGCAAAATTTAATCAAAGGAAAGCAGAAGTGGCTATATTAATATCAGATAAAGTCAACTTCAGAGCAAAGAAAATTGCCAAAGACAGAGAAGGATATTATATAAAAGAGTTAATACCCCAAGGACACATAGAAACTCTAAATGTGTATACATCAAACAACAGAAATGCAAATTATAGGAGACAAAGCTCATAGAATTGAAAGAAGAAATAGACAAATCCACAATACTTTAACACCCTTCTCCTGACAACTGATAAAATATCTAAGTAGAATATAGCAAGGGCATAGAAGAAAACAATACCATCATCTAACAGGATCTAATTGACATTTATGGCATACTCTACCCAACAACAGCAGAATACATATTCTTTACATGTTTCCATACAATATGTACAAGATAGACCATATCCTCAGACAAAAAAGAGAATTCAACAAATATAAACATTTGAAATCATACAGAGTGTATTCTTTAAACATAATGAAATCAAGCTAAATTAAATAACATAATGATATTAGGGAAATCCACGCACTTGGAAACTAAACAACACACATTTAAATAATGCATGTGCCCAGATGGCTTCACAGGTGAATTCTATCAAACATTTAGAGAAGAGCTAACACCTATCCTTCTCAAACTCTTCCAAAATATTGCAGAGGGACGAACACTCCCAAACTCATTCTACGAGGCCACCATCACCCTGATACCAAAACCAGAAAAAGATGTCACAAAGAAAGAAAACTACAGGCCAATATCACTGATGAACATAGATGCAAAAATCCTCAACAAAATACTAGCAAACAGAATCCAACAGCACATTGAAAGGATCATACACCATGATCAAGTGGGGTTTATCCCAGGAATGCAAGGATTCTTCAATATACGCAAATCAATCAATGTGATACATCATATTAACAAATTGAAGGAGAAAAACCATATGATCATCTCAATAGATGCAGAGAAAGCTTTCGACAAAATTCAACACCCATTTATGATAAAAGCCCTCCAGAAAGTAGGCATAGAGAGAACATACCTCAAGATAATAAAGGCCATATATGACAAACCCACAGCCAACATTGTCCTCAATGGTGAAAAACTGAAACCATTTCCACTAAGATCAGGAACAAGACAAGGTTGCCCGCTCTCACCACTATTATTCAACATAGTTTTGGAAGTGTTAGCCACAGCAATCAGAGAAGACAAAGAAATAAAAGGAATCCAAATCGGAAAAGAAGAAGTAAAGCTGTCACTATTTGCAGATGACATGATACTATACATAGAGAATCCTAAAGATGCTACCAGAAAACTCCTAGAGCTAATCAATGAATTTGGTAAAGTAGCAGGATACAAAATTAATGCACAGAAATCTCTTGCATTCCTATACACTAATGACGAAAAATCTGAAAGTGAAATTAAGAAAACACTCCCATTTACCATTGCAACAAAAAGAATAAAATATCTAGGAATAAACCTACCTAAGGAGACAAAAGACCTGTATGCAGAAAATTATAAGACACTGATGAAAGAAATTAAAGATGATACAAATAGATGGAGAGATATACCATGTTCCTGGATTGGAAGAATCAACATTGTGAAAATGATTCTACTACCCAAAGCAACCTACAGATTCAATGCAATCCCTATCAAACTACCACTGGCATTTTTCACAGAACTAGAACAAAAAATTTCACAATTTGTATGGAAACACAAAAGACCCCGAATAGCCAAAGCAATCTTGAGAACGAAAAATGGAGCTGGGGGAATCAGGCTCCCTGACTTCAGTCTGTACTACAAAGCTACAGTAGTCGAGACAGTTTGGTACTGGCACAAAAACAGAAATATAGATCAATGGAACAGGATAGAAAGCCCAGAGATAAACCCACACACATATGGTCACCTTATCTTTGATAAAGGAGGCAAGCATATACAGTGGAGAGAAGACAGCCTCTTCAATAAGTGGTGCTGGGAAAATTGGACAGGTACATGTAAAAGTATGAAATTAGAACACTCCCTGACACCACGCACAAAAAGAAACTCAAAATGGATTAAAGACCTAAGTGTAAGGGCAGACACTATCAAACTCTTAGAGGAAAACATAGGCAGAATACTCTATGACATACATCACAGCAAGATTCTTTTTGACCCAGCTCCCAGAAAAATGGAAATAAGAACACAAATAAACAAATGGGACCTAATGAAACTTAAAAGCTTTTGCACAGCAAAGGAAACCATAAACAAGACCAAAAGACAACCATCAGAATGGGAGAAAATATTTGCAAATGAAGCAACTGACAAAGGATTAATCTCCAAGATTTACAAGCAGCTCATGCAGCTCAATAACAAAAAAATGAACAACCCAATCCAAAAATGGGCCGAAGACCTAAATAGACATTTCTCCGAAGAAGATATACAGATGGCCTACAGACACATGAAAGAATGCTCAACATCATTAATCATTAGAGAAATGCAAATCAAAACTACAATGAGATATCATCTCACACCGGTCAGAATGGCCATCATCAAAAAATCTAGAAACAATAAATGCTGGAGAGGGTGTGGAGGAAAGGGAACACTCTTGCACTGTTGGTGGGAATGTAAATTGATACAGCCACTATGGAGAACAGTATGGAGGTTCCTTAAAAAACTACAAATAGAACTACCATACGACCCAGCAATCCCAATACTGGGCATATACCCTGAGAAAACCATAGGTCAAAAAGAGTCATGTACCAAAATGTTCATTGCAGCTCTATTTACAATAGCCAGGACATGGAAGCAACCTAAATGTCCATCGACAGATGAATGGATAAAGAAGATGTGGCACATATATACAATGGAATATTACTCAGCCATAAAAAGAAATGAAATGGAGGTATTTGTAATGAGGTGGATGGAGTTAGAGTCTGTCATACAGAGTGAAGTAAGTCAGAAAGAGAAAAACAAATACAGTATGCTAACACATATATACGGAATCTAAGGGAAAAAAAAAAAAAAAAGGCCATGAAGAACCTAGTGGCAAGACGGGAATAAAGACACAGACCTACTAGAGAATGGACTTGAGGATATGGGGAGGGGGTGGGGTGAGATGTGACAGGGTAAGAGAGTGTCATGGACATATATACACTACCAAATGTAAAATAGATAACTAGTGGGAAGCAGCCGCATAGCACAGAGAGATCAGCTCGGTGCTTTGTGACCACCTAGAGGGATGGGATGGGGAGGGTGGGAGGGAGGGAGATGCAAGAGGGAAGAGAAATGGGAACATATTGTATATGTATAACTGATTCACTTTGTTATAAAGCAGAAGCTAACACACCATTGTAAGGCAATTATACTTCAATAAAGATGTTAAAAAAAAAAATAATGCATGTGCCAAAGAGGAAGTCTCATAGGGTAATAAAATATACAGTTGACCCTTGAACAACATGGGGGTTAGGGACACTGGCTCTCCATGTAGTCGAAAATCCACATGTAACTTATAGTCGGCCCTCTGTATACATGGTTCCTCCATATCTTGGTTCTGCATCCGCAGATTCAACAAACCGTAGATCCTGTAGTACTGTTGCATTTACAATTGAAAAAAAATTTATGCATGAGGGGAACCACACAGTTCCAATCTGTATTGTTCAAGGGTCAACTGTACATTGAAATGAATGAAAATGAAAGTAAAAAATATCAAAATTTGTAGGAAGCAGCTAAAGCAGTACTGAGATGGAAATTTATAGCACTGAACATGTACATTAGAAAAAAAGAAAAGTCTCAAATCAATAATCTAAGCTCCCATCTCAAAAACCTAGGAAAAGAAGAGCAAAATAGGTCCAAAGAAAATAGAAGAAAGAATATAATAAAGATTTTAAAAATCAATGGAATTGAAAACAGGAAAACAATAGAGAAAATCAGTGAAACTAAAGATTTGATTCTTTGAAAAGTTCAATAAAATTGACAAAAGTCTAGCAAGACTGACAAAGAGCAAAGATACATATAATCAACATTGGGAATAAAACAAAGGATATCAATACAGACCCTAAAGACATCAAAGGATAATAAGAGAAAACTACAAAAATCTCTTCACAGACAAATTTGATAAATTAGGTGAAAAGGACCTATTCCTTGAAAAACAAAAACTACCTCAAGTTACTTAATATGAAATATACAATTTTAATAGAAGTGTAATTATTAATGAACTTTAAATGGTAATTTAATAACTCCCCCCCAAAATCTAGAAATCTATCAAATGTTTAAAGGAGAATTAACACCAATTCCCAAGTCATTTTCTGAAGTTAGTAATACCCTGATACCGAAACCAGACAAAGAGAATACAAGAAAACCACAGACCATTATCCCTCATGAATATAGATGCAGACATCCTTAACTAATATTGGCAAACAGAATTCAGCAATATATACAAAGAATTATTCACCACGACCATATAAGTAAGGTTTTTCCAGGTATGCAAGGCTGGTTAAATATTTGAAAATCAATTAGTATAATTCATCATATTAAAAGCCTAAAGAAAAAAATCACATGAGCATATCAATCAATGCAGAAAAAGCACTTGACAAAATTCAATACTCGTTCATGATAAATAATTACAGAAAAATAGGAATAGAAGGAAACTTCATCTTAATTAAGACTATCTACAAAGAGACCACATCTAATGTTATACGTAATGGTGGAAAAGCTTTGTCCTAAGTTCATGGACAATGCAAGGATGCCTTCGCTCACAATTCTCACTTACCATAGTGATGAAAATCCTAGACATTGCAAGAAGGTAAATAAATTAATTAATTAAATATGAATCATAAAGGAAGAAGTAAAATTGTCCTTATTTGGAGATGACATCTGATTGTCTATATAGAAAATCCCAGAGAATCTACAAAAAGAAATCATAGAACACACGATTTCAGCAAGATCATAGGCTATATGAAAACATGCAAAAATTAATTGTATTTCCACATGCTAGCAATCAACATGTAGACACCGAAATTTAAAATACAATACTACTTACAATTTCTCAAAAAAGTGAGGGGCTTCCCTGGTGGCGCAGTGGTTAAGAGTCTGCCTGCCAATGCGGACATGGGTTCGAGCCCTGGTCCAGGAAGATCCCACATGCTGCAGAGCAACTAAGCCCGTGCACCACAACTACTGAGCCTAAGCTCTAGAGCCCGCGAGCCACAACTGCTGAGGCCCGCATGCCTGGGGCCCATGCTCTGAAACAGAGAGGGGCCACTGCGGTGAAAGATCTGCATGCCGCAGCGAAGAGTGGCCCCTGCTCGCTGCAGCTAGGGAAAGCCCGTGCGCAGCAACGAAGACCCAACGCAGCCAAAAATAAATAAATAAAAATAAATAAATTTATTTTAAAAAGAAAAAAAAAAGTGAGATACCAGGGCTGGCATCCCTGTCTGGGCAAAGCCACAGGCTTTGCTCAGAAACTGTGCTAGTCCATAGGCTGTCCTCTGTTGTGAGGCAGGGCTGGAGGAAGAGCTCTGCAGCCGCCCTGGTACTCTGGCTAAGCTTCTTGGTAGAGCAGGACTGGAGACTATGCTCAACAGTTGGGAAGGGCTGCTAACTCATTTCCCTGTCCAGATGGGCCACAGAATGTGCTCCACGACTGCCAGACATCTATAGCTAGGCTTCCTGGTGGGGTGAACGAGAGGCTATGCTAAGCAGCTGGGTGGGGCAGTGAACTTGCTTCCCTGCCTGAGGAGGACTGTATATAGAATGGGCTCCATTGCCAGTATGATATGTTAGCTGGAGACCCATACTAGGCAGAACCACCTACTGAGCTCCCTGGCCAGACAAAGCCACCAATTAAGCTCTGCAAATGGGCCAAGCCACTAGCTGCGTTCTCAACTTGGGGGCCACCACCTGCCAGAACATGGTCTGCCAAGATCTGAGCACGGTTGCTGTAATCCCTGTTTCTATTTGATCCCACATGGTCCAGCTCCACAGATTACCCCAAGATCCCTGTGAGATGAAAACCAAGTGGTTCTCCCCAGAAGTGTCCTGCAATGCTGGAAAAGCTGAATGTTCACCTTGTGTGATGCTAAGTTAAATTTTTGCCACCTTTTTTGAGGACAATTCTGCAATGTACATCACACCATGTCTACTTCTATATCTTAAAGAAGTAATTAAAATTGTGCAAAAATATGTACAAATATCAGCATTCACAAAGTGGAAAGGGCTGTTGAATTTATTATTTAATTTTGGATGTAAAGGTCTGGAACTTTCTGCTGGTCCTAGAAGTGGACTATGTACAATTATTTGAAGAATTTGAATGCTATTACAAAACAGTTTATGGGTGACTTTGGATGGTGCTTTACATGATTTCAATATGTTCATTCCAGTGGAAACAGGAATTCTTGATTTAAAAAAAAACGGTGTTAGGAGGGATAACACATAAAGCCATTCATGTTTAGAGTGAATGGGTTCCTCATCTAAAACACAGAACATTAAAAAAAAAAAACTATTTGAGTGATTCTTTTCTAAATTTCCCCAAAGATAGAATGGAACTAGAACCATTCTAGATGCACAAGTAGAGTTACTTCATTACATACAAGGAATGCCTTAGGGTATTTGTGCTTAATTTTAATTCTCTCTCTAGAACCCAATTGAGACAGGGTAGTAGCTACTGATATGAAAAGCAGAGAATAGGTTTCTAATAACCAGACCCTGCCAGCGGGTAAATTTGGATACGGGAAAATGTAGGAGGGAGAGATCTAGGACGTGGGGCGTTTCCTGGACTAATTGGACATATGTGGTTAGCTCTATCTTGGGGCCCTAAGTGACAAGAGGAAATTGGGCACTGCCATTCATTTGTTTGACAAATATTCATTTAGGACACAGACTTTGATGGGCATTGAGTATAATAAAGAAAATAAAACATAGTCCCTATCCTCAAGAAACTCACTGCAATTATTACTAAGCAATTTTTTTTAAAACTACATAATGCTAAATAAAAGTAAATATTAATCAGTGTGTTAAGTGATTATATTTGTTTTCTATTGCTACACCACAAATCACCACAAACCTAACAACTTATCACACATCTATTTCTTACTTCACGGTTCTGTAAGTCAGGAGTCCAGGCACAGGTTAGCTGGGTCCTCTGATCAGGGAGTCACCAGACTGAAATCAAGGTGTTGGCTGAACTATGTTTTGATCTGGACCTCAGGATTCTTTCTAAAAATCATTCAGGTTTACACTTCAAATCTCTCTGACTTCAGGAAGGGCTCAGTCCCTTTTAAAGGCTCTCCTGATTAGGTCAGGCCGTTGCAGCGTAATATTCCTTTTGAAGAACTCAAGTTTAACTAGTTAGTGCCCTAATAATGGGAGTAACATCCCATCATATTCACAGGCCCTGTCCACACTCAAGGGAAGAGGATTATACAGAGCATATACACCAGAGAGTGGAAATCTTGGAGTCTAGCTGAGAATTCTGCTTAGCACAGTGATATAAAATATATAAATAAATTCAGTACCCCAAACCACAGGGCAGGGGGCATCAAACACTGTTTAGGGAAGGAATAGTAAGTAGCAGGCTCACCTGCCACATTCTCCCTTGCCTGTGGCAGAACTCCTTTGCTAATGGCTCCAGGCAATTTCTCACTAAACTGAAATATGCTTTAACAATCCATTTGTAACAAAACAAGTTGAAACTGCTTTCTGATTCTTAGCCTAGGGTAATCAGGTAAGTTGTCACACAGGACTTGATGTTGGTGCCTCTAAGAATGGATAAAAAATCATTATGTGAAAAAAGCAGAGGAAGTACAGTTCAGGAAGAACGAACTATTTGTGCAAGAATATAAAAATATAGCAATGCACGGGATTTTCAGGGTAAATAGTTTCTTGTTTCTGGAGGATAAAGTACAAGTAGAAAAGAAAGAGTGGGAAGTAAAGCGGGGGGCCAGACTATAAAGAAGTTCATAAACTGGGTTAGTGATTCTATCCTATGGATAGGTTGATATCATCTAAGCTGGAACACTTTTGAGATGGAAAGGTGGAACTATTAATGATAATGACAGAACTACAGGTATAAACTGGAATTGCCCCAAGCAAACCCTACTTATAGGCAATGACAAACCAAAGAAGGATTTTAATCTGGACAGTGACCTTGACCAAGGGCATAGAATAAAAGAAGGTGGTTGGAAAATCAAAGGCCTATTTTATTCAAATGCAGTTTCCCCCTTGGCTGCTCATGTTGATAATTGTACCAATTTTTTAGATGGTCCCGGCTTTTGTTAAAGGTTTTCTCTAAATTTTTGGTTATCACAGTGAGAATTGTACTAGCTATTTTAGATTATTGCTGAATTACTTCTGGATGATGTGAAAAAGTATGCCTACCCTCCTATAGTATTTAGGGCATCATGATGTTGTTTGTAGTCAATGGAAAATTCAAGGGCAGGATGACCATAACTTAATACACATACATTTAAAAAGTTTAAAAAAGGAATCCAAGCTATGGTTTTTCTGATTGGTACAATAAATACAGATTAAAAACCAACCTCAATTCTGTGATGCTGTTATTTTCTGTGTCATTTTGTGAAAACATAAGCTGAATAAATAGCTCAAGTCATATGAAAATACAGCAGGAAGAAGGCTGTTCCTCTGAATAAATACCCTTTAATGAACTGAACTCCGTTGTGGTGATATAATTTTAGATTCAACCGTGTAAAATAGACACATGATTCTAAATTACTCTCAAGTTTTTGATCTGGATAACAAATAGAAGTTCGCTTTTCCTATTTCTCATCATCTGGGATGACATGATGTGGTTAAATATGACTTAAATTCACCATGTAAATTGGGTAGAGACTATAATGTGAACCACTAACAATGGAGTAAATTCCAGCTATTTTCCCTAGGGTATGGTATCTCAGTTTATGAATGTATTTGTACTTCATAAATCATTCTCAAGAGCAAAGAGAAAAAATGGAAATACATTTTCTTTAGACCCCATGGGTCTTCACTTAATGTTTAATGAAATAGGGAAGATACTTTATCAATGGCAACAATAAAATAGTTTCAACATTCAGCTTTGCAAAAAGACTTATTGAAAATGTCAAAGACCTTCCAAACATAATGGATTTGTAAAGGAGGATGTGGGGTGAGAGAAGAAGAAATATAGTAATAGTATTTAACTCCGAAAAGTGGAGAATGACCAAAATGTAACAATATATGATAGCATCATGCAATGCTCCCCATTTCAGCATGAAACAGATAAAGAATTTTGGATATTTAAAAGACCACTTAATTTTCCAAGGCAGATAGTTGTCAGTGTGCCACCATATTTTCCAGGAGATTTGCTCATTATTTGAAAGCTATTCTTTTGGATTGTGACAATTATCAATTTGTACTTGATATGTTAGTGTCTACTTGACTGAATTTTTTAGTTACATCTTGCAAATCGTAACAAAAAATAGGAGAGAAAAAATATATTTAACTGAAAATTTTGTTGACCCAGTGAACACTTTTGTCCCTAATTTTCTTTGCCTCTTATACCTTTTTATATTCATATATTCACTCAGTCGTTTGTTCATGCATTCATTATTTATATAGGGACTATTATATGCAATAAAACAGACAAGGTACAGTGATGGATAATGAAATATATGTCTTAGTTCTAGTAAGATTTACATAACGAAAATACAAAAAGAAAAGTTTTGGGCAGATCAAGAGAAGTACATATAAAGGGAGGATTCAGGAAAGGTATCATAGAGAAGTTGAAAAAATAAAGAGTCTGAAAAAAAGGGAAAGAAGATAGAAAATATCAGAACAATAAATAGTTGTTTTCCTCGACACTTGGAAATCACTTTTGGTGTATGCAGATCAGTGGCAGGAGAGAAGTATGGAAATGTGGGTTTGGGCGAAATTGGGCAGTGACTTGAAAGGCAAAATTAGACACTTAGAATCTGCTAAACTTCTGAGTATCATTTAAGGATCTGTCATTGTTATTGTTTGTTTTATCATGTAAATCATATTTTAAATCAATTTCATGGAGTCATAATTTACACATAAATGTACTCATTTTAAATCTATAATTTAAGGAATTTTGATATATATACAAAACCATGTAACCACTACTACCGTCAAGAAACATCCCCAATGCCCTAAACATCTCCTTATGCCCCTGTGCACTTAAATTCTAACTCCTTATTTCCTTTGTGACTAGTAAGGCTGAGGGTCTATTTGTGTGCTTATTAAACACTTGTACATCTTTGTGTCATGTACATTTTTATTGGGTTATTTATCTTTTCATTATTGGTTTGTAGGTGTCCTTTATATGGTCTATATGTAAGTCCTTGGTTAGATACATGTTCTACAAATATTTTCTCCCAGTACATATTTTGCCTTTTTATTTTACTAATAGTGTCTTTCAAAGAGCAGAATTTTTTTTTTTTATTTTAACGAAGCTCAATTTATCGTTTTGATTTTTTTGTGTTTGTTTCTTAGTAATTGCTGCCTTTTGTGTCCTATATAAGAAATCATTGGCTACTTCTAGTTTCGGAAAATATGCTATTTTTCCATAAATATTATAGTTTTATCTTTTATCTTTAGGTTTCTGATTAATTTTATGTTAATTTTTATTTATGGCATGAGGTACAATTTGAGGTTTCTACAATTTTTACATAAGGATACCAGTTGTTCCAGCACCACTTGTTGAAAATACTATTGTTTCCTGTGTTAGTTTTCTATTGCTGTGATTAATTTCCACAAACTTACGAGCTTGAAACTACACAAATTTATTATCTTACCGTCTGTAGTTCAGAAGCATGACATGGGTCTCACCGGGCCAAAATCAAGGGATTCTCAGGCCTGTCTTCCTTTCCGGAGGCTCTAAGGGAGAATCCATTTCCTTGTTCATTCAGGTTATTGGCAGGGCCCAGTTCCTTGTGATTGTAGGTATGAGGCCCCTGTTCCCTTGCTGGTTGTCAGCTGAGGGTTGTTACCAACTTCTAGAGGCCACCCCCATTCCTGTGTCCTCCTTCTATATTCAGTGCTAGCAATGGTTGGTCAAGTACCACTTATACTTTGATTATCTCCTGCCTCTTTTTCTGTCTCATCTATCTGATTGACACTTCTGCCTTCACTTTTAAGAACCCATGTGTTTACATTAGGCCCATGTGGATTATCCAGGACGATCTCCCTATTTACGGTCCATAACTTTAATTCCATCTGCAAAGTCCCTTTACCATGAAACATAACATACACAGGTATAACAAGAAGGGGCAAAGGTCATGAGGGCCAAAATCCTGCCTACCACACTTCCCTTTCAAATTGCCTTGGCACCTTGTAAGTAAAACCAATTAATTATCCAAATATGTGTGGTTCTATTTCTGAACTCTCTATTCTGTTTCATGGATCTTTACATCTATTCCATGCCAATAACACACTGTCTTGATTACTGTAGATTTACAGCAAGTCTTGATATTTGGTAGTTCAATCCTCCAATTTGTTCTTTTCCAAAATTGTTTTGGCTATGCAGGATCATTTGCATTTCCATATGAATTCTATATGCAGATTGTCAATACATTCATAATTGAATTGAATCTAAAGTTAAATTTGGGGATAATTAGCATCATAGTTATATTGAGTCCTCCAAATCATGAACATGATACACTTCACTTCTTTAGGCCTTCCTTAATTTTTCTTTTTTTTAAGGTGTTTATATTTTCAAAAAATTTGGTAAGGTGAATTCTGGTCTCATGAAAATAGCTGGAATGCATTCCCCCCTCTTACATTTCCAAAAGAGTTTGTAAAGGATTGATATTATTTCTTCCTTGGTATTTGATAGAATTCACCATTGAAACCACTGTCTGGGCCTACAGTTTTCTTTATGAGAACGTATTTCATTACAAATTCCTTCTCTTTAATAGATGTATTTGTATTTCCTATGTTTACTTGTGTCAGTTTTAGTAGTTTGCATCTTTTAAGAAATTCTTCCATTTCATCAAAGTTATCAAATTTACTGGCATAAATATTATATTTATTCATAATATTTCCTTATTCTTTTAAAATGTTACATCGCTAGTGAGTTTCTCTTTTCCATTCCTGATATTGCTAATTTGTGTTTCCTCTCTTTATTTCTTAATTCATTTAAATAGAGTCTTTTCAGTTTTACTTACCTTTCATTATTTTTGTAAGAACCAGCTTTTGGTTACCTCTACTGTTTATTCATTTTCTCTGTCATGGGTCTCATTTTGCTTCTGCCCTTCTATTTTAGGTTTATTTTGCTTGTTTATTTTATACATTTATAAGGTGGCATCCTAAATCATTTATCTTAGATTTAGTTCTTTTTTAATATGAGTATTTAATGATGCTATATAACATCCTCTGAAAGCTAAAGTAGCTGTATTTCACTTTTGATATCTTTTTTCATTATAATTCACTTCAAGATATTTTCTAATTTCCCTTATGATTTCTTATTTGATCCGACGGTGCTGGTTACTTGCCAAATGTTTGGGTATGTTTCAGATAACTTTTAGTTATTGGTTTCTAATTTAGTTTTATTCAAGTTCAGAGGGAATGGGGATACACAGCATGGTTTCAATCTGTTTAACTTTATTGAGACTTGCCAGGTGGCTCTGAACATGGTCTACCTTGGAGAATGTCCATGTACACCTGAAAAGAATGTGTATTCTGCTGTTTTTAGTTGGAGAGTTCTACAAATGTCAACTAGGTCAAGTTCTTCGCTAGTGTTTTCTATGTTTCTACATACTTACTGATTTCTGTTTTTTCAAGGGTTAAATTATCCAGCTGTAAGTGGGATTTGTTTATTTTACTTTCTTTTCTGTCATTTTTTCCCATTTTATGTATTATGAAGATCTGTTTTTAAGTATATACACATTTAGGACTGTTAGATTTTTTTTAATGAATCGAACTGCTATACTCATAAAATGCCCCTCTTAGCCTCCGGTGATGTTTATTGTCCTGAAGTTTACTCTGTCTGACATTACACAATCTAGCTGTGTTATGATTAAAGTTTGCATGGTATGTCTTATTCTATCATTTTACTTCTAACCAATCATCAATATTTATACTTAAAGTGAGTTTTCTCTACACAGCATAAAGTTAGATCTTGCTTTTTAAACCAGTTTTATAACCTCTGCCTTTTAATTCAAGTGTTTAGAAATTTTACACTTAATGCAATTTTTTATACTGTTGGCTTTACGTCTACCATTTTCCCATGTTTTTCTATTTGTCCGTATCTTATTTGTTCATAAATTTCCATCATTTCCTGCATTTATTGAGGGCAATTATTACATTTTTAATATTCCATTTTATCTCCATTCTTTACTTAATAGCTATTCCATATTGTTTCATGTAAGTGTCTGTTTTGGGATCGTTATGTGCATCTCTAACTTATCATAATCTGTCTTAAAATAATATACCATTTCACATCTAATTTAAGAACATTAGGAGTTTACAATAGTCTATTTCCATTTACTCTTTTGTGTTACTGTTACTTAAAATTTCACTGCTACATATTTTATAAGTTCCACAATACAGTGTTATTATTTTAGCTTTAAATTGTCAACAATGTGTTTAAAATTTATTAAAAAATTTATATTTGGCCACATATTTAACATTCCCATCATTCTTTATGTTTTCATGTATAGTCAAATTTTCATTTAGTATCATTTTTCTTCACTCTAAAGAGTGAAGAATGTTCCTTTAACATTTAAATGTTCCTTTAACATTTCTTATAATGTAGGTTCACTAAAATTCTCTCTGCTTTTGTCTATTTGAAAAACTATTCATTTTACTCTCATTTTTGAAGAATATTTTCCTCTGTATAGAAATCTAAGTTGACAGTTTCTGCTGTCAACAGTTTAGATATTGTTTCATTGTCTTCTGGCTTGCATTATTTCTGACAAGAAGTCTGCATTCATTCTTGCTTTTGTTCCTTTATAATACTGTCTTTTTTCCTCTGGTGATTTTAAGATTTTCTCTGTATCACTGATTTTCAGCAATTTGATTTTGATGTGCCTCGGCATGTTGTTCATATGTATTCTACTTGTGTTTGTTGAGTTTCGTGGTTATGCGAGTTTATTATTTTCATCAAATTTGGAAAAGGGGCCATTTATTTTTTCAAATAGTTTTTACTGTCTACCCTCTTTCCCTCTTTCTAGACTTCAATTATATATATGGTAGACAGCTTGATAGTGTCACACAAGTCACTGTCACTCTGTTCATGGATTTTAAAGCTTTTTTTTCCTCTGTGCATTTCATTTTTGATAATTTCCATTGCTGTAACTTCAAGTTCACTGATCATTATTCTGCAATGTCTAGTTTGCTGTTAAACTTATACAGTGAAACTTGTTTCAAATATTGTATTTTTAGTTCTCAGTGTTTTGTTTGTTTATTATATTTTTCATTTATCTCTTATGTTCATACTTTTCTTTAAAACTTGAACGTATTTAATAGCTCCTTTAAATCCCCCCCCTTTTTTTTTTGGCTAACCATACAACCTGTATCATGTATTGAATATAATGTATTCTATTGAATGATATTTTCTCCTGTACTTCTTCACATGTCTAGTAATTTCTGATTAGATGCTAAACATTGCAGTGCTGTGTTGTTCAATTTCTGGATTTTGTTGTCACCCTTGAAGGGATGTTGAAAATTGTTTTTTAGGTTGTTAGGTTAATTGTGAGTCAAACTGATCCTTTTGTGGCTTGTTTTATAGCTTTGTTATGGTGATAGCTCTAGTAGCTTTAAATTTAGTGTTATTTTAGCCTCATTACTAAGGTGTGACCTTTCTGGTGTCTCTACCAAATGCCCTGGATATTCAAGCAAACTATGCAGTCTAAAAGGTGGGAATCAGAATGATTCCCAGCCCTATGTGAATTCTAGGAATTGCTCAGGTTGCAACTCACTGGTAGTTTCTTACCCAGCCTTGTGGAATTTCATTTTAACCATGTGTCACATAGTATTTAGCAACAGACTCAGGGATGCCTATGTGGATTTTTAGAACTTTTTCTCTGCATAGCTATTCTATTCTCTTGTCTTCTGCCTCAATCTCACTCAACATTGTTCTCTGAATTTTCAACAAAGTAAAACCACTGCTATCTGCTTGGGATTTCTCTCTCTTGCTGTGACCCAGGGACACTTTCAGGACTCACATCATTTGTTGTCCTTTCATGGACTACATTTTTATTTTCTTTTCTCCCCACATACCAGCACCACAGAGGGAAGAGTTGAGGCTTGCAAGAACTTTGGATGGTGCTGAAGGGGCTATAGCCTCAGAGGCATCTGTCCAGTCTGCTCCATAATGATAGATAATGTTGGGTTTTCCCCCTAGTTTTATTGAGATGTGGCTGACATGTTTAAAATGTAAACTTTGATAAGTTTTGATATATGCATGTACCCATGAAACTATCAACACAATCAAGATAATGAACTCTCCATTAACTGAAAAAGCTTCCTTTTTATACCTTGAAACCCTTCCACCCACTCTTCCTCCTACCCAAGACCCTAGGCAACCACTGATATGTTCTATGTCACTACAGAATAGTTTCCAACTTCTAGAACTTTAAATAAATGGGATAATACCATATATACTCTTTTTTTGGCTTGACTTCTTTGATTCAAGCTAATTATTTTTAAAGTCGTCCACATTGGTACATGTTAATAATTAATTAATTTTTATTTCTGAGTAATATTCCATTGTCTACATGCACCAGACTTTGTTTATGCATTCTCATATTAATGGACATTTGGTTGTTTTCAGTTCTTGAGTATTGCTAATAAAATCATTATGAACATTCTCATACAAGTCTTTGTGTGTACATGTGCTTTCAGTTTTCTTGGATATATACCTAGGAGTGGAATGCCTAGGTCAATTGGAAGACTTATGGTGAACTTTTTTAGGAACTGTCAAACAGTGTTTTCAAAGCAGTTGTGACATTTTACACTCCAACCAGCAGTCTTTAAGTGGTCCAGTTGCTACACATCCTCACCAAGACTTTATATGGTCAGACTTTTTAACTTTACACATTCTGGTTGGGATGTAGTGGTATCTCATTGTGGTTTTAATTTTCATTTCACTAATGAATAATGATGCTGAACATCTTTTATGTGCTTACATACCACTTGTATATGTTACGTGATGAGATGTCTGTTTAAATCTGTAGGTAATTTTTATTGTGTGTGTGCTTTCATATTATTGCATTTTGAGAGATTTCTTTTATAGACTGTATACAAGTCCTTTATCACAGGGGTCTCCAACCCCCGGGCTGCGGACCGGTACCAGTCTGCGGCCTGTTAGGAACTGGGCCACACAGCAGGAAATGAGCAGCTGGTGAGCAAGCGAAGCTTCCTCTGCCACTCCCCACTGCTCGCATTACCGCCTGAACAATCCCCCCCAACCCCTACCCCAGTCCGTAGAAAACTTGTCTTCCACGAAACTGGTCCCTGGTGCCAAAAAGGTTGGGAACCACTGCTTTATCAGATGTAAGATTTACAAAACATTTTCTCCCAATATTTGACCTGTATTTTCATTCTTCTAATGAGCTCTGAAGAGTGAGAATCTTAATTCTTATAAAAATCGATATATCATTTTTTCTTTTATGGATTATGCTATTGATGTTATATATTTAGATTTTGTTGAATTTCTGGATCACTGGGTTTATTATAGTTTTCATCAAACTTGGATATTTTTCAGCCATAGTTTCTTCAAATATTTTTTTCTGCCCCTCACTTTCTCATCCCGTTTGAGGACTGCAATTACACATATAATAAGCTACTTGAAGTTGTTCCAGAGCTCCCCAATGCTATTTTCATTTTATTCTCCATTCTTTTCTCTTTCTGTTTCATTTTGGATATTTTCTACTGCTAGTTATACAAGTTCACTAATATTTTCTTCTACAACGTCTAATCTGTTTAATCTTATCAGTATATTTTATCTCAGATATTTTGTTTTACATTTCCAGAATTTCATTTGGAATATTTATATTTTCATTGTCTCTACTTAACATGCTTGACCTTTCCTTTACGTTCTTAAATATGTGTATAGTAACTCTTTCAATGACTTTGACTCGTATCATCTCTGTCTTTTAAAAGATCTGTTTCTATTGATTGCATTCTTACCTTATTATTGCTTATATTTTCCTGCTTTTTTGCTTGCTGGGTAATTTTTTATTGTATGCCACATATTGTGAATTTTACCTTGCTGAGTGCCAGATTTTTTGTGTTCCTCTGAATATTCTTCATCTTTATTCTGAGACATAGTTAAGTTATTGAGATTCAGCTTGATTCTTTCAAGCCTTATTTTTAAGTTTGTTAGGTGGGACCAGAATAGCCTTTAGTCTAGGGATACTTTTGCCCCACTAGTGAGGCAATATTCTTCTGAGTACTGTACCAATTCCTTACGAATTACAAGGATTTCTGCTGGCTGGTGGGAACAGGTACTTTTATTGGCCCTATGCAGTTTTCATGGATTGTTCCCTCTGCTCCTTATGGGTGGTGTTTTTTTTTTTTGGCCTCAGGTAGATTTTAGCACATGCAGGAACTGATCAATAGTTGGCTCAAGACTCAAGAGGAACCCTCTTCAGATATCCAGAGCACTCTCTCAATGCAACCCTTGCCTCTACATTACTCTATCCTGTGAACTCTAGCCTTTTTCACCAGTTTGGTCACTCCACTCAGCTTTTCAACTCAGGGAGACTGTCAGGGTCCTCTCAGCTTCTGGCCACGGCATTGCAACATGGAACCTCTCTCCAGAAGGTAAGCTGGGGCACTTGTAGGGCTCACCTCATTTATTTCCTTCCTCTCAGGAATCACTGTCCTGTGTTGACTAATGTCTGATGTCCAGAAAATGTTGTTTCATACATTTTGTCCAGAATTTTATTTGTTCCAGGTGGGAAGGTAAATTTGTTCCCTGTTTTTCCATTTTCATTTTTCTCAAAGCAGGAGTTCCAATCATCTGGGTTTTGACATTTCAATATAGAAAAGCATATGTTTCATATATTTTGCCCAGTTTTCTCATTGTTAACTTACAGAGGAATCATGGACAGAAGTGGAAGTCCCCATCAATGATTTTGAATATGCTTGCAGGATGGGTTATATTATAAGAGAAGTCATAATTGAATATATAGAATGAGTAGAAAGGTGAAGAAGATAAAAAATAGAAATCATGTAAATGACTAACAAAGACTACAATTATGATGCAATAGATGATAAACTGTGTTTTAACAAACAACCTAATCAAAAAATGGGCAGAAGACCTAAATAGACACTTTTCCAAAGAAGACATACAGATGGCCAAGAAGCACATGAAAAGATGCTCAACATCACTACTTATTAGAGAAATGCAAATCAAAACTACAATAAGGTATCACCTCACACCGGTCAGAATGGCCATCATCAAAAAATCTACAAACAATAAATGCTAGAGAGGGTGTGGGGAAAAGGGAACCCTCTTGCACTGTTGGTGGGAATGTAAATCGATACAGCCACTATGGAGAACAGTAAGGAGGTTCCTTAGAAAACTAAAAAAAGAATTAACATATGACCCAGCAATCCCACTACTGGGCATATACCCAGAGAAAACCATAATTCAAAAAGACACATGCACCCCAATGTTCATTGCAGCACTATTTACAATAGCCAGGTCATGGAAGCAACCTAAATGTCCATCGACAGATGAATGGATAAAGAAGATGTGGTACATATATACAATGGAATATTACGCAGCCATAAAAAGGAATGGAATTGGGTCATTTGTAGAGACATGGATGGGCCTAGAGACTGTCATACAGAGTGAAGTAAGTCAGAAAGATTAAAAACAAATATCGTACATTAACGTAAATATGTGGAATCTAGAAAAATGGTAGAGATGAACCTGTTAGCAAGGCAGAAATAGAGATACAGACATAGAGAACAAACGGATGGACACCAAGGGGGGAAAGGGAGGGTGGGATGAATTGGGAGATTGGGATTGACATATATACACTAATATGTATAAAATAGATAACTAATGAGAACCTACTGTAGAGCACAGGGAACTCTACTTAGTGCTCTGTGGTGGCCTAAATGGGAAGGAAATCCAAAAAAGAGGGGATATATGTATACATATGGCTGATTCACTTTGCTCTCCAGTAGAAACTAACACAACAGTGTAAAACAACTATACCCCAATAAAAATAAAATAAAAATTTAAAAAAAGATTATAAATTGTGTTTTAGATATGTATAACTTGTGGTATCAATGAGACACCCAGAAAGATATCAATCAGGAAATTGGAAATACAGGACTGGAATTTGGGAGAAAGGTCAGAGCCACATTGCCAAAGAAGAAAGAGAAAAGAAAGAAAATAATGTTGGAAAATAGCTTGGGGTCTTATTCATATTTATTATTGCAACACTTAGCATAATGCCTCGCATCCTGTAATTGCTCAGTATATGAATGCTGAATAAATGAATGAAAAAAATTAGAGCTACATTTAATATTAAGAATATGAAAAAAAGTTAGACAAAAGATGATTAGGGAGGCAAGAGTTTCCTTGATATTACATTCTTGAAAACAAAGTCCTGCAAAATTTGACTTGTGAGCAGTTTTGAAAAAAACCTATATTTTAAAAAAATAATGAAAAGCTGAGGAGACAAAAGTAGTATTTTTGTAGTCATCTGTAGTTTCTATATGCCATCTACAAAATAAATGGCATGATATACACTTCTCTGTGTAGTCATTACCTGGCCCTTATTGCCAATCAGATCAAGCTGCCTCATTATTGCATTCCTCTTCAGGTTTATAAATGGAAGGCTTAAAATATCTATAGAACCAAACGTAATTGGCACTGCATTGTGTGCTTTTCACTCTCTCATTTTTTTCATCAGTGAAGTCATCCATGACTTTAGAATAGTGTTTTCCAACAAAGAATCAGTTTCCAAATGAAAACTTTGCTTTGCTGTTATATTGGCTGTGTGAATTACACTACTATTTTGCTACTGAAATATAAGTAGCTTTTGTTTAAATAAAGAAATATATTAATCCAGAAAATATCATAAATTGTAATCTTATTTTTTTAGGAAAAAGTTAATTGCATTTCCAGGCTACCAATATAATTTATTTTCATCATATTTTATTTAGCATAGCATCACTCATCTGATCCTGCAAATTGTATCCTCCTTAGAAGCCATTTATATATTTTACAAAAGTTAAAAGTAGTTCCATAACATAACATAAATAAAACCTCCCTTTGGAGGTTTTTATATCCAAAAAAATATTTTAAATTTGTTAACTTGAAATTTTAAAATTATACTTAAATTTAGCCTTCTCATTGTGGGTTGGGCAAATGTATCATATATAGAATGACAATAACAAGAATACTATCTTTTTACTTGTGTAGACTTTTATCTATTTGTGATTTTAAAAATTAGCCATTCTAAACTTTTGGGTTTCATTAAATCATTTTGTGATCAAGATATATTTTGTAATAGGAAATATATTTGATAGATGAAGTTAAAGCACATTAAAACCTCAGGCTTAATTTTATGAAAAATAAGAGTAGCTGGTTTACTTGTCCTCTGCCTTTTCTAAAACTCTGCTTCTCAGTGAAACAATAATCATCTTACTTTAAAACCATTTTGACCATGTCATTTCCCTTTTCAAAAGCCTGTAGTTCCTTACCACTGTTTTTTGTAAAATTTCTCTTATCAGGTATCTGTGGCCTCCATCAGCTCTCACTTTCCCATCTCATTATGCTACAATTCACCAACTTTATTTTTAGATACTCTCTACCATGATCTGCTCTCCAGCCAAGAAAAGTAACTTCTCATCCCTAATGAAACTTTCTTACTTCTTATACCTGCCTCCACAGGTTACACTTAATTGTTCAATGACCATTCTCCCTAGCCATATTTATACTTGATTTCCTTTAAAATCTTGATTTAAAAAATATTCTATTGCAGAATTCTTCCTTAATTAGCACAAATCATATGTATACATTTTGTATCCCTCTACCATTGATTCATACAGCTTGCTCTACATAATTAATACTTATTTATACATTTATATTATACATTATGATTGACATTTTCACAGTTGTGTATTTTGGTAACTCATTATGACCTGATTTCACTCTGGTTTGTATGTCTCTCTATGGAATTCTAAGAAACATTAATCTAGCAAAGCCACCTCTGAGACAATATTATGTCAGAGAGAGAGCACTGGCCCTGGCCTGGAGTCATAGCCCAGGTTCCAGTCCTAGTTTATAACACTTACTATTGGTTTGACCTTCGGTAATTTACCTAACATTTCTGAGCCTTCATTAGCTAATTACTCCATATATAAAATGGGGTCATAGCAGTAGCTGCTTCCTAACTTTAATCTGAAGATTAAATTAAATAAGCATATAGTAAGCACTCAGTAATCGAAGGTTTATCGGCATTAGTATGGCCCTTTCTATCAAATTAATAGTGATCACAAAGGATTTGTTTCTCATCAACAGCTTCCATAATCTTGTTGCCCTTTGCACATTTGCTCTACTGCATGTGTACTCTATTAGCTGAATCTTGTTAGTGGGCCAATCTAGCAGTTGTTTACATTGTCCCATTTCCTCTATCCTTCTGAAATCAGTTCTGCATTCCTAGGGATTTGGTGAGAGGTCATTTGTCCCATGTGGCCTCACCCACTTTGATGCTTGTAGGCAGGCATATTCAGAAAGTTAGTCTAGATTTCATAAACTCTGAATAAAGTTAGAAAGTGATAAGTACCTTAAGGATGGTACAGAGAAAATTATATAGGGGTTCAGAAAGTTAGCACTTAAAAGTCAATTACAAAGAACTTGCAGTCTTATATATTAATTTACTTATTATTTATATTCTACCTTATTTATGAGAAGATATCTGGTAGGCAAAATATGTGAATAAACAATTAAAAATTGGACATTTAAGTAATGCTTACATTAATAACTTTAGCTAAAAACCTTACTAAGGCAATTAAAAACAGAGACAGCACTCGTATATTGCTGATTGTAGTATAAAACAGTTACACGATCACTTTGGGAAGTTATTTGACAATCTCATAAATTAAAAATATATCTACTCCATGACCCAGCAATTCACTACTAGGTACACACTGAAGAAAGATGAAAATGAGTACATGTGTCTAAGGAAAGATTTGTACAAGCACGCTCTTAGCAACTTTATTGATAATAGTCAAAACAACTAATAAACACTAAAAGCACCCCAGATATCTATGAAGCTGGAATAGATAAACAAATTGTGGTATATTCACAAAATGGAATACTATCCATCAATACAAAGTACAAGCTACTGATATATGGAATATCGTGGATGAAACTAAAAAAGTAGTATGTCAAACAAAAAAAGAAGCCAGGTACAAAAGAGTATATGTTATATGATTCAAATTATATGAGGTCTGGAACAAACAAGGACTAATTATGGTATCAGAAATCAGAATAGTGGTTAACATTGGAGGAGTATTTACTGGGAAAGATCTTGTCTGGAAAGCAGCATCTCTGGGGGTGATGAAAATGCAATATTGCTCTAGATAAGATTACAAGAGTATCCATACATAGATAGAATTTCTTCACGAAGTATGCATTGTGCTATATATAAATTCTACTTCAATAGAAAATGCAGAAGTACAAAGCAACAAGGAGGCAGATGTCTAGTAAAATATTAAAAGATGACTTCTACAATGTGTAAGTAATGTTTACCTGTGGGGGGGGTGGGAGAATATAAATATAAATATATATATATATATATATATTTGTTTTTCATTATTCCTTTCCTCTAATATATGCTGTTATGAGCTTTACTTTTTTCATTATCATTTTTCATTTCTAAAATATATCAAAGTTATGCTGCATTTTCACTGTTGGCATGGGGCTCCTGATACCTCAGGACAAATGTTTACAACTCTTTTAAAATAAAAGTTATTATTGGCTTGGCCGACTGCAAAATATTTATCTAAGGATCACTCAATAGGAGGATAGTTGATTATTAGTCTAGTTTAATAACTTGATCTCATAAATTTTGAAGCCTGTAGCATCATGGAGGACTATTTTTTTGGATGCATACTTGACCATATTGTATATTTTTAAAGATTCTTTTACAAGTGTTCATAACCTAAGGCTAATGCTGTATTTCAGTATTTTAAAGCAAACTAGCAAATGCCATAGTGCTGACAAAGTAATAGGCTCTGACTTATTTGAAGTGAGAGCTCTCTCTTGCCTGTTCCATCCATCCTCCAATCAGTTTCTAAGCTTTATGAAGAAGTTCTTAAAACTGGTATGAGAAGCATCCAACCTTGTGAATATGAAGGGAGGTAAAACATAAAACAAGCTGTACAAAGCTACTCTGCATGAAAATGCTCTTCTACTAGTGTGCCTTTGTTCGAATAAATTTTAACTGACTTAATTAAATGAACACTGATGTGTCAAAAAAATTAATAACAACTAACAATTGTATAGCACTCTCTAATCTACAGAGTGCTTTTGCAGGTTTTGTCTCATTTGGTAGCCTATTATATTTGGACAGGAACACTTAATGGAATGTTTTACTTATAGAGTGTTCCCATACACCACAGTCTTGTTACTTGACTAGAACCATTATGGATATGGCAATCTGGACTCTAATTCTGAATATACGAATGTCTCTTTCATTTTGGCTTTGTGGAGAATTGAGTAGTTTGACATAAGTGGATTTTCCAGATAAATACAACTTAGCATTAAAAGCACCAAGATGATTAATTATAACCACTTTTAAGAGGAATCATTATAAAATCTATATAACTTTTTATCTCCTTTTTACAAGTCACGTTTGAGATGTATTTTAGTTGTAAAGAAATACAGGACCACATTATAATATTTGGACAATACAGAAATGTGTGAAGAAGAAAACAAAAAGAATTCCATATTCCTACAGTGTTTATTCAAAGATTAACACTGTTAATATTTCAGTATGATTTCAGCCTTTCTACAGTGAAATATATTTCTATGTGTATAAATATAGTTACATATTAATCTTACACTTTACATACTGTTTTATCTTGCTTTTAAAATCAATATTATATCATGATTATATTTTTCATATCACTTCATGTCTAGACATACTAATTATTAGTCATATTTTCTACACCCTTTTTATCTACCTTTTAAGGTAGTTGCTAAGTAATTGTATTATAATTTAATTAAATAAATGTTTAATCAGTTTCATGATTATATTTACATTAAAAATTAAGGATGCTTAAATTATAAATAACAGACTTCAATCTATTCTCATAAATCTATATATCATACTACATAATTTATAAAGAATTGAACAACCATTCAGTGAATAAAGAATCTATGCTATGTAGTTGGAGAAAATCTTTTTATATAGTTATTCTGTGATTATTTGTAGTTGTCTAAAATATGATCTCAATCTTGAGTATCTGTGAAAGATTTAAAATAGACACTGTGTAGAAGGTTCTTAATAGGGTTAAATTTAAATGCAGCATTCTCTATGTTTCTTAGTATGCTTCCTTACTTTGAAATATAAAATACTAACAATAAACACAATAACAGTGAAGCAATAATTAACCTGAAGCTTCAAAATATATATGCACTACTAAGTATAAAGTTGTATGATACTGTAAACATAGGATAAAAAGGCCTTCAAAATTTCACAAAAAGGGAACACATCTCTGTATTATCGAATCAGAAAACTTCAAGGTGCCTTCCTCCTTGAGATCCTAGGAAACACAACATTAAAATGGGGGTGACATCTGCGTTTATACTGAGTGATAGGTACAAAGATAGCTACCTACTCAAATATACTTTATATGGTTCCTTCTCGACATTGAGAATGACAGATGACAAATATAAACCCTTAGGGCTTTATTTATAAAGTCACATCTGTACATTCACATTGGCTCTGTTTATGAGAAGAGACAGACTGGATAAAAATAGTCAGGTATGATAACCCAATGAAGTGCTCAGAGAATGTTGTAAAACACATAGTCAACTATAAACCAACTGGCCCTGTATTAGGACCAATTATTCAGAAAACTCTAATATAAATTTTCCTTAAAATCACACTAAACCACAATTTTGTCTCTTCTTTGAATTTTAACGTGGGTACAGTAATTCTACAAGCTCCATGAGGACAGGACCCATGAGCATTTTGTTCTCTCTTGTATTCCTAGCACCCAGTATAGTGCCCCACATTCAGTAGGTGCTCAATAAATACTTTCATTGAATAAAAAAATATACATTGATTATAAAGTACTTGGAAATTAGAAATAGGACATCCTGGGGAGATTAAAGGTTGCAGCTACATATATGATAATATTCATATGCAGTTATATGGATATTTACATTATAAAGTAATTTAAAATCATAAAAGTCTCAATAAAGTTTTAATCAATACTTTCTTTTCCCTCAGAAAAACGTATCATTTAAAAAATATTTTCATCCCCTTAGTGCGAAGATCTGAGGTAAGAAATTTTAAGAAAACAATATGATTTAACTAGTTAATAATAGTGTTTAATATTGCCAAGAGATGTAGAAAAACTTTCAGGCATTATGTAAGGAGGTATAGGACAGGGGTTAACTATATGCAGATATTATGGCAGGCAGTCTAGGCCTGTCCAAAACGCTGCCTTTAAATTTTTACGGTTTTTTTCTTGTTCATCTCTGGTACTCATAAGCTAATGTTTTCTATTTTTAGGAATCATCTTCAATGTAGTGTCTTTGAGAGTTCCGGCTGTGATAGATGGGACCTAAGGTAGTGAGAGATATTTGTTGGTGTTGGTCATTTTAGGTTGAATATATAGAATATGATCTATATACATTACACTGAATATTTTCTTTGCTCAAATAAAAGGGAAAATATTTAAAATCTTAAACAAAATAGTGGACTGTTCTGTCTACGCATATCTATATACAGATGCATATGTCTTTGTGTAGGTCTTAGACATGAATATTCATTTTACTTGTACTGGAGACTGTTTAGCATGCAGTTCATTAAAATATGTCATCATTTTCCCATTGATTTTATAAAAATACCAAAACTGCCATTTTACACATCAGGAAAACTGTCCTCTGCTACAATATAAAAGCAAAGGTTTGTACATCACTTTCATCTTAATGAGTTTTGTGGTAGTAGGTGATTTATGCTTCTTTTATCTTTTTATTCAGTGAATGCTAGTATAACAGGATGACAGTTTGTTCATCATAGCTTCATTGAATTGATTTTCATGATATTTAAATAATGAATGCTATTTTTTAATAAATGTGTGTTTCAAAATAACGTTCTGGTATATTTTCTCATTTTAAAATGTGTGTGTGTATGTGTCTGTGTGTGCGTGTGTGTTTTGATTTGAAGATTTCCTGCTGCTATCTTTGACACAGCTGTTAATGATCTCTCATTCAATTCAATGGTTCTTTTATACCCCACCCATCAGAAAATGAAGGAATGCAAATTTTAAATTGAGCTAGAGATACCAATGCCCAAGAAACAGGCAGTTCAATATATAAAGGGTTTTATGGTTTTGATGGGGTATCATTATATTTTGTTGCCTAACCGCCATTTAAACACCAGAACTCAATACGAAAAATAAAAGGAAGCTCATTTGCACTGTAGGAGGCTCTCTCCTCAGTGTCCAAGTTACCCTCTAGGAGTTAGTCACTTAGGTAAGGTCAGTAAGTTTTTTAGTGTTGAGCCTCCCTAAAAACCAACCAAGTGGTAACTGAGTGACTTTAAGTGCATTAAAATTAACATAATGCATCGGGGTACACAGCTTTAGTTAATTCCTACAGCAATCCTGTGAGATATGTTTTTATCCCCATTTTGCAGATGAATAATCTAAAACTCAGTAAGACTAAAAACATTGCCCAAGGTCCTAGAGCTAGTAAGAGAGAGCTGAGATTCCATCATTGCTCTCTTACCTCAAAGCTTGTGTTTCCTTTTCTACTCTGTTCTGTCTCCCAGTAATGTTAACACTGTATTTAGAAGGCTAAATTTTAACTTAAAGCTTTTAAACGTATACCCCTTTCAAAACTGCTCTCATGTTTACTTAGAAAAGTCACTGAATGTAAATGAGTATTTGCCTCCCATTCAGTCGGTATTCCCTAGAAAAAATCCCGACCATCTTATTCTACAGTGAAGCACTCCACTGCTATTTTGAGAAAATACTTATTGCGTTGAATAGTTGGAATGCTTCACAGGGTAAAATACCAGTTCTTTTTGCTCCAGCTCTAGCTAGATTTGAAATGTCAGGTTGAGTCATTTCTCTGTATTCTGAAAGAATGTGAGACAGTAGGGATTATTTGGAGATGCCAGACACATACAATGTGGCATCCAGACCAAGGGGAGTGATAGGTCATTGCCTGGCAGATGGCATAATGAGCTGGAGAGGCTAATGGCAGATGGACTTGACGATTTGGGCAAAGCAAAAGAGCGTTTGGCTACTAACACAAAGTACAAGGAAAGCATTGAAGGAGTCTACTCCGATCTGATGAGGATGCCAGCTTGGATTTAGCAGATGATATGGTGAGAATGAGGCATATGGAAGATAAAGTGGTATTTTTTTCTAGGTATGGTAAGGAAAAGGCAGCTAATGTAAGCAAAGTGCTGAGGTTTTTGGTTAACTAAACTCATGTGTGTAGGGACATATTTTTGATATACTCAGCAATACTTTCATATTGTCAAGGTAAAGTGTGAATTTATAAATTGTTCGTTAATACTATAAGGTTAAACTTTAAATCTTACCACAGCCTTCATGAGTTAAGCAAATTAACTCCAATTATATATTTTATATTTTGTTAGAAAAATGAGATACTCATACCACTTGAAACAACTGTAGTAAGTAGATTGTCTAAGCTATATTTTTACTCTGAAACTACTTGAAAGGAGCCACTATTTTTTCATTTATTGATCAAGGTAGCTTTTTGTGAGTGTAATGTCCTATCCGCCTAAAAAGATGAAACTGTTAAACAACCAATAACAGAGCTTTGAGATGTTTCCCCCAGTAGTGATGATTAATTTCCACCAATTCCACCAAATTCTTTTATCCATCTGTAACACATACTATGTTGAATAATTGATTGGCAATTTCTGGTTAAAATGTATCTGAACTTTAGCCCCTGCTGAAATCTCTCCCAACTTCCTATGGAAATATTATGAATCCATAGAAAATGATGAGAACACACAGATCGAAAGATTAAAACAAACAAAGCAAAACAAAAAAGCCAGTATCTGGGTTAATGAGACCAGACTAAGTTATGAGCAAAAGTTTGCCTCATGAAAGTAAGATGGGTAGGGGTCAGATGCGTGCGGTTTTGCAATTCTACACTATGGCCGATGGCCCAGAGTCCCAGGATCTATACTAACCAGAACTCTGGACAACCGTATCTCTACTGTGAAGTTGCTACTTTATGAGGCAAAAAGAGTATGCCTACCCTCATGCATTTTTCTATGTTCATTGAAAGACAGCAGCTCCCAGAACTGATAGTAGTATATTTTATCCTGGGAACATGTAAGACTCACAAATAAACTGCGATAACTGGAGACTAAAAATTATAAATGTTTATTGTACATTATGGAACAAGGTTAAGGGTAGGAAAAAAGTTACTGAAGTAAAGCAAAGCTATGTTAAGCACGTGGTAGCTAAAAACTGGAAAAAGGACTTAAATGTATGGGCATTAACCTATCCTCTAACTATGGACCAAAAAAAAGCTATTCAACCATTCTCTGAGTTGGGAAAGACTGGCACCAAAGGCAGACAACTCGCTGGTTCTGTTGCCAAATATTTTGTCTGAAGAGAACTTGCCTCATTTGAAAATGAGTAAAGAGAAAAAACTCACCACATGGGTTATGAAAAAAATCACACAGGACTGGGGAAATGGAACATAAACTTCAAAAGAAGAGAAAATGAGTCCCTACAAGATCCAGAAGAAAATATCTTAAAACTCTTTGCCATCCTAAACACATTGGGGGAAAAAACATGTCTTGGAGATACAAAAGCACAAAGTCATAGGGACAACATTCTGAGATGTGCAGGCAACAAAAATAGGTGAGAAGGGATATGGGCAAGATAAGTAAGGGTTTCAATGTAACTAAAAATGCAATAGAAGATTAGGAAATTAAATGCATATTGGAGTTACTAAAAAGAAGAAATATACTGCAGAATATCAAATTAGTAATGCAGAATAAAAACTTAGGAAGCTTTACTGGAGTCCTGAGAAAAGGAAAAAGGGATGAAAATGAGAGGGAAAATGAGAGCTATGAAGGAAAGAAAATGGAGATCTAGCCTATGAATAACTGATGTATCTGAGGAACACATGTTACAGAAGTTATTAAAAATATAGTGGAAGACAACTTTTATGAATTCAAAAAATACCCATGTACGTACCTTGAAAGGGCTTACTAAATTTCCAGAAAAAATAATGAAAGGAAACTCACATCTAAATGTATTCTGGTTAATTTCTTACATTATAAGGATACATTTTAGAGTCCTGCAGGCATCTGAGATGGGGAAAATATAATAAAGATAATCTAGAAAAAAGAAAGCTGGCTCTGGATTTATCTGTAACATCTTAGTCCTGAAGGCAATGTAACAACATCTAAGGAGGCAAAATCTAGAGGTGGCAAAAGGATTTGACATGTCTTTTATATTCAGCCATGATGACTTCCATGTGTGAAGGCAATAGAAGTAAATCTTCAGATGCAAAAGGATTCAGATACTATACCACCCATTTAGACTTTTCAAAGAATTTACTTTAGGCTTTATTACAGCCAATTATGAGATTTTTTTTTTTTTACTCTGAATATCACGTTGAAGAATCATGGTGAGACTATATGTTTTCAGGTGGATTCTGTAACCTGTCTTCAGATGCTATTCTTCTTTCATTTCCACTCCTTTTTAGTACCAATAAATGTGCTTTCCAAGCCGTGTCTTTTATCTCACAGTTCAGATGGAATCTTGTCATGTTTAATGACAACTTACAACAATTATTGGTGGTGTACCATTCCAGCACTTGTTAGCAATAGGTAAACAATTTACATAATCACTGTACCAGAACGTTGTGCCAGGAGAATTACTGAATAATTTTTACTCTCTACAAAATCATACCTACTTAAAGGAATATAACAGACTTATTCATTATAAAGAAACTTGAGTAATAATTTACTGCATCTTTAAAATGCATTGACTGTCTTGACTAATTGCTACTATAGATTGATGCTTTGTGATTTACCACATGTAAACTCAGGTGTGATCATGATAATGCATTGAGTAATTACTAAGGTTATGGGGGTGGTTTGAGAATTTTGAGATGCATCTTATTCACCAAAATATCTCATTTGCACTAGAACGTGGAATCTTGTGTAAAAAAAGAGAAAAGAAAAGAAAAACAGTAAATGCAGAATCTTCCACCTTAACTTCGACCAACACCCTTAATTACACTAAGATCAATATTGATGACCCAGATACACAGCATTATTCATTTATTCAGTCAACAAATATTTATTGAAGTACTCCTGTGTACAAAGGATTTTACTGGAACCTAGATACACATCTGTGATAACCTTGCCTGGTGATCACCTCTTTTCCACTTTCTCACGCTTAGTAAACCTTTTCTTCAAAAACATTGAAATATTCAGACCACCATCATACTACTTTAATGATCTCCTGGATTTAAATCACTCCATACCCGTGCCACAGGACAAAGCCAATCATTCCAACTCCACTCTTACCATTGTCCTCAATTCCCTGATCATTTTTATTTTTGCTGATAATATATATCTCTGACTTGTATAATAGACTTTATGATATATGATGGGAAGGTTTTTGATCAGAAAATACTGACAAGGCAAATATTTATCTTAGTAAAACAAAAAAATACAAACATAAAACCTATTTCCCAGTGCTACATATACTTCAGGAGTTGGAACTAATTTTACCAATATTATGTGAAAATAAAGTAAGAACCTAAAATTGGGACATAAGAAAATGTTCTACCATTCTCCCCACTGACATTTCCCACTGTGACTTTGGAATTCAGGTCTTTGGTAGATTAGGTTGAATTCAATCTTTGTAAATATGTGTGTAGCTTTGGGGGTGAAAATCTAAAGATTATCTTGAAAGGAGATTTGCCTTGTCTAGATCATTCTTACAAACGCTATGCAATGATTTTTATATATGAGTTTACTCATGGTTACCAATTATATGTGAAGGCAAGTTGTACATAACCCTGCCATAAGTATAACTTTGAGGACGATGAATTTAGATCTCACTTTACTTCAAGAAAATAAGTCTCCCACTCAGCATCACATACTATGAATGGAGGGTCAAGTGAGAATGAAGGAAAGCTATGAAAGCTATATATAGGTTATATTTTTTTAATGGGTTCTCATGGACACCCTGCAGAAAGTTGGGAAGTATAGAAAGAAGAATTGATTTAAATAGCTTACTGAAAGTTCAGGCCATATTACTCTTTGTCCGTCTTCTTCCTACCTTCCCATTTCTCATTATTTTATCATAAATAAATTTCCAATATATTTGTATTAGGGTGTTTTTCTTTAAAAAGTTCCTGTGGGAAGTTGTATGCCGTAATGCATAACAGAACAAGAGTCTGAAACCAGGTTACTTGGGTTTGAATCCTGACTAAGCCATTCCCTAGGTATGTGACCTTGTACTTCAGTTTTTCAGTTTCCTCATCTGTAAAATAAAGGAAAATGTTATCTCCATAAAAAATTCCTATGAGGCATATGGAATAATATTAGTACCTGACTCAGTATGGTTTTAAGAATTCAATTATATTTATCTGTATATAGGCAAACAGAGTCTGAATGCCATAGATAGATAGATAGGTAGATAGATAGATAGATAGATAGATAGATAGATAGATAGATAGATAGATAGATAGATAGATAGATGATAGATAGATACTTGCTTTTACCTATGTTAATCTTCTGTAATCCTCACAACAACTTTATGAGGTAGGTATTCTAATTATTGTCCTTATTTTGTAGATGACTAAATTGAGCCATTGAAAGGTTAAATAACTTGCTCAAGATAACACAGCCAATGAGTGAGAGAGCTGAGTTTTGATTCAATACAGTCTAGCTTCTGAGTCTGTCCTCTTGACCACATTATCTCTTTCAACCCTATAATGAGCGAAATTTACTCCAGGAGCATTTATTAATATCCAGGGCTAAAAACTCAATTGCTAGTACTTCAGCACTTAGGTTTCTTGATGTTTTAAAGATAGGCTTGCTCTTCTGCTTTTAACAAGAAATCCTTTAGTTATCTGTGTCCTTTCATTAGTCAACTAAAGGTGAAATAGAATATAATAGCAAAAATCATGACTGCATTTACAGGTGGCACTAAAATTCATAAATTATCCACATCTCCATACTCCAATTTCCATGTCACTTACATGAGAAATTGCTGATACGATTCAGAGCATCATTTGATGACTGATTTTTAACTTCTCCTGCACTGCCATTAAGAAATAGGAATATTTAAATGTGCAGGTAGTTGTCTCTGCCCTTCACATATTGGCCTTTAGAACTTATTACCAATAGCTTCAGGCATTTAATAATGTATTTTATAGCAAGATAATATTAGTGGGGTCTTTCCTATGCCAACATTTTCCCCAAAGAATTCTTAAACCCAAACTGCATCTCTACATTGGATATAACTCTCAGAATATTTAATGATGAAATGAGCTGTAATAGGTAAAATAAGAATATAGGTGAAGAGCCAAGTGAATAAGTACATGTTATATCTATCACCAACTCATATTTTTAAAATGCTTAACAGTAAGACAACTCTCACTCTGATAATCATGACTACATCTCTATGTTAATGTCCATGATTTTTAATAACATTGTCACATGAAATCATATATCTATATTGAATATCCTGAGAATAAATTAATAAGGCGCTACTGAACTTGGTTTTCAGAAGCTGTTAAAGCAAATAATGAATATTACTAATGCTAAGATATTTCTGTCACTATTACAAAATATTTATATGTATATGTACATCCAGATTAAATATTGTTTTAATAAAATAACCCGATTGCAAAATATTTCTTCAAATGTTTAAAAAGAACTTTATACCTCACATCTCACAACACCCACCCCTATATACTTTGATCCAACCACAAAAGTACTTACCAAAACTTTGCCTCGGACTAAAAGACCCCACATATATTTGCCTGAATCCTTCATTAATCTGTAAATTCTTAGAAGATAGGGACTATGCTTAACCCGATGCACATCAAAATAGTTAACACATAGTAGGTGCTCAAAATATTTCTTAAATACATGAAAGAGCCATTAAATGAAAAATTAAAAATTTGATTAGCATACAGATAAAAACTGAGGACAAGGGAAGAAATTATGTTTTCCAGAAATGACTGTCAAAATGAGAATATAAAAATGGACATGCATAGAGCCCAAGGAAGCCCAGAATTAAATGAAAGGGTAAGTGATTGGAACAAATAAAGGATGTTCAAAGACGTAGGAGGAAAAAGAGAGAGTAGTTATAAAACAAGGGAAAAGAAACATTCTAGGAGTTGGGACTTACTGACAATGGCGAATGTTGTGGAGAAACTAAGCAGTTTGAATACTGAAATTAACTATGATTGTTAAATCATTCTTAGATATGGAATTTTATGTATAGTGTGGTAGTGTCAATTCGAGCAATGCTAAAAATTTAGAACAAATAATTGAATTAAAGTTACTCCACACACGGTAAATCACCAAAGCTGGTCCATGTTGTACACCACAGAAGCAATATGAGACTTACGGTAAAAGTGTTTATTAAAAACAAGATACTTAGTTTTCTTTTTGCATTTTAAGAGAATGTTGGAATAGGAGACACAAATTAACAACGTTTATTGCTGAATATACAATTTCAATCAGAATTTAAAAGCCTTAAAACATCTAAATGGAAGTAAAATTAATAAATGCAGGAACTTTAATTAGAATAAAAGTAAAAATGTTCTTTTAGCATTTATCTCAGATACAGCCATTATTTTTACAGTGCAAATGAATTCAAATTTCATACTTTTAAGCTGATTAAATAGATCCTCCTCATTCAATTTCATGAAACTGCCCAATTTACAGAGAATTTGGGTATTAAAATTTACTGTACATGACAACTAGACTCATTTTCAGAATGCAGTCTACCACCTCTATGTGATTAGATTTCCTATTATAAGCTCTGAAAAGGTTAATGAAAACCTTTGCCAAGCAGCTCAGGTTTTATAATTGGGTGTAATAAGTAGATATGGCAATGGAGCTCTTCGTTAATGTAATTGTAATGCAGATCTGCAACGTGTTATAAAAACAACACAGTGAGGGATCTAAAGAGAAATAAAGACACACACACTTGTTGCTTGTAAATATGATCGAGAAATACACTGTATGCTTCTATTTGTCTATTAACTGCAAAATATACCTCAGAAACAACTATTTATTCTTTTAAACTATAAACAAAGTTAGAATGGCCTGGTGACTTGAATTCCGATCTCTATCTCCAAGCCCCCTGATGAGAAAGACAGAGAGAGAGAGAAGAGAGAGATAGAGAGAGAAAGAGGGAGCAGGAGAAGGAAGGCTAGGGGAGGGAAGAAAAGAGAGAGAAGAGAGAAATGAGGTATGAGAATATTTGCTCTTCTTTGTTACCTGTGTTTCCTCTCCGCTCACCATGAAAACAACATACTTCAAGTATTAATCTAAAGTTTACTTCCCCCAGGACAACTGTAATGAACGCCACTCTACACAATTATCGCTTGCTTTCTGATCCTTAACTTGTACTTTATTCATAAAGGCTGTTACCTGTACATTTATCTATAGCATAGTCGTTAAGAGCACAAACTCTGGAGACAAGCCTGCCTACATTCAAATCTCAATTCTGGTTAACTCTTAGTTGTGTGCTCTTGAGAAAGGAATTTAAAATATACCTAAAGCAGTGTATTTCCTGCACTATACCCTGACTAATATTGATATACAAGGTGTTTTCCAGCTTGGCTCAGGCTTTCCTTCCAAGCCTCATCTTCTATGACTTCTCCCTAATGTGATATGCTCTACCCTAGCACATGTTCTTAAACACATTGTCCATCTGAATGCCTGTGTCTCAGCTTGTACTATTCCTTTTGCCTGTAAAACTTCATACCATAGGAGAAGCTACTACATTTTATCATTCAAATGCCGCCTCCTCTTTGAAGCCCTCCCTAAATGCAGTGAAGCCTTTCCTCATCTGTGATTCTATAGCATTTACAATTCTTCCCCCTAAATGAAAATCTTCTTTCAAAGTTTATTGGTGAGGTGTGAGGGAAAAGAACGGTGGAGCAAGGTAGTTTTCAATGCTATTTATGTTCTAGAGTAATCTAAAATTTTTAATAATGTAACTTGAAAAGATTTTCTTGGTGAAAAAAAAGTGAAACATCAGGATTGTTCTATGGTTTTTCAGAAGTTACATGATGGTTGTATCAGAAATAAAATCAACTACTAAAAAAATTCTGAACTATATCCATATATTCTCCTGGTTCTTTTTAACTCACTAACCCAGATCCCTTTTCAGAAGGTCTGCCTTCTCAATAGGACTTTTCTCGAATTGTCTCCTTTTTTGTGAATGCAGTGGGAATTTTAGGCAATTTAAGATGTACCTACTCAGGCTTTTATAGACTTAAAAAAATGACACTTATTCTGAACAGTATTACCAATTTGCGTGTTAACTCGCATTTAACAAAATATCAAACAGGCATTGAGGAAAGCCACTGGTGAGTATTTCAAATAATCTTGGGTAAAGAGCATGCCAACTCCAACTAGCCAAACAGATGAAGGTAAAAAAAATGTCTAAGTTAATTATTTCCATACATCCCTTAAACCAGGAATTTAAAACCCATATAAGCCCAAATAAATTAGTATTACCTTTCTGTTACTTTCTATTTCCAGAAATGCTTAAAATACTTTATATTTACAACATATAATGAAAATGTGGGGAAACTGAAAGAAAGCCATGGTAGGGAATAAGCACATGTGAAGGAGATGTGTAAAGGCAGAGAGAGGAAAGAAAATAGAGAGGCAGAAAAGAAAAAGTAGTAACAATTAATGTCTCTTCATTGTGACTCTTGGCTCTCTAAGGAATTTTTGATTCTGTGTAACAATTCGATGTCTCATATTGGAGCTGTTTGATAGGCACTCAGGAGTTCCCTCCTGCCCACTGAGGGAGAGAAAACATACTTTTAAGTGTCATTAGCTACCTTTTATGTCAGGAGATTCTTTCTATTTTTGTAGACTTTTGGGGTTCTTGGGTGATTTAAAAGAAAATGAAGGCAAGTCGTTTGGAAGCTATTGTAATTTTTGTTCAGCCAAAGAAATACAGTGTCAGGCAATATAGGAACTTAAGTCTGTTTCCGAACTGTACATCTATATTCTCTTGATGAATTCTTGTATTTATCTGATAAAATGTTAAGCACTAAAAATCTGGGCTTAACTAAAACAGCTTCATGCATGGAGCCCTCTCCTGTCTGAAAGAATACCATTTAGAGAAAAAATGAAAAGCATTTTATCATTGAGGCTATAGTATTGATTATTTCTTTCTAGAATCACCATGACTGCATACCTCTGATGTTTACATGTGATGCTCAAAATAATTTCATAATTTCATCATGATAAATTAAGTTATACTGCAGTAACAAACAACTTCAAAATGTCAGTAGCTTAGAACACCAGAGATGTATTTCTCACACATAATACTGGTCTATTAACGGTTGTCTGGGGGCTCTGCTCCGAGTCACCGTACTCTGAAACCCAGGCAGATAGAACCATCACCAGCTTGAACAGTTTCAGTCATTGTGACAAAGAAAAAAGGAAACTCTGGAAGGTTTTTCATATCAAATTAAATGCTCTGCACTGGCAAGTAAATGGCTCACAACTCAAGCCAGAACTAGTTATAGCTCCATCCAACCACAAGGAAGTGGTACAGAAAATGCAATCCTGCCTTGTGCCACTAAGGAGAGGAGAATGGGAATATTTGGTGAAAGTGTTAATGATTTCCACATAGAATTCCAAATGAAGTCTTCCTAGCAAGTTCTAAATTTCAAAGATTCCGTGCAGAGCAGAAAATGGATGAGAAGGAGCAACTTTTAGATGAAATTGAATATACATACACACAGTATTGGGGAAGTTTTAGGGATTTCTGACAATATTCTACAAAATGCATATCTTTAATTTGAAAGTACTATAACTAAGAAAAAACTATGAGGGAACCTGGTTAAAACTAGCAAATAATCCTTTATATAAAAATCATGTAACTGGGTTGTACCAGGGTTAAAAATAACAATCTGAGCATACTATAGTTAGAAAAAATATTAGGAGCTTCATATTTTTGATGGATCAAAAAATGCTGTGGACATCTTACAGATGCTGAAGAGATCGCTGCTGGGTCAGCCCTTCTATTCTCACCCATGACACTGCTTTATAGATTTTCCCATTACTATCCCTTATTTTCTACTTTCTGATTTACAAGGCATTTATTTTACTGTTTCATCCCCGCCCAACCCATTCCATCACACTGCTGCCTCATCCCTGCATATTTAACTCTGTTCTTTAATTTTCAAGAGGCATGGTAGACCAGCTGGTCCTGATGTCATACCTTATGTCTAGTTCTCTAAGATTCCAGGCTCTTTATTAAAAGGTAAAGAGGTTCTTTCTGATTTGTTGTTTTTGTTGTTCATTACCTAGCGCTTGAGGGTCCATATTTTAACATACCATAGGTTGGTAAATATATTTATTTTGAATGCCCTAAATTATAAATAGCTTAAATCACTGTGACTTCTGGACATTATGGAAGGAAAACTCAATCCTAAAATAAATTTTCATAAGCTGAAAACCGCAATGTAAAAAAATGTAAAATTAGGTAGTCAAGGGTGAAATCTGGCAAAGGCAGGCAACAGGGCAAGGACGAGAAACTTGAACTGGATAGGGCTTTATCAGACATCTAATCTCATTACAATAAGTTAATGAAATCAGTTAACAGAACATACATTAATAAGCTACTACATATTACAATAAACATGCAGAGTTACATCATTCTATATTCAGTTTCCCACTTAATCTTCAATACAAACTGGGAGGTAAATTTTCTCAAACCTATTTACAGATTAGAAACCCAAAGCTTAGAGAAATTGAGTAACTTGCCCCAGCTCGCACAGGTAGTTAACTGTAAAGCTCAAATTCAAACCAGATTTGTCTGAGTCCAATGTACATGCTTTTTCTCTTATAGTGATTATGGTTTATTAAAATAACTTATTCTTCACATTTCTTTGCACAAAAGTGAAATTTTCCTTTTTTTGAACTTAAAAACCTAAAAAAAATTTCAATTTTAACCTAACATTTATTACTTGATGCTTTCTAATTTGTAGAACATAGTTGTTCTTTTAATTTAGTGATATATTAAGACCAAGACTTACTTTTCAGCAAGAGTAAGGCTAACTTTCTAATGCAAAAGTCACAGGCTCTATATGCAACTCCTAAAACACGCACCCTGTTCTCTTATATGAACTACATTACTAACACTGTTTGAACATTCTAAATATACATATCTTTAAACTACATAGCACATGGTATGTATCCTTTGTCCAATGTCTCTAAAACCTCTGACTTCCTGCCAGAGAGTACTGCTGAACGCTATTTTTACAGTCCCGCCTGTTGAACGAAACACAATGCAGCACTAGTGGAAAATGAAATTAAAATATATTGGGGGATGTAAGAGGAAAAGAACTTGAGTATTATTAGGCTGGTTCATGCCAAACAGATTACAACAGTCATTATAACAATTATTATTAAGTTTGTGTTAGGATTTTCTTCAAGTGGGGCGGATTAGTGTGTTGAAAATTACAGTTGTCTAAAACTGTAGAGTATGAGATATTTTAAAAGATTACGAGCAAAATTATTCACTTTTGACAGATGGATAGCTCCTATAAAGTTTCAACGTGTTTGGAGGGGATGTGTAGTTTCCAAAGGTTCACGTTACTATCATCTAAAATGATATATTGGGCTTATTATTTAACTGTATTACAATAATTTAGGAGAAGTAACTAAATCATTTTTAACTAGCTTCCCTTACCCTGAAAATACTTTAAGTTGGCTTGGTTTGTATATCAAACAAGGACTAGCATTATAGAAATATATACTAATTAATTGAATAGAAATGATGACACTATTTCTACAAATCAGGAATGGAGATGTCTCAATTCTTCCTTAGAAACAATCCTTTAAGCTTAAGTGCTCAAGCTTGAGGTATAACTGGAGTAATGAGGCATTTTTAGCAAACATACTAGAAATTATGCAGTCAGTGATCTGAGGTACCACGTGATGTAGTCAACTTGGAAGGTTATATGATGATGAGTATTACCAATTTAATTAACATATGACAGTTATAAAGGGCTGTCCAAACTTGCCAGCAAATTCAGATGAAAATATTATGGCTCTCTCCAGAGAACTGAATGTAATGACCTAAAAACTGCTATATGATGGGACTACATTTCTACCAAAGCCATTTTGCAAATCAGGTTTAATCTGATCAGCTCAACTCAGGTAGTCTGAGAATGCCGCATCTATGTTTATTTAGATGTTAGATGTTTGACATGTTTAAATAACATCTCTGTCAAGCATAATCTCCTATTTCATCGTCAGTTCTACCTTGAGAAGCTGGTAAGTAAGGTGGTATTCTGCAAGCTTTCTTCTCTGAAAAATGGACACGCCTATATTTTAGCACCATATCCAGCAAGTTCTTTCCACTCTCTGGTTAAAAAAGTAAAGTGTCAAAATCCAGGACGTTATTGACGACCTCATACATACCCACGATAGAATGAACAAGTAGACTGAAAGTGAATCCTGGTTGTAATGTTGGGGATTTTTTAAGGGCAGTCTGTAATTCAGCAATACCATAGCACAGTCTCTGAAGTCTGGACCATCAGCTCAGCCTTGTGAAGCTATTTAGCTTCCCAAATTCTATTCCCTATCATTTTATGGAAATGAGAACAGAAAAACAAGATGCCAAATCCATTGAATGACATCAAGCATAGCTTTAAATTAAAGACTCTTTTCCAAGGTATTTGTTTTAATTAGCACAGTATTGGGATAAATTTCCAAAAAAGGTATATGAGAATTCCATCCTCTTATTTTCCAAGTCTAATTTCTTGATTTGCTATGAAGAGTAGTAGAGTCAGATCGAAGAAATATGGTGAAACTTATTTTAAATCCAATTTTATTTATTAAATTAGATCTAATTGGCTTAAGTGGAACAAGTGTTCCAAATAGTAGCAGTCTATTATATTTTACAAGGATGTCTACTAAGGTGCCAGAAGAATACCATTTTACCTATCAGTGTTATTGGTAATATGAAAAAAGGAATATATCACATGTAAATAATGTATTCAGCCAGTTTTAAAGCTGCCATTTTGTATGAATTTTAGTATAGATGAAGACTTCGATTGAAAAATTTTGTTCTTATCCATATCAATATTTAATTTTAGGCATAAATTGAACTCCCATAGATTTTGGGCTTGTGTCTAATTAGGATTGGATTTACACAAATTATTATGAACTGTTTAGTTTATTTTGAAACATCCTATAGGGTGTCAGGCAATTGTTACATGTAATTTGAAACACTGAATTCAATGACCTAAGTTTTATGATAATATTATAGAGGAAGGTGAAAATATGGAAATGTAAGTGAAATGTAATTCATGATCTTAACTGAAGGCACCAAGGATTATAAAGTACAAAGGAGTCAGATCAATAATCTAAAAAACAACTTCAGGTGAACGAATATCATACTTTAGAGATTCAAGTATTCTAAAAAGAAGGAAATAGTGAATATGATTTTCTGAATGTGATGGCCTGGGCATGAATGATTTGCCCTTTGAAGGACAGTGGAGTATGTCCCATCTTTAGAGTACCCATAAAGTACACATTCAATAAATAAATATATGTAATAAATAAATAAATAAATATATACATTTTACTCAAAGGAAGATTACGTCAATGATGCTGTACAATTTGAGATCTGATCTTTTATTAAAGCTCATATTCATATTTCTACAATGATGCTTATGCTCAACTTTCTTGCAGTATTAGAAGGAAACGATTCTTCTAGTAGGCATTTAACTGATTTTTAATGTTACATATTGTTCAGTCTGCTAGGCCAATAGTTCATTGAGATGACAAAAATACGTATTTATATATATTTTTTGGAGACTCAGTGACCTTACGTGTTTGGTCATGGACTCATAAATCAGTATTTATGAATTTCAAGCCTATGCTAGTATGATACAACTTAAAAATTAAAGGCAAGAAGAGGAACAATACAAGCCATGTGTCTAAACAAAACTTTTTCTTTACAACAGCCAAAACAATCAAAGTAAACATAGAGACATAGTTGATAGAATGTTGCAGATAAAGTACATAAGGCAAATAAGAAATGAGAATATGATATTCATTTGAAATCAAAGTGTTCAATTGTTTAAGTAAAATGATTAAGAATAAACATCCATAAGTAGACTCAAATGAAGATTACCATAAATATTTGAAAATGTACTTGCCCTATAATCTAGGTTTCTTTAAAGAAAAACAAAAGGAAGTTCTGAGAGGACAATTGATGAAATTCTTCTAGAGTGATGTATTGTGATGAAATGGTAATTAGAAGCTGTATGCCACATCATGTGAAAAGCAGAATTTATATGACAGTCCCATATAAATGCACAGCCGCTATCATATACCTTTGTAACATCAGAATCAGAACTGAAAAACATTTTTCATGAAAACAATCCCTATAGATAGGTTGAAAATTCTCCCTGAGTTCTAAATGTCAGTAACTATAGTTTCTTGTCATTCTTGTTTTATCTTCTTCTAAACAGTGTCTAAAGAGTAGTTTAATCACAATTATTTTGAATACTCACATCGCAAGTATGTTTGCAATATTGACAAATTATGCTACTTTGTCACAAGTACGTTAAATAATTACAGTACTTGTCAGATATCCCTAAATCCGATTATTTCATGCAAAAGAAAACTTAGTGCATCCATACCCAAATCATATTATATTCTGTCCTTGATGGGACATCACATCACTTTGGTTGACAGTTGATAACATTACAGATAAAGAAGCCTATTTTATCAAAGGATTATGCCTGTCATGGTATAGGAGATTTAGTGTCACTCACTAGCAGCTAGTAACATTCTTTTTGCAAGTTTGGGGAGTTAGGGATAAGGCTAGATGACAGGGTATCACAAAGATTTTGCATCCTTCAGTACTTTAATACAAATGGACACATGAGTTTTTCCCATTTAAAAATTTTTTATTTGAGTTTCTAAGTTTCCACTTGAAAGATGAGGTGCATGCCTGTGATAGAAATGTTTCCACCCATCCCTCTCTGAATGTTAAACTAGCTTCTAGTTGGAGAAAACATTTGTCACTTCTGATCAATTCCATGATATAGCAAGGAGAGACTTCTTTTTAAACCCAAGATTTTACCTCCCAATAAGACAGTATATATAATACATAATGAATATCAAGATTGCCAATATTTATAATACTGTCAATGAGATCTTGACTGATATATTAATAATAAAGTATCAGAAAATATGAAGATTGTAGATGCTATAGGTCTCCTCAAATTGTTTCTCCATAGTAACTGTAAGTTATTAATAGGCAACTCAAATTTAATATATCCAAAATCGAATTTCTTATCTTCTCCCTACCAAAAAGATTCCACCCACAGTCTTTTCCCATTTCAGTCAGTGGCAACTCTTTCTCACTCCCCATATCCTGTCCATCAACAAATTCTTTTGGTTCCAACTTCTATATAAATCTAGAGTATAACAGGTTCTCACAACTTCCACTACTAGCTCCATGATCCAAGAAACCATCATTCTTGATCAACTTAGAGCCTACTAACTGCTGTATCTGCTCCCACCCTTCCCTCTCCCCACCTCTGTCCATACACACAGTCTAGTATTCACACAGCAACAAAGAGATTCATTTATCTAAGTCAGATCTTGTCATTACTATGGCTGTCAATATCAAATAGAGTGTAAACAAATATCCTTACAATGATCTAAACACTAAACAATATTCTGCATCCCCCTTACTTTTCTCTCACTTCATTTCCTACCATTTTTCCCTTATTATATTTGCTCTAGCCACAGTCTTCCTTGACGTTCTTCCAAAAAAAGTCACTCTCTCCACCTTGGGCCTTTCTATTATTTCTATAAGCGAAGACAAAACTGACATAGAATTTCTCTTTTTTTCATCATGCCTAATAAAAGGAGAAATACTTCATGTTAACTGGTTTTTGAAGTCTGGCATCCCTAAGTTGCCAGTATTGTGCCAGAGAAGTGATAGTGAAGCATTCTGTTACCAGAGAACAGCTTACACATTGGTAAGATATGGTTCTCAGGTTTACAGTTCATGCAGAAACATGCCTATGCTATATTAAAATAGTACATAATAGAGCATTAAAAATACATAAACTTTGGGTGCATTGGGTTATCTTTGTGTGGTATATCTATGATATTTAGAAAATAATGTTAGAAAGGTGTTGTTAACTCAAAGTTATTTAATTAGAAAACTTAACAAAAGAAGTGAGGCCTTGTGAACATATGTATGTATTGCAGAGGAGATAGTATATACTGGAAATAGGCAACCTTTTTTGAGGTTGATGACTTTCATAATTTCTAGAGAGAAATAAAGCATACTGTACACATAGAAAATAAGAGCCTTGGTTCTCTTAGTTTCCTAAATTTTCAAAGTACTAATATTCATTTAGACAGTGCTACTTTTTTTTTTGATAAATTAATCAATATGCTTCAGATACTCACAATACCCTGAGTGTTATTAAGAATCTACAGAGTTGGCCCCCCTCAATTAGGAGCATGATGTATGTTGATTTGGGGGGTTGCATTAATTATCAAATATAATCCAGAATGAAATCAAATATACAGAATAAATCAGGAATGGGTCTTCTTTTAAAATCAATAAATGAACGGTGAGTCAAGGGTAAATGTTTGTAGGAGAGAATCCAACTTATTATCTAAGATAGGAAGTATTTCTCAAGCGTCAAATAACTACTTTTATTTCAAAGGGCAGTTTAGAAAGGAAAAGGATATTTGAAATTCTCTTTTGTCATGAAATTCTCCTTTTAAGACACATTAAAAATTATTAAAACCTGGACCTAAATAATTGAACTAGGTACAGTAGCATTTCTATTTTCAAAGAAGGCTCTGTCTCACCAGTGCTTGTTAATAAAAACCCCGTCATAGTAAAATACAAGCTGGCATTTATTCCATGTTGTTTTAAACAAGTTTGTGTAGCATACTTGAAGTGTATTTTCTTGATAATTCCTATTGTACAGTACATGGCCTCCTACTGAATGAGCAAATGATGATAATAGCAATCATCAAAGTTATAATACTTCAAGTCCTGTTAAAGTTGACTCCAGAAAAAAAAATGCTGTGGACTGTTGGTTGCCATATTGTTACATTTTTTTTCAACTTTCACTTGGCTCTTTGACTTTTTTGTTTTTGTAAAATTGTTAGGATGTCAAATCAGTCTCCATACACTTAAATATTATGAAACTGCTTAACGGCTATGAATAATGGCATTACAGAAGGTAGAGGTTAGTATAAAACACTTGAAGGTCAAAAGAAAATTTTAGTTGGAACTATAACCCTTAACAAAATATGGGACCTAAGCCTAACCCAGACATATGTGCTAAAATTACTATTTAAACATGATTTTATTATGTTATTTATATATTTTGGTAGATGAATAATGATGTCTTTTGCATATGCTTAAAGAGTAATTTTATGTGAACCAAAGCTTTAGTAGTAACCCACTTTTTCAAAAACTGCCAATTTGAGCAACTAAGGAACACTGGATTTCATTTTAACTGAGTTCAAAAGAAGGTTTTAGATAACTACTGATCGATTTATTTTTAAATAATTCACTTAAAAACAGATTTATAAAATCTTCTGAAGGGAATCACTCCAAATTTAAAACTTCAAATTCTTTCCAAGGAATTAATGTTTCATTTTGCTACAGAGCTTTGCTCGCCCAAATCCAGAAGAATATTTTTTCCCTCTGGTTATAGTTTCTTAGAGCAGAAGTAATTTATTCCTGCATACACACTTAGTTATTTATGATGTTTTACATGCTTATTATGGTAATGCTAGCTTTTTTGCAAAAAAGAACTAACAGTGTGTACTAATAGAGAGTGGTGGGATTCTATTCTCACTGGGCATTATTAAGAATCATTATTAGCTGCCTACCCTTTTATAGCATCAATACAGCCTTCTGGTATTTAGTCAATATTTTCTCATAATATCTCATATTTAATTAATCTCAATGATAATAAATTGATGTCTGTCTCCCATTGTTTTAAGTTTAACCTTGAAAAAGCATTTTTATGTTTTGTTCTTTGGAAAAAAAAATATTTATGGGAATCATCAATTTAATCTGGTATGCATTTTTAAGCCATGGATAAAGATCACCTATCCCCTGACATTTCATGGGGTGAAATTAGCATATTCATTAATTGTGTTTCTATTTCCATTTCTATTCCCAAAGTTAATTAAAGAAGTCTGACTTAATTTTGTATCTTATAGTCATTTCTGTCAGATACAGGACAAAGAAACCCATTTAAATATAATACCACAGATTCCATTTCATGGCTATGGCATACCCTTGTGTTCATTTACACTATATGACCTGATTTTTTTCCTGAAGAATATGTTCATTGACATATTATCAGTTGGGATTCAATGAGAGAAGCGGAATCAATAAAAGATGTATAGATATAGATACAGATACAGATATAGATATAGATATGAAAGCTTCAGATTCTTTCCTAATAAATCTTCAGGCTTATTAAAATAACTTGGCTCACATGATTGTGGGGCTGGCTAAGGAAACCTAAAATCCATAGGCAGGTTGTAAGTAAGGGCAGGATGGATCCCACGGGCATGGGCCTACACTGTTGTCCACGGGCTGAACTCATCTCTCTTTCTCCGCCTCTCTCAATCTCTCTAAAATTTCAGCACTGTTTTTAAGGCCTTCCAGCTGATTAAATCAGACCCACCCAGATTATCCAGAGCAAGCTCCTTTACTTAAAGTCAACTGATTAGGGAAGTTACATTAGCAACATAACTTCACAGCATCACCCAGATTAATGTTTGATTGAATAAACAGGGAATGTAGCCTACTCAAGGTGATACATTAAAAAAAAAACAAACCTGTAGCCATGAAGCCTAATTTAAATCAATAAAAATCTATTACCATTTCAAAATATTATACGAATTTAAGCTTTTTATGTATTGGTGTTATATCTTTAGAAGGTAGAAAAAAAAGTAGCCGTTTGAACTGATCGGCCCTTTGATATTGCTAACAGGAGCAAGAGGAAATTAGAAGACATGGGAGTAAAATACTCAACAAAGTACACCAAGAATATATTCCTTCCCAACCTGAATCCCGAGACAAATAAATAACCCCTGCAACCAAGGAAGACTGCAAATACGGTTAAATGATTCAGTCATGAAACTTTATGTAGCAAATAGCATATCAAAATATATACAGGAGAATTTCATTTCCAGAAGTGACAGATCAGTTTGACTCAAACAAGCCATTCTGCAAAATTCAACTAGAAAAGCTGTGGAAAATATCGTTTAAAATATTTCTGAAGGCATGAGTGAGCTGCCAAGGCAGCCAGAATCTGCAGGGCCAAAATCCAGAAACAAAGGGAAAAAAAAAATTTAAGGAAGGCATTTCAGTTCAATTTTCCCTTCAATGCATTAACCACTTATTATACGGCTTCTGAGAGGCTGAGAAACCATCAGTGCTTTGAGCAGTCTCATGAGTCAAAGGGAGACAACCAGAATTCAGAGCTCCATAAGGAGGAGTCTCTCTCAAACACACCTGGCTTTCATTTTAGACTTTTGAAGGCTCATCTTTCAGGAAAACAGGGAACTGGACATAGACAAGACCACATAAAGGATTAAATTCAGCTTCTAATGTAACCAATCACTGAATTTATGCGGGTATTATGTCCATATTCTAATGAAAGTAAGAAGCAAAAGCAAATCCTCTCTTAGGAAAGACTATACAGACTCCTAAACTTAACGATGGTTTCACTTATGATTTTTTGACTTTATTGTGGTTTGAAAGTGATACGCATTCAGTAGAAATCATACTTTGAATTTTGAATTTTGGCCTTTTCCTGGGCTAGTGATATGTGGCTGTCTTGTGATGTTGGGTCAACAATCAATACACTTACAACCATTCTGTACCCATACAACCAGTCTGTTTTTCACTTTTTGTTCAGTATTAAACAAATTACATGACATATTCAACACTGTTATAAAACAGGCTTTGTGTTAGATGATTTTGCCAAATTGTAGACTAGTATAAGTATTCTGAGCATGTTTAAAGTAGGCTAGCTACAGTGTCTGGTAGGTTATTAAATGCATTTTCGACTTAGGATATTTTCAAATTATGATGGGCTTATCAGGACATAACCACATCATAAGTCGAGGAAGATCTGTAATTCTGAACCTCCAAGTATCTTTAAAACACTTCATATGCCATTTCCGGCATGTAATAAAACAATAAACATACTAGCAGATAAGACCAGGTGACCAATATCAACAGAAAACTAGATAATAGAATTATCAATAGATGTATAGGATATTTAAATGTTGAGGTTACCAGACACAAAATTTTAAATAACTGTAATTAATATTTTTAAAATGAGAATTTCAGTACAGAATAGGAAGCTGTAAATAACAAACATACGGGCACTTCTGGTTTCCAGTTCAGCATATAAGGAACTTAGAAGTCACCACTGCATTCCAGCAAGTAAAAAGCTTAACAAACTGAAACATCAACAGCTCTTCTTAGGTTGATCAGAAAAGTGAGGTCACAAGCAAATCGCTGTCCCCAAAACTGGAAGGAAACACAGGCGGATACAGAGAATCACTACATACCAGAACAGAAACCAAGGAGCAGAAATCTCCACAGGAACCAGTGCCAGGACAGGAAAACCTGAACTGTAATGAATGAAGTGCTGGAGGCTCAGCATGTGCAAGTCTGAGAGACAAAAACTCCAGGGAGACCTAGTCATAGAGGGACCCCCTTACAGTGAATACTGGAGAAAATTTTCCTCATGCTTCTGGCAGGGGAGGGGAAAAAGGAACCATTTTGAAGTATGCCAGATCATTCTGTTCTTCTTAATAAAGTCTGCCCTCAGGAAAAACTATTTAGCCAGAGCCTAATTTACTGAGGTTTTTTTAGAGCCTAACCAACCTGAGTTGCCCAACTTCAGCTCCCTTTAGCCATCCTGCCCCACCTAAGGGAGGAGACTGAGAAGCACTGGTCAAGTTCATAGTCCAGGAGCACAGCTCACCAAAAAACTAAGACAGAATCATGAGACTATAAAATTCTTCCCCTCCCCCCACACCTTATCACTGCATTACTAAAGACTGATTTACTGCAATTCCTTTTACCCACTACATCATGTCCCCTTTCAACAAAAATTAAAAGGCACTTTAAAAGGCAAATACACAGTCTGAAGAGATTAACCAAGCATCAGAACCAGAGTCAGATATGGCAGGAATGTTGAATTATCAGACCAGGAATTTTTTTAAACTATGAATAATATTCTAAAGGCTTTCATGGAAAAAGTAGAAAACATGCAAAAACAGATGGATAATATAGAATTTATGTATTATAGATCTATAATACATTTGAGTTTGTATCTTATTTTTAAATAGTAAAAAATATATTTTAAATGATAAAATTCAAATTGAAATTTAATCAAGGGTTCTATATAATGGTTTGAATAACACTGGTCTATCCTATACTTGAAAACATCTAAGATATCTAAGATGGAAAAGTTTACTAGGTTTACAGTCCTTTCTCTGTCACCTTTTTCATGAAGCCCTTTTTAATCTTATTAGTAATTTTCTCTCTCTCTCGGTCTCACTCTTCTTTTCTCCTTTAAATTGCCAGAGTGATACTGCAGCATTTCTATTTCTCCTGTTATACCTAAAGTATTTCCTTTGTATTATAATTATTAGTATAATTATAGGCTTTTTGAGGACAGGGATTCATTTTACATTTTTTTTAATACACACAACTTTGGCATAGTATATCTTCATTAAATTGAATTGAATTGAATTTACTATACATAACACATTCAAGTATATTTTGAATCAGTGCTACACAGTGATTTCCTTTTCTTGTGGGAAGGAGAAATTCAAACGTGTATAGCCAGACCACATCAATAACCTAAATCATTTCTCTGTGGCACATTAATATTTTGGTAATTACTTATCTTACTATCCAAATTTGGAGTCTGTGAAGCTTTCCACATAATGGCTCTGAAATTAGTAATTTGTAGAACTGGAGGCAAGATGATTTCTGGATGGAATCTTAGGGAAATTACCTATGCCCTCTGATTGAATTGAACCTGAGATGGCTTTTCTGCCCCCAAAAAGGTTCATGTGTTGGTTAGATTTACCTTCCCTGGATTATCTCCTAGTTAGATCATTACATTTAATTTATAAAATGTTTTCCATAGATGTACGTAGAAGCCTATTTATTTTGTAGTTAAAAGACATTTCTTTTTATAAGTACACTTTATTAAGATTATGTCTAAATAACTGAAAGAGAAATGTTACTCTGAACCAGCTATTACTTTATTTCATAAAATGTGTAAATTTGTATTTAAAATTCCATACATTCAAAATATATATAACCATGTTCCTCAAATGGTTACATAAACCAAAAAAGTAAAGCACACTGATTTTTAAAAGCACTTAAAGAAATATTATTAGAAATCCATATTAAAATTAATGATTATTTTATGAAATAAACAATAATTTCCTATATCTTTGGTGGAAAGTAAGCAACACTTGCACCATAAAACCACTTGAAAATATTTCTATATTTACCCTGAATGGGACATTCCTCATCTCATTTAATTGTAGATGTAGGTGGCATTTCATTTTTTATAAATGAGAAAATTGAGGCTCAGGAAACTTAAGAGAATGCCCACATTCACAATAGGTGGCAGAGCTTGATTTGAACACAATTTTTTTTTTTTACTTTTCTATGTGTAGTTTCTTACTTAGGGTCTCTAACATTCTTCAATATTGGCAAGAAAAACTACTACATATAACTAACTAAAGCCTTGGGTCAGGAAGATTTACTAGCAAGTTTTACCATTTTCTTTTCCTATTTACTCTTCCATGTTTGAAGACTCCATGATATCTTAGCAACACATGTTTGCTGCCTTAGAAAATATAAAAGTTTTTCTCAAGGAGACACACACAATTAACTCTCTTGTTTCCTACATCGTTGTGGTGATCTTAAATATCTGTTTTGTAATCAATCAACAATGGTTAATTGAGTTGTTACTATGTGTTCAGTATACTAAGTGTTTTGGAAATATAATAGTGCTATCCTAACTTAAACTAAAGTAACAAAAAATTAGGCACCTCCATCTAATGTGTTTATAATCTGATTTCATGTACACCAATTATTTCGAATATATCAGTTATTAATAATGCTGCTTAATAAGGTACTATTTGAGTAACAGAAACAATAGCGATGCATTAGAGTCAAAGAAGTGAGAGATAAGTGTTAACTGGAATCATCAGACCTGTTAATGTCTGCCAATACTTGCGATTAAATAAAATATATCAATAAGTCAGGTTTATAAAAATAAATAATAGGGAAAAAGAAAATAATCCATGCACATGTTATTTTCATATTTATAAGGTAAGATGGAGACAGAAATGTGGACAGAGTTCACCTTGCAGATAGAAACTTCTGTATAAGGAATACCAGGAAAAAAAGTTAAGAGCTATGTCATCATCATGGCAGAATAAGAGTTTTCTACAATCTTCTCCCCAAGGAACACTGATTTAGACAATCACCCATGGATAAGAGAGTCTTTTTGAAAGTCCAGGAGTCCAGCAGAGAAGTATAAGAACACCACTGGAGCAAAAAGAAAAAAAGCAAGATTAGACCACTGAAGAGAATAAGAGGAAGTTTCACTTTACTCACATCACCCTCCTCCAAGGTGGTACAGCTTAGGGCCAGAGAGACCTACTTAGCCCACAATTTCCCTGTGGGGGGAAATGAAAGCATGTGAATGACCACCCAGATTCCCCAGCTATGTGGGATGCTACCAGAGAGACTCATTTGTTTCTCACCCCATTCAGAATACTGACATGTGCTGTGTGACTGGAAAGCAGAAAGCAGGTGGGAGAACAGCAGATAGGGCTCTCAGGGGTCATCAGAGTGACACAGATCTTGCTGACCAGTTTGCAGACTCCATCAGGAAGTCTGACTACAAGCTACTGGGTATGCAATGTCTGCAGATTCTTCCACTGGCCCATGGACACACTCAAAGCTCTATACGGCTCACCTGCACACATCTCCCACTCCATGGCTGGACCTCTGTGCATGTGCCCAATGGCAGCAAGAGCAAGGTTTTGCAAATGGGTAGTGAGCGTGCACAGAAAGCTGGTCAAAGTACGTTGGACTGGGAGAAATTACACAAACTTGAGCATTCAGTAACACTCTAGGGAAAGAAAAAGGGATGCTCTCAGTACCTGGCCTGGGTTTGCAGGACTGAGAGAAAGCATACAAGCTTAATAATTCAGCCACAAGAGGGAACGAGAACTCTGGAGCAAGGGCACCCACAGAAAAGGTCTGAGAAGACCCTCAGAATTCCAACAGGGCTGATGGGAGGAATTTTACTCCCAAAGCTAGTCAGTAAAGAATGGAGGAGGTGAGTGCTTTCTTCAAATGCGAACACAGCAATGCAAGAATTCAAGAAACATGAAAAATCAAGGAAACATGACACCACCAAAGGGACACGATTTCTCAGTAACCAAAACAAAAAAATGGAGATCTGTAATTTTCCTGATAAAGAATTCAAAATGATTGTCTTAAGGAAACTCAGTGAACTACAAGAAAACACAAAGACAGTTCAGTGAAATCAGGAAAACAATACATGAATAAACTGAGAAGTTCAATAAAGACACAGAAATCTTACAAAAAAGAAACAGAAATTCTGGAGCTGAAGAATACAATGAATAAAATGAAAAAAAAAAGCAATAGAGAGCATCAACAGCAGACTGCATCAAGCAGAAGAAAGGATCTGTTAAGTAGAAGACAGGTTCTTTGCAATTATCCAGTCAGAGAAGGAAGGAAGGGAGGGAGGAAGGAAGGAAGGAAGGAAGAAAGAGAGTGAAGAAAGCCTACATAAACTATGAGATATCATTAAGAGAAATAATCTATGCATTAGTGGAGTCCCAGAAGGAGAGGAGAAGGAGAAAGGGGAAGGAAGCTTATTTAAAGAAATAAGGGCTGAAAACTTCACAAATCTGGGGAGAGATTTAGACATCCACATTCATGAAGATTATAGGTAAGCCCAAGATATCAACACAATACAATCTTCCCCAAGACAATATAATACAATGTAATGGTGGTAGAGAACCAAAAAAGAAAATTAATGAAAACTGAAATAATTAAACATTACCTATCTATGAGTTATCTCTTTCAGTAGCCTTAAGAGGTAGAAGAGAAAAGGAAATGCTTTAAAGATACGGCCTGGTTTAATGATCAAAATAGATAACATTTGTAGAATGCTTAATAAGTACTAGCCACTGTGACAATATGCACTATGAGGGAATGAGAATTATGCTTTCATAGTCATTCATGGGTGTAAGTTCATTCCTTCATGTGTTTGTCTAAGTTCTCAGGGTCTCTGGATGGAAAGAAAGGGAAAGAATGAAAGATTGTATGGAGGATTCTATAGATCAAACCTAGAGGTGGCATACACTACTTCTGCTCACATTCCATTGGCTAGACCTAACTGCACAAGAGGCTGAGAAATTCAATCTAGCAGAAATCCAGTCTAAATGGAAAGCAATCATTTTGGTCAGTAGTTAGCCAGTCTCTGCCACAGGCTCATCGGTAACACCAAAGGAGTGAGAATTGGCTTTGGGGATGCAATGAGAGTGGCTGGTGAAAAGAAACAGGATAAAGGTTTTAGTAATGAAGATGCTAAAGTGACCAAATAGTATGGTTATATGAGATAAGAAATACAAACTGTCAAAAGAACTTGACAGTAAAGTCCAGAGGGAACAAAATTCATGCAAATCATAGCAGGTTTTTATGTCAGGAGGCTGCAAAGATAACTGGATGAGAATATAATTAACTATTTTCAATATGATATATTGGATATGTGAAAAAATATAAACTTCTAGAGAATAGTTAATAAATAGGATAATAGGGCTATTGTAATACTGATATTTCAATTAAAATGGTGTTAGGACTATAGACTGAAACAATATAGGTATAAATTTATCTCCTGAATTTCATGTAGTTCTGAGATAAAACAAATGAAATACAAACTGATACTCTAAAATGTCTCTGAAATATCTGTACTAAAAATTTCTATATAGTACTAAACATCAGAAGCGACTTTGGAATGAGAAGACAAGTTTCCATTTGCCCTTAACATAAGTGTTTCCACAGGTAATCTTCAAAATTAATCAATGAGGTGTCCCTGCCTGGAGTCCCACACATACTTTAAACCATCTTTTGTTATTGGCCATCAGGAGTTGCTGTTTCAGGTTCCTCCCTACCCTAGGTAACTTGGGTTCCGAGTTAAATGAAAGAAAGGCAAGAAGTATGATTGAGTAATTGAGAATCAAGAGTTATTGAGAAAGTTTCAAACATAGAGTCTGGCTAGCATCTGGTATAAGTAAGACAAAAAGAGACTTGAAATCTCAAAACTTGTTATCCAGTCACATAACCATGTGGCTCTGAAACTCTGGGATCCCAGTGTCACAATACCCATGCTGGAAAGTCAAACACCAAATACTAGTTTCTAATTTTGCTTATACAACTTATTACCTATACTTAGCAGCTTATTATCAAGCTACTGAAATTTTATGAACCTTACTTTACTCATTGGTAATGATAATAATAGTACTTAAACTACAGCCATGTATAGGTTTAGGTAATTTATTTGAAAACTTGTAGGACATTTGGCCCTGTCCAAAATGCCCATTGAGACATCTGGTCCACACGAAAAGGTCTTTAAAATTTGGTCCTGTCCAAAACGTCCATGAGCTATTTGGTCCATGATTCATTAAATAATACAAACATTTAACTTCATTAGAGTTTTATTTACATTATTTTTATTGTAATTCCTGATGAATTTTGGATTTCACATTTATTTTTGTTCTTCTTCATCATGAAGTTTAGCAGGGTTAGTCTTAAGTCAATGAGCAACTGATCTCAGGTATATATCAACTTGATTATCAGCTTTATATTTGTTATATCTGTTAACAATTTCAGTTATAGGAATTTGATTTTGTTGGTATCGTCATGAAGTTGGTGGTTGTATTTGAGTGTGACCACCAAGAACCTGGGTGATAACTTGTTCGTTTGCTGTTCATCTTTTAACACTCCAATAAATCTCCAAATTTAAGGATGATGCACTACCATTAGCTTTGAAATTTGCTATGCCAGTCTTCCACAGCATCACTTGTCCTGTGACTGCTATTCAGTACTGATATATAAACATTCCAAGTTTTTGGCAGAAATCTTGGAGCTTCTGCTCTTCCTCTGCTTCTGCCATGACTTCCAAGGATATAATTCATTAGGTCATCTAAATATTCTTCTGCATTCTCCAAAATGTACTCAAAAGTTTCATCTACATCTTCCAAAGGCATAAATGGAAGTCCAAACCTCATGGATGCTCATGTACTGGTGTTAGTCTTCATTGTTGTATACTCACGTGTTAGACCCAAAGAAGATGTTTTTCACCACAATGACTATGAAAAGTGAAATAAGTATCCTTTTACTTGGGCATTTGGTAGGAACAGTTGAATCGCATTCATATTTGCAACCTTGAAATCCATCATACACAATGAAAGATTAATGTTGAGATTTCTTTTCCATGCAAATGTAAGTACTTTCATATATATATGTATGTATGTATGTAAGCGTCCTCTTGCTTTTTCATTTTTAGTGCATAAATCAATGACATAGTATAACCTAATACTACACCATGCACAGTAGGTAACTGAATGAACTGTATTAGTGCCATCTTGAAGGTGCTATCACTGAATAATGTACTGTCACTTAAATATTGAATACTGTCAAAGTTGTGTAAATAAGAATTCTTTCCTCATCTTGAGCACCAGAATCGTGCATAAGGAATCATTCTCCATGTCTGGTCACTTTATACTACTCTGGAATTTCATTTCCATGCAATGACCTCTTCAATGAGTTTCTTTCTGGTGGCATTAATAGGACTTCTTCATCATGATGGAGAGTTCTTTGAAGTACCTACAATGGTGTTGCATTTGGTTCTTCTTCTGTGTGTCCTTTTAATCTATGCAGGGTTTTCCTTACTTCCCCTTCAACATCAGTGTTTTGCTGATGTTTTCCTTTTCCATCTTGGATAATTGCACTGTTATCCAAATCCTGACTAGCTTGTACATCGGGCATGCAGGTTCTCCTCTCTTCACAGAACCAGTACCTTTTACTCCAATCTACTAAGGGAATGGAAATGATAACAAAAAGCATTACGATGTGCCATTGGCTTTTCTTTTTGTGAGGATATTATTTCTGCCATATTCCACTGAGAATTTTCAAATAAAGATATCATATTGCCAAGCAACAGAAGAAGGGTTATTTATCATTGTTTTTCTTCTTTTGTAGCAGTCTGACCAATGGTCTATGGCTTACTGGTAGAAGAAACCTTACTAATGTCTTATGGATTTGACACCTGGTTCGACTGGGCAGGATTAGCCAGTATGTCGGCACCAGTGGAGGGCATGGTGGTCAATGCCAATGGGCAGGTAAGTGTGGGAATCACACCCATTAAAATCTCTCCAAATAAGCAGATGCTTCTGGCAGTCTACCACAATTGCGAGTGTACCTCTATAGGATATCCATCCAAGGGAAACATTGCCCATTAACCATGGGTGATGAGACAGTTGTACGGAGGTTAATTAGATGCCTGATATCACCCTCATGGCAGCTATTACACCTGATCACTGTGTAGTAGGAGAGCCACACCCGTTCTCACTCCTCCTGAAGATGCTCTTTATAGTGGTTACATCAACAAGATCACTGCCTGCTTTACACAGCAGCTTGACCAAGCTCCTCCTTTCAAACTCTGTCCTAGTTGAATGACTCAGCCACATCCAACCAAATGCCCAGTGACATATTAATGCATGGCAGGGATTTTTGCCCTTTTTTTTCACTATTAGAACCTCCTACCTAGATCTGTAGATTTGTAGATTTTATTTGCAAAATAACTGTGTTGAATAAAACTGTACAGAATTATACCATTAGAAGCAACTGGGTTTTTATATTTTATTTGTAAACAAAAGATAGTATGTCTTCATTAAAAAAAACTCAATATTTTAAAGTTATATACTATTATCTGAGGCCTAACACGTCATAAGAAATAGGAATAGTTTCCTTTAAACAAAAGATAGAAAACTGAAAATATCACTGTACAATATATTTTCTCTATAAGAGTTTTTTGATATATATTAAAATTTGTCACAGTTGTTTGCATTAAAATAAGGAAAAGTGTCTTGTGAAATCAGTTCGATTGTAGCCACTGCTGTATTCGCAAAATAAATATATGTTAATTTCTTTCCTCCAAAACAGAGTGCAGATTAAGTGGCAATTACCATCCTACATACCCTTTAAGTTTAATGAGCAAGGAATCTGAGGGAATGTATAATAACTATGCACAGTAGATGCTTGTCATGTGTGCCAACAGTGCAGAGAGAGAGAGACAGATGAGAGAGAGAGGAAGAAAATGAAAGAGAAAAGCGAGCATTTGGCTAATATAAATCTCTCCTTATATATATTTTCTACCAACAATTTAAGTGTATGAGGCATGACTTGAAAGTAATGAGACTTATATTCTTGTGTGACTACTAAATTAATCTACAGACAGTTTCAAAAGATGTTAAAAGATGTTTTATATAAAAGTTCTGGTAGGCTTTTTTAAAGCAAGCACTCAAACAAAAGAGCAATGCATGTGATAAAAAGTACCCTGGGCATGCTGTGACAATATTCAAAGTTGAACAGATTCCTTCCTAAATGGACATATGATCTTTTATGATATTTTGCATTTGTGGATCTCCTTTCCCTCAACATTGAATTAAGTAATCTCTAAAATCCCTTTCATTTGTAAAAACCATGAAATTATTTTTTTAGAATTATAGCTCACATTATGAAAGATGTTTAATTTGGGTACAATTTCTTGAGTCTTCAAAAAAATAATCCATCTGTTCCATAGTTGTGCCCCAAAATGTTTTAAGTGATAACAATGACAACATTAAGTGTTTCAATATCTTAAAACACCCAATGTCTATTTGCCAAAACAGAAGGACTCAAAACTGCACATTGTGGTTGCAGCACATTGACATGTAACAAGGTCAGATTTACCAATATATTACCACAGTTCATATCTATGTAATTTATTTTCTGTGTAAGGAGAGAAGTTTTTCATTTAAATAGTGTGACTAATCTGAAGCATATCTGAGCTTTTATCAAAAGATTTCCAAATCAGAGCTCAAGGACCTAGAGCTATCACTTTCTATATTTTCACTCTGTAGATGTATCCACTGAAAAAAAAAGACGATCTCAAATTTGAGAAAAAAAAAAACAAAAAACTATCCTCTAAGAAGGGTGGCTACTTAAAAAAGAAGAAACATTTTTTGTAAAATGTTTGCAAATACTACATTTAGATTTAGCCTATGAAGGATTCCCAAATGGATTACTACGTTAGTACATAAACACACTAAGTTAGAAAATACTCAGTCTGCTTGATGTACCTTAATACTTAAATAATTGTTTTGTTTTCCATTGTATATCAAATTTACCTGTGAACAACAGATCATTCATTCAGTTATTCATTCATTTAAAACATATTTGTTAACTCCCAATTTCTACTTGGAATATACAAAACTGGAAAGAGCATCACTTCTACCTTTACAACAAAAACAACAAAGCCATATATCCTGCAAATTCATAATTTTCTTGAACCTATCAGAAAGCTGAGGTCACAAGACAACCAAATAACTTTAAATCTAAGGAAAGACAGGCAATAAGAGATAAGATACAAGCACTTATGTGAAGATGGATGTAGCCAGACACTATTAAGAAGAATTAAGCAATTTTTAAGTGAATAGTATAGTACAATTTTTTATATAGAATAATTTTTTAGTTTTGATAAATGTTCTATGGTTATGTAAGATGTTAACATAAAGGGAAGCTGGATGAATGGCACATATACAGGAACTCTCTACTATTTTGCAATTTTTCTATAAGTTAAAAGTTTCTAAAAGTTTTTTTTTAAACTGTTATAAATTATTGACTGATTGGTAAAAGCTGACTATGGCTAGAAAGAGAATATAGAACCTTGAGGGCACAGGTATAAGGGGAATACATACTCACTGCAATCTCTTCTCCGTGGGCATCACTGGACACTGAAAACATATTGGTGAGATGCTGAGAAAGCATCCCTCAGTCCATGAAAGAAAAAAAAAGCATCCCTCATAGTACAAGTCTGGGTGAGAGGAATAGCAGCAGCAAATCCTACCCAGATCTGTTTCTCTTATTTCATCTATGGAACAAAAACTGTAAACTGTGAGAGAGGGAAGGGCAACACAAACTGTTACCCTTAGGGCACTGGTGAAAATGTACTGCAGCTGGTAGAAGAGAATAAGAAAAAAATAAAACAAAACTGTACCCTTGGGGAGAGCAAGAGGATGGGCCAAGAACTATATTTGGGAGGGGCAAGAGTAGTGAGAAGGCCACACCTCCAAGACCTAGGGACACAGTTCTTGCCCAGGATAGAGGATTAATTAGAACAACAGAAAACACTCTCCATCATCAGGCTAATCAGAATCAAGTGATAAGTGACAGTGAAATAATGATGAAAGTGTTATAAGAGCCTGAAAGAAGACTCTCCCTGAGGCACACCCCAAAGGAAGACCCAAAGCTGTGGAGCAGACATTGATAAAAACCATTGGGCAACCAGAACCCACCCGGAACTAATGTATCACTTGAGGAATTTAAAGCCTGGCACACCTCTTAACAAGACTAAAAACAGCAGCAAGAAACTCCACAATCTACTCTTGACTAGAATGACACACATACACTCACATACACACAAACGCTAAAAGCCTAGTAAATACAAAGGCATGCCAATTTCTCGACATAAGAACTATTCACCTTAGTCTCTATTGTCTTACATAAGATGTCCAGCTTTCAACAAAAACAACAAAAATAGTAGGTATATTTTAAAAATCAATTAAAAAACAACATACTGTCAAGAGACAAAGCAGTCAACAAAACCAGAATTAGATACGAAAGAAATGTTGGAACTATTTGAAAGACAATTTAAAATAACTATGATTAATATGTTAGGGGTTCTTCTAGATAAGACTGACAACATTCAAAATCAGATGGCAAATTTCAGGAGAAAAAAATGCAAACTATATGAAAGAATCAAGTAAAATGTTAAAAATGAAAATCACAGTAAATGTGATACACAATACCTTTGATGGGCTCATCAGTAGACTGGACACAGCTGAAGAAAGGACCAATGACCTTGAACATATGCCCACAGAAATTATCCAAACAGAAACACAAAGAGAAAAAGGTGAAAATAAAAATACAGAGCAGTCAAAATTTGAAGGACAATATCAAATGATCTATCATATGTGTAACCGAAATCCGAAAAGGAAAAGAGATTAAAAACATATCTTAAAAAAGATATCTGGAGAAATATTGGATTTGCTGCTGCTATTCCTCTCACTCAGACTTTTGTACTACAAGGGATGCTTTGTCAGGATCTCACCAATCTTTGTTTTGAGTGTCCAGTGACACCCATGGAGAAGAGCCTGTGATGAATGTGTACTCATTACACCCTTACGCCTGTGCCCCCAGGGATTCTATATTATCTTTCCAGCCATAGTCAGCCTTTACCAAATCTGTCAAAATTAATGCCACACAACAAACCACAGAGTGCAGAAGCTCAGAGAAAGCCAAGTAGAATAATTACTAACACACAAGCATGTACACAGGTATACACACACAAAACTAGATTTATGTTCAAGCAGGTGAAAATCTAAGTCATTTAGAAAAAAAAGGACACATTATATACAGAAGAACAATGATAAGAATTGCAGAAAATTTCTTGTCAGAAACCATACAACACAGGAAGTATTGAAATGACACTTAAAAAGTACTGAATTTTAAAAAAATTCAACCCATAGTTCTATACCTAGTGAAATTACCTTTCAAAAATGAGGAAGAAATAATTTCCCTGAAAACAAAATCTGAGTGAATGTATTGCTACATACCTACATTACAAGAAATGTTAAAGGACATTCTTCAAGCAGAAGGAATATGATATCAGGAAGAAGTTTGAATCTACACATAGAAATAAAGGCCACTGGAAATTGAAAAAAATGTAGGTAAAAATTATTTTTGTCTTTATTCTAATTGCTTTATTGCTTCTATGTTTTGCATTACTTATCTAAAGCAAAAATAGTACCCTAGCACTGTGTTTTTAAAACATATGTAAAGTGACAATTATCACAAAAATAGCACAGAAGATAGGAGGAAAGAATTTTGAGCATATAATTGTAAGGACCTTGCACTACACATGAAGTGGTATATTATTTAAAGTGGACTCTAATTAATTGAATATGTATATTTTAAACTCTAGGATAACCACTGTTTTTTAACAGAGAGAGACAATAAGTCAATAATGGAGATAAAATGGAATCACAAAAATGCTCAATTAATCTAAATGAAGGCAAAAAAGAGGAAAAAAGATGAAACAAATGGAAAACAGCTAGCAGGATGGTCAATTTTAATCAAACCAAATCAATAATCACATTAAAGGTAAAATTGTCTAAATGTGGGAATTAAAAGACAGAGTTTGCCATATTGGATAAAAAATTCAAGACCAACCTACATCCTGTCTACGGGAAAACCACTAGATAGACGATAAATAGGTAGATAGACAGATTTAAAGAAAGGAACAAAAATATACACAAACACTGATAAAAAATAAAGCTGGAATATCCTTATTAATGTCTGACAAAGTAGACTTCAGAACAAATAATACTATCAGAGAAAAGAAGGACATTATATAATAATAAAAAGGCCCATTCTCCAAGAAGACATAACAATTCTAAATGTGTGTGCACCTAACAACAAGTTTCAAAATACATGAAGCAAAAACTGAAAGAACTGGAAGGAGAAAAAGAAAAATCTACAGTTGTAGTTGGAGCCATCAACACTCTTCTCTCAGTAAATGATAGAACAGGTAGAAAATCAGTCAGGATAGAGAAGATCTGAAAAACACTATCGACCAACGTGACCTAATGGACGTTTGTAGAACACTCATTCCAACAAGAGCAGAATATATTTCTTTCAAATGCACATGTAACATTGAACAAAATAGAGCATAAATTTTAAAAGAACAGGAATCATAGAATGCATGATCTCTGACAAATTAATAAAATAGAAATCAATAAAAGGAAGATATCTGAAAATCCACAAATATACTGAAAATAAACAACACACTTCTAAATAACCCATGTGTCAAAAAGGAAGTCTCAAGGAACGTTAAAAAAAGTTAAAAGCATAACATATCCCAACTTGTGGGATGCAACTGAAGCAGTACTAAGAAGGAAATTTATATCATTAAATGGTTATACTAAAAGGAGTAAAAGTCCTTACATCAGTAATCTAACCTCCCAACTTAGAGACTAGAAACCAAAAAAAGATAATTTTAAACCCAAAGCAAGCAAAAGAAAGGAAATAATCAAGATGAGAGCTGAAATCAGTGAAATTGAAAACAAAAACAGACAAAAGCAATGAAGCCTAAAGCTAGATCCTTGAAAAAAGTCTTTTTTTAAAATTGCCTTACTTACCAAGAAAAAGAGAGAGAGAGAGAGAGCACGTGTAAGACAGGACACAAATTACCAATATCAGGAATTAATTAGGGAAGAACTTTACTACAAAACATACAAACATTTAAAGGATAATAAGGATATACTAAGAACAGTTCTATACCCATAAATTTGACAAGATAGATGGAAAGGAAGGATCCATTAAAAGCCATAATACCAAGTTCATGGAAGTGGACATAGATACTCTTTTAGACTTGTATTTATTAAATAAATTGAATTTGTAGTTTAAAACCTTCCCACAAAGAAAACTAGAGACCCAGTTGAACTCTACCAAATAATTAAGAAATAATGCCAATTGTAAATGATTCTTCCAGAAAATAGAAGAGGAGAGACTATTTCCCAACTCATTTTATGAGACCAGTATTACCTTGGTAGCAAACTAGCCAAGGATATTACAAGAAAAAAAAAATCACCAACTAATATTCCTAATGAACATAGATGGAAAAATCCTCAACTTAATATTAGAAAAGTAAATCTAGTAACATACAAAAAGGGTAATAAATCTTGACAGATGTGAAGCTGGTTCAGTACTTAGAATCAATCAATATAAATCACAATGTTAACAGACTAAAGAAGAAAAACCATAAGACCACCTCAGTAGAGGCAGAGAAAAAAAAATGGACAAATCCAATAACCTGTCCTGATTAAAAACAAACAAACAAATCCTGCAAACTAAGAATAGAAGGTAGCTTGATTAACCCAAAGGCATCAACAAAATACTGACAGTTAACATCATATTAAATGCTGAAAATATGAATTCTTTCCCCATGATATTGGGAATAAGACGAGGATGTTCACTATCACCACTGCTATTCAACATTATGTACTAAGTACTTGCAATGTAATACGAAAAGGAAATGAAGGTACACAGATTGAAAAGGAAAATAATTGTGTCTGTTTGCAGATGGTACAAATGTTTACATAGAAAATCCTCAAAAAGTCTACCCTAAAGATACTAAAGCAAACAAGTGAGTTTAACAAGGACATAGGAACAAGGTCGATATGCATAAAATGTATTTCTATACATTAGTAATCAACTTAGAGTTCAAAATTAATAAAACATCATCATTAACAATAATACCAAAGATGAAATGCTTCTGTATGAATCTCACAAGATGCTTGCATTATCTGTATGCTGAAAACTACAAGACTTATTAGCAACTGTAATTCTCTTATCTGCTGGTGGGAATGCAAAGTGGTACAGCTACTTTGGAAGGTAGTTTGGCAGTTTCTTTTTTAAAATAATTAATTAATTAATTAATTAATTTTTCATTGGATGACTTGAATCATATATATATATTTTTTATACAACAGGTTCTTATTAGTCATCAATTTTATACACATCAGTGTATACATGTCAATCCCAATTGCCCAATTCATCACACCACCACCCCCACCCCCACTGCTTTCCCACTTGGTGTCCATACGTTTGTTCTCTACATCTGTGTCTCAATTTCTGCCCTGCAAACCAGTTCATCTGTACCATTTTTCTAGGTTCCACATATGTGCGTTAATATACGATATTTCTTTTTCTCTTTCTGACTTACTTCACTCTGTATGACAGTCTCTAGATCCATCCACGTCTCTATAAATGACCCAATTTCTTTCCTTTTTATGGCTGAGTAATATTCCATTGTATATATGTACCACTACCTCTTTATCCATTCGTCTGTTGATGGATGGGCATTTAGGTTGCTTCCATGACCTGGCTATTGTAAATAGTGCTGCAATGAACAATGGGGTGCATGTGTCTTTTTGAATTATGGTTTTCTCTGGGTATATGCCCAGTAGTGGGATTGCTGGATCATATGGTAATTCTATTTTTAGTTCTTTAAGGAACCTCCATACTGTTCTCCATAGTGGCTGTATCAATTTACATTCCCACCAACAGTGCAAGAGGGTTCCCTTTTCTCCACACCCTCTCTAGCATTTGTTGTTTGTAGATTTTCTCATGATGCCCATTCTAACTGGTATGAGGTGATACCTCACTGTAGTTTTCCTTTGCATTTCTCTAATAATTAGTGATGTTGAACATCTTTTCATGTGCTTCTTGGCCATCTGTATGTCTTCTTCGGAGAAATGTCTATTTCGGTCTTCTGCCCATTTTTGGATTGGGTTGTTTGTTTTTTTAATATTGAGCTGCATAAACTGTTTATACATTTTGGAGATTAATCCTTTGTCTGTTGATTCATTTGCAAATATTTTCTCCCATTCTGAGGGTTGTCTTTTCGTCTTGTTTATGGTTTCCTTTGCTGTGCAAAAGCTTTGAAGTTTCATTAGGTCCCATTTGTTTATTTTTGTTTTTATTTCCATTACCTAGGAGGTGGATCAAAAAAGATCTTGCTGTGATTTACGTCAGAGAGTGTTCTTCCTATATTTTCCTCTAAGAGTTTGATAGTGTCCGGTCTTACATTTAGGTCTCTAATCCATTTTGAGTTTATTTTTGTGTATGGTGTTAGGGAGTGTTCTAATTTCATTCTTTTACATGTAGCTGTACAGTCTTCCCAGCACCACTTATTGAAGAGACTGTCTTTTCTCCATTGTATATCCTTGCCTCCTTTTTCATAGATTACTTGACCATAGGTGTGTGGGTTTATCTCTGGGCTTTCTATCTTGTTCCATTGATCTATGTTTCTCTTTTTGTGCCAGTACCATATTGTCTTGATTACTGTAGCTTTATAGTATAGTCTGAAGTCAGGGAGTCTGATTCCTCCAGCTCTGTTTTTTCCCCTCAAGACCGCTTTTGCTATTCAGGGTCTTTTGTGTCTCCATACAAATTTTAAGATGATTTGTTCTAGTTCCGTAAAAAATGCCATTGGTAATTTGATAGGGATTGCATTGAATCTGTAGATTGCTTTGGGTAGTATAGTCATTTTCACAGTATTGATTCTTCCAATCCAAGAACATGGTATATCTCTCCATCTGTTGGTATCATCATTAATTTCTTTCATCAGTGTCTTATAGTTTTCTGCATACAGGTCTTTTGTCTCCCTAGGTAGGTTTATTCCTAGGTATTTTATTCTTTTTGTTGCAATGGTAAATGGGCGTGCTTCCTTAATTTCTCCTTCAGATTTTTCATCATTAGTGTATAGGAATGTAAGAGATTTCTGTGCATCAATTTTGTATCCTGCAACTTTACCAAATTCATTGATTAGCTCTAGTAGTTTTCTGGTGGCATCTTTAGGATTCTCTATGTATAGTAACATGTCATCTGCAAATAGTGACCATTTTACTTCTTCTTTTCCAGCTTGTATTCCTTTTATTTCTTTTTCTTCTCTGATTGCCGCAGCTAGGACTTCCACAACTATGTTGAATAATAGTGGCGAGAGTGGACATCCTTGTCTTGTTCTTGATCTTAGAGGAAATGTTTTCAGTTTTTCACCATTGAGAATGATGTTTGCGATGGGTTTGTCGTATATGGCCTTTATTATGTTGAGGTAGGTTCCCTCTATGCCCACTTTCTGGAGAGTTGCTATCATAAATGGGTGTTGAATTTTGTCAAAAGCTTTTTCTGCATCTATTGAGATGATCGTATGGTTTTTATTCTTCAATTTATTAATATGGTGTATCACATTGGTTGATTTGCATATATTGAAGAATCCTTGCATCCCTGGGGTAAATCCCACTTGGTCATTGTGTATGATCCTTTTAATGTGTTGTTGGATTCTGTTTGCTAGTATTTTGTTGAGGATTTTTGCATCTATATTCATCAGTGATATTGGTCTGTAATTTTCTTTTTTTTGTAGTATCTTTGTCTGGTTTTGGTATCAGGGTGATGGTGGCCTCGTAGAATGAGTTTGGGAGTGTTCCTTCCTCTGCAAATTTTGCAAGAGTTTGAGAAGGATGGGTGTTAGCCCTTCTCTAACTGTTTGACAGAATTCACCTGTGAAGCCATCTGGTCCTGGACTTTTGTTTGTTGGAAGATTTTTAATCACCGTTTCAATTTCATTGCTTGTGATTGGTCTGTTCATATTTTCTATTTCTTCCCGGTTCAGGCTTGGAAGTTATACTTTTCTAAGAATTTGTCCATTTCTTCCAGGTTGTCCATTTTATTGGCATACAGTTGCTTGTAGTAGTCACTTAGGATGCTTTGTATTTCTGTGGTGTCTGTTGTAACTTCTCCTTTTTCATTTCTAATTTTATTGATTTGAGTCCTCTCCCTCTTTTTCTTGATGAGTCTGGTTAATGGTTTATCAATTTTGTTTATCTTCTCAAAGAACCAGCTTTTAGTTCTATTGATGTTTGCTATTGTTTTCTTAGTTTCTATTTCATTTATTTCTGCTCTGATCTTTATGATTTCTTTCCTTCTGCTAACTTTGGGTTTTGTTTGTTCTTCTTTCTCTAGTTTCTTTAGGTGTAAGGTTAGATTGTTTATTTGAGATTTTTCTTGTTTCTTGAGGTAGGCTTGTATAGCTATAAACTTCCCTCTTAGAACTTCTTTTGCTGCATCCCATAGGTTTTGGAACGTCGTGTTTTCATTGTCATTTGTCTCTAGGTATTTTTGGATTTCCTCTTTGATTTCTTCAGTGATCTCTTGGTTATTTTGTAACATATTGTTTAGCCTCCATGTGTTGGTGCTTTTTACGGTTCTTCCCCTGTAAATGATTTCTAATCTCATAGCGTTGTGGTCAGAAAAGATGCTTGATATGATTTCAATTTTGTTAAATTTACCAAGGCTTGATTTGTGACCCAAGATGTGATCTATCCTGGAGAATGTTCCATGCGCACTTGAGAAGAAAGTGTAATCTGCTGTATTTGGATGGAATGTCCTATAAATAACAATTAAATCTATCTGGTCTATTGTGTCATTTAAAGCTTCTGTTTCCTTATTTATTTTCATTTTGGATGATCTGTCCATTGGTGTAAGTGAGGTGTTAAAATTCCCCACTATTATTTTGTTACCATCGATTTCCTCTTTTATAGCTGTTAGCAGTTGCCTTATGTATTGAGGTGCTCCTATGTTGGGTGCATATATATTTATAATTGTTATATCTTCTTCTTGGATTGATCCCCTGATCATTATGTAGTGTCCTTCCTTGTCTCTTGTAACATTCTTTATTTTAAAGTCTATTTTATCTGATATGAGTATTGCTACTCCAGCTTTCTTTTGATTGCCATTTGCATGGAATATCTTTTTCCATCCCCTCACTTTCAGTCTGAATGTGTCCCTAGGTCTGAAATGGGTCTCGTGTAGACAGCATATATATGGGTCTTGTTTTTGTATCCATTCAGCAAGCCTGTGTCTTTTGGTTGGAGCATTTAATCCATTCACGTTTAAGGTAATTATCGATATGTATGTTCCTATGACCATTTTCTCAATTGTTTTGGGTTTGTTTTTGTAGGTCCTTTTCTTCTCTTGTGTTTCCCACTTAGAGAAGTTCCTTTAGCATTTGTTGTAGAGCTGGTTTGGTGGTGCTGAATTCTCTTAGCTTTTGCTTGTCTGTAAAGCTTTTGATTTCTCCATCAAATCTGAATGAGATCCTTGCCGGGTAGAGTAATCTTGGTTGTAGATTCTTCCCTTTCATCACTTTAAGTATATCATGCCACTCCCTTCTGGCTTGTAGAGTTACTGCTGAGAAATCAGCTGTTAACCTTATGGGAGTTCCCTTGTATGTTGTTTGTTGTTTTTCCCTTGCTGCTTTTAATAATTTTTCTTTGTCTTTAAATTTTGCCAATTTGATTACTATGTGTCTCAGCGTGTTTCTGCTTGGGTTTATCCTGTATGGGACTCTCTGCGCTTCCTGGACTTGGGTGGCTATTTCCCTTGCCATGTTAGGGAAGTTTTCGACTATAATCTCTTCAAATATTTTCTCAGGTCCTTTCTCTCTCTCTTCTCCTTCTGGGACTCCTATAATGCGAATGTTGTTGCATTTAATGTTGTCCCAGAGGTCTCTTAGGCTGTCTTCATTTCTTTTCATTCTTTTTCCTTTATTCTGTTCTGTGGCAGTGAATTCCAGCATTCTGTCTTCCAGGTCACTTACTTGTTCTTCTGCCTCAGTTATTCTGCTATTGATTCCTTCTAGTGTAGTTTTCATTTCAGTTATTGTATTGTTCATCTCTGTTTATTTGTTCTTTAATTCTTCTAGGTCTTTGTTAAACAATTCTTGCATCTTCTCGATCTTTGCCTCCATTCTTTTCCTGAGGTCCTGGATCATCTTCACTATCATTATTCTGAATTCTTTTTCTGGAAGGTTGCCTATCTCCACTTCATTTAGTTGTTTTTCTGGGGTTTTATCTTGTTCCTTCATCTGGTACACAGCCCTCTGCTTTTTCATCTTGTCTACCTTTCTGTGAATGTGGTTTTTGTTCCACAGGCTGCAGGATTGTAGTTCTTCTTGCTTCTTCTGTCTGCCCTCTGGTGGATGAGGCTATCTAAGAGGCTTATGCAAGTTTCCTGATGGGACCGACTGGTGGTGCGTAGAGCTGACTGTTGCTCTGGTAGGCGGAGCTCAGTAAAACTTTAATCTGCTTGACTGCTGATGGGTGGAGCTGGGTTCCCTCCCTGTTGGTTGTTTGGCCTGAGGCAACCCAACGCTGGAGCCTACCTGGGCTCTCTGGTGGGGCTAATGGCAGACTCTGGGAGGGCTCAGGCCAAGGAGTACTTCCCAGAACTTCCACTGCCAGTGTCCTTGTCCCCATGGTGAGCCACAGCCACCCCCTGCCTCCTCAGGAGACCCTCCAACACTAGCAGGTAGGTCTGGTTCAGTTTCCCCTGGGGTCACTGCTCCTTCCCCTGGGTCCCGATGCGCACACCACTTTGTGTGTACCCTCCAAGAGTGGAGTCTCTGTTTCCCCCAGTTCTGTCGAAGACCTGCAATCAAATCCCAGTGGCCTTCAAAGTTTGATTCTCTAGGAGTTCCTCCTCTCGTTGCTGGACCCCGAGGTTGGGAAGCCTGACGTAGGGCTCAGAACCTTCACTCCAGTGGGTGAACTTCTCTGGTATAAGTGTTCTCCAGTCTGTGAGTCACCCATCCAGCAGTTATGGGACTTGATTTTACTCTGATTATGCCCCTCCTACCTTCTCACTGTGGCTTCTCCTTTGTCCTTGGACGTGGGGTATCTTTTTTGGTGAGTTCCAGTGTCTTCCTGTTGATGACTGTCCAGCAGCTAGTTGCGATCCTGGTGCTCTCGCAAGAGGGAGTGAGAGCGCGTCCTTCTACTCCGCCATCTTGGTTCCAATCCTAGTTTGGCAGTTTCTAATAAAGGTAATCATATATTTGCCATATGACCCAAACATCCCACTCCTCAGCAATTACACAGGAGAAATGAAAATTTATGTTCACACGAAGGTTTTACGTAATTGCATATAGCCATTTTACTCGTATTTGCCAAAAACTTGAAACATCTCAAATGTCCTTCAAACTCTGAATAGATGTCCATATTGTCAGGCATCCATACAATGGAATATGACTCAGCAATAAACAGGAATGAACTGTTGATACAGCAACATCAGTGACTCTCATATGTATTTTGCTTAGTGAGAGAAGTCAGTCAAAAAGTTACATATTATATGATTCTATTTGTATGTCATTTTTTTAAAGGTAAACCTATACTGATGGAGCACAGATCAGTGGCAGCCATGGTCTGGGGTTGGAAGAGCAGTTAATTACAAAGGGTTGCACAAGGGAACTTGCAGGAGAGATGGACTCTTCAGTTTTGATTGAATAATGAAAAAGCTAAAGACAAAAGGAGTTGTAAACATAATGTACTTTAGTTGTCCTCTGTCCCCCTCACCCCACAGGGGTATCAGCATATGATTATGAAACTTCTTATAACTACACTATGGATGTACAAATAAACAAATATATTGTAGATAATGAGAGTCTGAGAAAGATCCAATAAGCAAGATGAAAGGCTAGAATAAATCCTTTGGTGCTGAATTAGAGTCAAAGATATCTATAAATACAGGTAGAGAGATGAGGATAGTATATATTTATGTATATGTATGAGATATATATATATACATATATATATATATATATATACACATATATATATATACACACACATATATGCTGTCTGAGAAGTTTTCTCTGATAACGGGACATTTGAGCAGAGACATGAATAAAATTAGAGGGAGCTTCATATAGATATTTGAGGGAAGACTATTTCTAGCAGTGGGAAGAGTGAGTGAAAAGTTTGTGAGGCAAAAACATGAGTGGCATGTTATTGCTAATAATCTAATCTACATAGAGAACTGTGGATATTTACCATCAAAGCCTTGTTAATTTTTTTCCCTTCTGAACAAAGCCCTTTTCAAATGTTACCATTATGACAGTCCCAAACATTAATACTAGTTGGTGAAAAAAAAAATCTAAAGCTTCATTTAAAAAGGGTAATATTTCACCTTCCAATGGGTTAACTCACTTTCAAAATACCTTACCACACAGTTTCCTTAGATAATAATCTGTCCAATCCCTCTTTACCTCTTAATTTCCAATAGGAATCCTGTGAGATTTTTAAAAAGTGTTTTTAAGCACTTTTCCAGAGCACATCTGTACTTGAAAGGAGTCCACCTATAAAATTGTTATTGTTCTTATAATTTACTAAAGGCTTTCCTACTAACTACCTTTCATATATGTATCATCTGTCTTTTCCCTAGTTGAGACTTTTATAGGCGACAGATAATTCTCTATTTTGTAAATATCTAAACTATACAATATATTTTTGCCTAAACTTACAAAATGCTAATATCAGTAATCCGGGAGTTGTGAGCAAGTGTTCTGATAACCACCTTATCCTCTGAGTAAAGTAGCAAAGTCAAAGAATAATCAATTCATGTCCAAAATTTTGATTGAGCGTGTAGGTGCATATGTGTTTAAATAGGTTGGCATTCCACAACCATCAATCAAAGACAAATATGTCAGGGAGAAATTTCCAGTGTAGATCTAGCCCCATGACCACACTTTACTACAAGTAAATTATTTCTCTTTTCTGGACATGAGGGATAGTTATTTTTTATTTTATAGAACTAGCATGTTTTTCTACTAATTTATGCATATTGCCTAGTAGTTTGTAAAAGCACCAAGTGAATAAAAATTTTATCAGTTCCAGTGAAAATCGATAGCTTCTAGTTGCATCCATGACCTTCCGTCTTTTAAAATGTTTGGTGCCTCTCTTAGACTATGAGTTGCCCTTGATTTTGAAAAGAGTATATATAATGCTGAATTCACTATGAAAATGTTATCATCCACTTCTGCTCTTTTACTTAATGTCCTATATAATCTTGATGCACACAAATGGTTGGATCGTGTAATGTATCTGACAAAACATGGATAACCATGCTATGTGGTGTGATGATGAGACATTATGGTGACATTAAAACTGTAACAATGCTTATCCCCTTATCACTCTCTCTCAAACCAAGGATCCAGATTAGCACTTCTTTGTATTATTATAGTCCCAGTTTTTACATCATTCTAGCTTATTATTTTTCTTACTTTTGACATCAAACAGCTTTAGAGAATACTGTACCAATGGCTTTGCAGAGGACAATAGAAATTTGAAAATGAAATTAAAACTTTGCACTTCACACAAAAGGTTCTACTAACATCCTAAATCTGGGAGGAACAGAAAAAATTCATTATAATGTTTGTCATCACATGAAAGTACCTTACTTATTATGATTTTACTACACCAAACATTTTCCATATTTCCCTACATTTTCATATTTCATATAAAACTATCTAGTGTATAGATTTAATCATTGAGATTATAAATCTTTTTTCTAAATGCCCCATTGTTGACATGAATTTTAAATTATTGCATTTCTTAAAAACCAAACAGAAACCTCGGCTAGTAGCTTCACTGCATGAATTAAGCATTCTGTGGAATAAAAGACATTCTTTTTGTTTATAACACTTTTTTCTCCATTATCACGAAGGCAATGTGAAAAAATGCATTTGAGGTGAAAGAAATAGCATTTCTTGGCACTGTGGATTAAGTAGATTTCCTATTCATTGAACAGATAAATGAAGCCAGTACAATGTGTTAGAAAGAGTGTTGTTTCGACTGTTACTGTATTACTTTGTGATATCCTCCACAGGAAATAGTCTATCACTGGTACTCGCTGTCAAATCCAGCTTCCAGCTGTGAAGTTGTACACCTTCCATTCATTTAAATGGTTGTCTTTTGCTTCAGGATGTTAAAAATGCCATGGAAATTGTTCTCAGATTTCCATTTCCTTGCACAGCCAGGGTTTAAAAATAAATAGACAAACCAGGGAATATTATAGGATTAACATTGGGTAAACTTTAAATACACAAAATAAACCCACTGCCCTAATTTAGGTTTCATTGTACAAAAAATATTGTATACATTGATGGTGGAGACTTTCTGCTTTCTGTGATTTATTTCTTCATCCTAAAATATGACTTAATCACTGGTTAATGCTCTATATCCCTAATATATGTCTGGCTTAAGATAGCACCTTAAGCAATTCCTAAAGTTGCTATTCCAAATAATATTCATTTAGCTAAATCATTTATCCTTCACCTATCCCTCACTCTCAGGCTTCTCCACAGAGAAAAGTAAGGCTATCATGATGGAGTCCTTCAGTTGTTATACCGTACATCTTATACTTGCTTATAAGAGCACCCATTCCTTTCTCATTCCTTCTTTCAGAGTTTTCATTTATTCTCTCTAAGGATGACACTTCAACATTTACAGTGAGTTCCGTCACCCTTAATCTCTTCCAGGCCCTACTTCTATTACAATGCCCACTTTCACCTGTATATTCAAGTTATTTTCAGCTACTCCCTGGTTTCCAAGACTTTCCCCTTCTCCTGACAGTCTATACTCTCCAGAATCATCCCATTTGCCAGAATCAGGGATATAATTCCAGGAAATTAAACCTAGACCAGCAACAAAGGCATAGCACCACCTAGTGTCTAAACTAGTAGCTGAGAAATAAGGGGGTTCTGTTGGGTCACCAGGTGAGTGAGTTATTCAGTCAGAATGAAGTAGGAACTGAGGAACTGAAGACAAAAGCAAAAGCCAGGCCAGGCTATATAAGCAATAACGCTACACTAGGAATATATTTAAGTAAAGAGTACTAGTGACATGACAGAAAGAAAATCAAATGTTAAAGGAGCCAGAACTGGATAAAGAGCCAGCCAGCCATAGGACAAAGACCAAGATTGAACAGAACAGAAACTGTAGTATGAAGCTTAGTTTAAACCAGAAAAAAAGGGACTTGAAGTTGTTAAGCAGTAACAAAGCTGTTTGGCAAATCAAAAATCTAATTATCTGAAACGAGGTTCTCCTTTTGTGATGGCTCAGGAATAGGAATTTGCCTTAAAGTATACTTAAAGTATTCTCACTCTATAGATCTGGGATTGAAAATGGAAACTGAGAGCTTTCCTCAATCAAAATTGCCATTTCTTCTGTGCCATTGCTGTTGCAGAGGAATTCAAATTAATTCACTTGAGGGTGGAATCACTGATACACTGAGAGGAGATATTTAAATAGAAAGAGGGCTGACTCTATAAAAGCATACCACATGGGCCTACTATACATATAAAATAATCAGTCCTGGGTGGAATAATCGTATGTTACTGTGGTAGATTGTATTATTTGTTCAAATTATTCCCTGCCTCTCTATTCAGGTCTACCACTATCTCCCTGGGGCCTGTCCTGGTGGGAAGATTATCATTTCTACTATACTGCTGTCAGGCTTATTCATGTGACTTGCTTAGGCTAACAGAATGTGAGTGGAAGGGATATATGGCCCATCCAAGTAGAAGTGACAAGAGACAGTGGGTGGTTCTACCATTGCTCTTTTTGCTCTGCAGCAAGACATACATGCCTCAGATGAGGGCTGTTCTTTCAACCTGAGACTCTGAATGACAAGGTCCTAGAGCAGAGCCAAAACTTACCTATAAAGGATATGTAAGGCGAGTGAGAAATAAATATTTGCTTCTGTAAGGCAGCGAAATTTTTAGGGCGTTTCTCATAGCTTAATCTGACTAATATTGTCAGCTCTCTTACTCAACTACTCAGCTCCTCCACACTACCGGTTACATTCCCTAAAATCGTAGACTATCAGATATAAGAAGGTCCCCCACAGATAATTCAATTCAACTACAATCTGAGGCATGAATCCCATTTACTTCCTTCTTAGAAAGTGCCAAAGGGGAAGAGAGAGAGCATGAATGATGATGGTGAGGAGGTAGGCCCAGCACATATATCATACATGTTCACATTTCATTGGCCAAAACACATTTGGACATACTGAAACCAGTTGCAAGGGAGACTGAAAAAAATATAGTCTTCCTATTTTTTTTCAGGAAGTGAAAATAGGATTGATGAGCATCTAGTAATAGCTAGTTTATGGATTTCCTTACATTTTGCTTTAATGCAGAAGATAGTGACCTGTGGTACACCACTAGTGACCTCACCCTAGTTTTAATATTGATATTTAATAAGGACACATACATTGTAAGATATTCAACAGTTATAAGTCTACCTAAGTGTACTTACCTTCAGTTAATATTTCTACATTTAATACACGGCACAAATTATGAGACTCTATTGTATAACTAAATACTAACATGTTATGTCTGCAACCTTCCTCTAATCCACCAGTTTAGTAATCTGATCAGAATAAGTAGCCTAATACACCCTGAGAAAACCATAATTCAAAGAGTCATGTACCACAATGTTCATTGAAGCTCTATTTACAATAGCCAGGACATGGAAGCAACCTAAATGTCCATCGACAGAGGAATGGATAAAGAAGATGTGGCACATATATACAATGAAATATTACTCAGCCATAAAAAGAAACGAAATTGAGTTATTTGTGGTGAGGTGGATGGACCTAGAGTCTTTCATACAGAGTGAAGTAAGGCAGAAAGAGAAAAACAAATACAGTATGCTAACACATATATATGGAATCTAAAAAAAAAAAAAAGGTTCTGAAGAACCTAGAGGTAGGGCAGGAATAAAGATGCAGATGTAGAAAATGGACTTGAGGACACAGGGAGGGGGAAGGGTAAGCTGGGACGAAGTGAGAGAGTGGCATTGACATATATACACTACCAAATGTAAAATAGATAGCTAGTGGGAAGCAGCTGCATTAGCACAGGGAGATCAGCTCGGTGCTTTGTGACCACCTAGAGGGGTGGGATAGGGAGGGTGGGAGGGAAGCTCAAGAGGGAGGGGATATGGGGATATATGTATACATATAGCTGATTCACTTTGTTGTACAGCAGAAACTAACACAGCAATGTAAAGCAATTATACTCCAATAAAGATGTGAAAAAAAAATAAGTAGCCTAATTCATCGATGCAAAATAGCTGCACAGAAAGAGTCCATATTTCTGTCCTTGATATCCACACATACAAAAGCATTAGCAGTGATACCTGCCCCCATTTCCTTAACGGTTTTGCCAGAATTGGAAGATTTATGCAATTGTCTATAAAATAGGATATATTTTCAACTCAAATATTAATTTATTCATTCAGATACTTAATAGTGCTTTCTATGTATCTAAGCTCTGTTAGTATCTGGAGAGACAGAAATGGCCAAGATATAGTCTCTGTTCTCTAGGGACTCATGGCATTGAAGCCCAAGAAAGAGATTGAAACAAATAATTAAGATTAAATATATTCAGTCAGGAAAAGTGATGTTGTAGGGAACTCAGAAGTCCACCTCTCCACAAACACAGTGAATAAACTGGCAAAAATCTGAGAAACAACTTTATGAAAACTCCAGAAACGAATTTACAGCAATCAGGTGAATGCTTTAGTTGAGTAAAACAAACAAACAAAAAACACCTGAATATTAATAAGAGAGATTTTACGACATTTCTATTTATCCTGACTGCATCTCCTACTCCCTGGCAGCTTTGAAGGCAACAGCCCACATTACCAGTATAGATTCCTAGTATCACACAGCACAAAATGGACTTTATTCTCAAAAATTTGTGGCTTCATGTTTTGATCTGTCTGTAGTTCTCTGAAGGGCTAAATTTAAAACCTTGCCTTTATTTTACTAACTAAGAACTCTCCCAGGATGGAGGTAGTTTTCCAAGGGGCATTTGTCAAAAGCATTTCAAGGCAAATGCCTGAGCCACAGACAACAGTGGTAAAGTATAATAGTTGGGGCAAACAATGGACAAACCAAAAGGCTTGGGAAAAGAGAATGGAGAATGAGATGAAAATCTAGAAGGTAACACTCATGAACAGGGCTGGGCACATGCTCAGAGTAAACCTAAGAAAGGCCTAAGCTCTCACCTCTGGATGATCTCTAGGGTCAGCACAAGCAGGAAGTGAAGGCTAAGGCAGAGGGTTTTTTTCAGCTTTATTAAGATATAATTGACATAAAATTTTGTAAATTTAAGATGTACAATGAATGTAGTGATTTTATATATGTATATATTTCAAGGGCAGAGTTTTTTTTTTGGCCTTGCCATGTGGCATGTGGCATCCTAGTTCCCTGACCAGGGCTTGAACCTGAGCTCCCTGCAATGGAAGTGAGGTGTGTTAACCACTGGACTGCCAGGGAAGTCCCATCAAGGGCAGAGTTTTAAACTGCCTGGTTGAGAGGTGAAAGCATTCCCCACCATATATTGTATGATTACGTTTATATGAAATGTCCAGAAGAGGCAAATCCATAAAGATAGAAAGGAGATTGCCAGAGGTTGTGAGGAGAGGAGAATGGGGAATGACTACTTAATGGCTACTGGATTCCTTTTTGTGGTTATGAAAAAGTTCTAGAATTAGGTACTGGTGATGGTTGTATAACATTGTGAGTGTACTTAAAATCACTGAACTGTACACTTTAAATTGGTGAAAATGGTGAATTTTATCTCAATAAAAAAAGATACAGTATAGTATGCAATATTCAGATATATGCACATAGTACCACAGCAGCACAGAGAAAGCCATCTAACTCATGCTTCGTGGTTAGGAAAAGCTTCCTGCATTGGGTAATATCTAATTGAGATTGACTTATCTAGATAATTGCTTACTAGATGTGAAATGGTGAGAACTGAGCCTGTACTATAAGGAAAAATCCCTCCACAAAATCTTGGCTTTTTGTAGAGACCTATAATTATTATCATTGACATGGTCCTGCAACATTTTCTTAAAGGACCAGATAGTAAACATTTCAGTCTTTGCAAGTCATAGGTCATAGTAGCAACTGCTCATCTCTGTTGTTGCATTCCAAAACCAGCCATAGGCAATATGTAAATAGGCATGATGCTATTCCAATAAAATTTTATTTCCAAAATCAGGGCTGAAGGCCATAGCTTCCTGACCCTTGACAAAGAAGAATAGCTATCCAGTCACTGTTGATATAATTTTCTGAATACTGGTCAGAAGTCAAATAATTGTGCAGAGGTTTTTATGACCATATTTTATACTTTGAAACCAAAAAGATGCTTTATCTAAAGTGATATAGCTAGTTCTATAATTCAACCTTTTACCCCAGTCTTCTCCTGTTCTGCTTTTCTGTGGTATCTGTGGTAGATGATCTCTAAGGTGGGTCCCAGTGCTCCTTACATCCAGAAATGTACACACTTGTGCAATTTTCTTCCCTTGAATGTTGGCTGGACTTATTGAATAGCTTGTAATAAAAATAATATGGCAGAAGCAATGAGATGTCACTTCTGAGATTTGGTTAGGAAAGGAATATAGCTTCAGACTTTCTCTCTCTCTCTCTCCTTCTGTTGGTCTCTCTCAGAAGCAAGCTGCCATGTGGTGTGTAGCCATATAAAAACTGGCCAGGAACTGATATCTCTGGTCAACAGAGTGCAAGGACCTGAGGCCTGCCGATAGCCATGACTGCAGCCACAGCAGATGCCCTGATTAAAGCTTTGTGAGCAGCCCTGAGCTGCAAGAACCAGCTAAGCTATGCCTGAGCCACAAAAAACTGAGAGATAATAAATGCTGTTTTAAGCCACTAAATTTTGGGGTATTGCAGCAACAGATAATGAATACAGTGTTATTTATTTACTCCCTTCATCCTATGTTGAATCTTTTTTAGTTAAACTTGAATGTGTGTATTCGGAATTATATTTTTATGACTAGGAAACAAATGAATTGAGGAAATGCTATACAGACAAACTCAAATGTAAATGCATAAATTAGACCACATATATGAAAAAAAACATCTTAAGCTATGACCTAAAGTTCCAAATTCCTATGTCATAAATCTTTGGGTTAGATTGTACCAGCATCATTAGGAACTTAACATGGGAATGATAATCAGTGAGTCTCTGGTCTAAAAGTATATATTCCCTCTCACTTGAAGGATATTTGTATTGTATAACAAGTCAGAAAGAGACATGATTGAAAGCACTGACCTTATGCCAGGAAACAATGCAGAAATCTGCACTAATCACTCCTTTAGACTTTTAGATGAAATGATGATCTCTTCCTTTATATCTATTTTTCACTGATTCACTTTGAAGGGTTTATTTATATGATTTAAACTTTTCTCTGAATAATACAGATATAATTTCAGGCTGACATTTGCTGAATTAAATATGCCCATCGTTTGTCTTTATCTTTTTGATACACGTATAGCAGAACTCTTAAAATGTGTTCATTCAGTCATTTCTGTCAATTATTCATTATTAATTTGTAGAGCCATTTTTTCATTATTTCCTCCCATTTATCTATATAATTGTTCATAAGAGAGGATGTTAAAACTTTTGGTTTAATTTGAGGTAGCATATGTAATTGTACTCTTTTTTATATTTCAAACACACAAATCAGAAGAATTTCATTATTAAAGATATTTACTGGAGATAGAGCACTCTCTCTCTCCCTCTCTCTCCACACACACACATACACACACACACACACACACACACACAATTCTTTTTTTCTGAAAAGCTAAGACAGCTCTTTTATTCATGTAAATAAATAAATGTTATGCTTACTTTTTATATGTTTTGGGTAATGAAGTACCTTCATTTTGTTCAATCCTCTTTCTATGTGAGAAATGATCAAATCTGAGGAAAAATGTGGCCTTTATGAGCCTCTGAGGTTATAGAAGGTTATATATGATGGGTGTGAAACCATCTTACATCTTAGCTGTGGTACATGAAATCAGACATAGGAAAATAAGAAGTGTGCCTTTGAGGACTATTGAACATCAATGTGTGGTCAGTACCAAATAGACGTATCAAATTCAGGATCTAGGTAGGGAACAAGAGTCATGATATGAAGTTGAAATCGTGTGGAGATAGAAAAGCTGAATCCAGTGCTGTGCATAAGAGCAGTAAGTACTGTAGAAAACAAGTGAGAAGAAGGCCTAAATAAATCTGGAGACTACATTTGAATCCCAATTTTTTTATACTGTTTCTATCATGTCATCAAGCTGCATTATATTTACCTAAAGCACAAGACAGACAGCCGTTCACTCATTCATTCATTCCTTCAGAGAAAACATGAATTCAACACCTATTATGTTCTACTCACTGTACTGGATAATGAGGATACAGATATGAATAAGAAACTAACACTGGAAAACAGTATTTATATTTTCTGATTATGTGATATAGTATTCATTCAGCATACATTCATTCAAAATTATTTATTGCGCATGTATTGTATTCCATTTATTACGTTAAGAACTACAAACACTTTGATGAGCCAAAATGAACATGGCCTTTGCTTTCATGTTACTGATTATGAAGTAGCATATACATATAATAACAAATCATTATACGAATGAATCTATAAATATAAACTGGACTTGGAAATCTGGTGTTAGGAAAAGATTCTCATAGAAAATTATTTAATCTAGCATATAAAGCATGAGTGGGACTCAACTAGAAAACTAGAAAATTTGAGTGTGGGGAGATGTGAGGAGGTGGGGAGTGTGGAGATAGAAAAAGTATTCCAGACAGAGGAATTAACAATTATGATGGCCTTGTTATGAATGGAAATATTTCCCTCAGATCCATATATAGAAGTCCTAAACTGAATACTTCAGAATGTGAGTGTATTTGAAGATAGAGGTGATTAAATTAAAATGAGCTCTCCCCGCCAGGGTGTGCCCTAATCCAGTCCAACTGGTGTTCTTATAAGAAGAGGAGATTAGGAAACATGAGAGACACCAGGGGCGTGTGCGCACAAAGGAAAGACCATGTGAGGACACAGTGAGAAGGCATCCACAAGCCAAGGAGAAGGTTCTCAGGGGAAACCAAAATTGCTGACACCTTGATCTTGGACCTCCAGTCTCCAGAATTAAGAGAAATAAATTTCTGTTTTTTAAGCTACCCAGTCTGTGGTATTTTGTTATGACAGCCCAAGCAAACTAATACAGGCCGTATGGCAGGAAAACACAGAAAATGTGACAAATTCGAAGAAGACAAGAAACCATACTGAAGCAGAGTTACCTTAGATGAATCTGTGGAATAAAGAAGTAGCTGGACTATGCAGGCCATTATAGGCCACATTAAGGATTTTGATTTTGTCCTCAGAGTAATTTAGAAGCCACTGATAGTTTTTAAGCAAATATCTGTATACCAGTTAGAATGCTTTTAGCTATAGCTAGCAGGAAATCTAACCAGACATATACTAAGCTGTAAAGATGTTTATTCATAAGAAGTCCAGAGATAGAGGGATTTCAGAGTTAGTTAATTCACTGACTTAACAAACTAATCAAGAAGAGAGATTCCTTTTGTTTTTCACCCCTCCAATGTTTGTTGGCTTGTCTTCCTAGACCAAATACTCCAATGGTCATAAATTACTGATATAGTTCTAGGCAGCATTTGCTAATGTCAGTATTCAGAGGAAGAACAGTGAACATTCTTGTCTCAGAATCTTTTGTAAGAGTAAAACCTTCTCAGAAGATGCTCAGCATGCGTTCTCTCATATCTCATTGCATAGAAATGCATCACATTCCCATTCCTAAAACAGTTACTTGACCACGGAAATAAAACCACAATAACTGAGTTAGAGTAATCAAGATTCACCCACTCTATCTGGAAAGGGGCCAAACCTTCCCTGAAGGAAATGATCTCTTAGAGAAGGGTGGACAATGTTGGGGTCCATCTAGAAGGAAGAAAGAATGGCTTTTGGTTAGTAAAATCTGTCCAAGGCTTTCTATAGTGCCTGTCCAAGGATTATATGATTAGATGTGTGTTTTGAAATATCAGTCTGGCTGCAGTGCAGAGAACTGTTTGGGCGGGGGTGGGAGGTAGCAGAATGGAAAGAAAATAGATCATTTATTTAACTATTACAGTATTGTAGGCTAGAGAAGATGGTATATTGGACCAGAATGCAGGGCATGGAGAAGAGTGGATGGGTAAAATCTGTTGAATTTGATGATGGATTAAGTATGGGATATGAGTGAATGGGAGGTATTAAGGATGATTCCTAGTTTTCTGGTCTGTGCAACTGGATGGAACACTGAAATAACACATTTATTGAGGAAAATAATGAGTTTTACCTTGGACATGTTGAGTTTGAGCTTCCACTGAGCTAGCCAATTGGATATATCTGTCAGATGACTGGATATATGAATCTTAAGCTCATATCGGGGATCTAAATCTGGAAAAATATATCAAATTATTTATATGGATGGATGGATAGATAGATGGATAAATGAGTCAAACTCAGATGAGAAGTTTGGAATTCTCTGATATCAAATGATCAGAAAAAGATTATGGAGCCTAGAAAGGAGACTGAGAGGGAGCAGTCAGATTTATGGGAGAAAAAGAAAAATAAATAAATAAAAATGGACAGACATGATGTCAAGAAAGAGAAAGGAGTTTTTTGAGACATAGGGCCTAGTTGAAGAAAACATTCCAAATTCTGTTAAGAATACAGAAGAATTTGATGATTATGAAGTGCCAGTTCCAGAGAGTGCAGTAAAATGTTTTTGAAAGTAGAAGAGTGAAGAGCTCAGGCAGAGATGTACATGCACATTAGGCATGGAAGTGCAGTAGAGGATTGATGTTTGGGTGGATCACACATTAAACATTGACAACAAGAAAGTGTGGCAGAAAGACTGATGCACTGCTGCAAATTTATGGAATTGTTACCTCTTCATATGCAAAAAAAAAAACCCCAAAACAAAAAACTTTAGGATACTCATTTAAGGACAAGGGATTAAGCCATTGGTTTATAGTAAACAACCTCTACTGCCACAATCTAATTCCTTCCTGGCTTAGGGTTCTTCAAATAAGTATACATGAGTTCCAATTATGTTGCCCTATTGAGCAGATATAATATGTAGAAGAAGTTGGGTGCTTTATTCAAGAGATCTATAACTGTAAATGTTAAGAAGCCTTGAATATGTGGTTAAATTATTAAGGTGCTTAGTCATTCTTTGCTTTCTGTTATGAAGTAATATTTAGCCTTGGTCAAAAAACTTCAATCTAAAGAAAACTTAATTTACACATTGAAAAAATAGAAAACATTTTCAACATCTCCCCAGAGATTTGGAAAAGCTGGATTTTTTATTAATTCACTTTGCTTAAAGATAAATATTTACACAAAATATTTGTAAAAAACTTCACTTAAACTTGAAATGTGCGTACCATTTCTGAAGTTACAGTATTCAGTTATTTTACTAAACAAATATTTATTAAGCATCTACCATGTGAAAAACACTTTTCTATGCACTATGATTACAAATAAAGTCACAATATAGTCCATGCCCAAAAGGAGAGCATTTGAAAAATCATACCTGTACATAAACAGTTACAAGGAGTTGAAAGAAGTTGTTATGATGCAATAAGGTGAAATAAATTGCCCATTTATACAACCACTTATATTTTACCTCATGCAATATATAATTTATTTCAGGAGGAGAGGAGAATTTGAATTTGAATTATTCTCTGTGGTTAGCTTTAGTCATCAACTGTTAGCACCAAGCTGTCTACATATCAACCAACAAAGATGTATTAAAAGACTCTTAAGTCTCTGAATCTCTTCCTCTACATTAAACCGAAGGAGGTCAGGCATTTCCAATTCACTCATAGGCCATCTTTTGATCCATGATTCAGCCAACCAACCAAACATACAGAGCCCTTTCTAACTCCTGTAGCTGCAACATTAAATGCAAAAATCTCTGCTTAGTGATCCCATATCAGTAAATTCAGCCTGATCCAACTTTATGTTCCTTCCAACACTATCCTACACCCTTAGTGTAGGATATCCCTTCCCACACATGTTCCTGGATTTCTTTCTGTATAAATTAGAAAATTCAAGTATTTCTTTTGGAAGGTATCACTCATGGGTCACACTATGTTCCTAACCATTAGGGACCTTCTGGAACTTGAGTCTAATTATAAGTTCAGAAGCAAAGAGGGATGGTGGGGGTAGATCCTGAGAAGAACCAGTATTGTCTTGCATGGCAACTGCCTTAGAGGAGGCCATTAACATTTCCTCAGGAAATGCAGGTTTAACCCTCTCAGAGGGAAGTAGAAAGGCCATACCACTGTGGGTGGGGAGGCCACTATCACTGGGGCTGGAGATGCCACTGCCATTTCAGGTAGGGAGGATACTTCCACTGGCAAAGAAGACTCATCAGAATTTAGGGGCTCAATGTCTCCAGCTCCATCAGGCTCTTCCCACACTTCCCCATCTCAATTAATAGGATCTCATTCTTTGCCAATCAATGTTTTCCCTTTAACAGTAGACACTTTGCAGGACTGAGTTCAACTTGCATTTAATTCAATCACAGAATGAGTTTCTGCATTTCATCTTCAGCAATTTCAGCCTAGCAAGCTACAGGAGATAAGGGTCTTCTTCAGGGCACACATAGATGCTCTTAGATCATTTATGTAGTATTTGAGCTGAGAATTAGAATCCCTGAGCTCATTCTTTTCCTTCACCACTTTGTCCAGAGACATTAGGAGCAACCAACCAATGTCATTATATTCCTTGTTTTTCCAAAAATTTTCAAAAGTATCATATATAGAGTCACTTAGCTCTTTGCTTCTTTGGTTGATTAGGAGTATCCAATGAAGATAGATTGTGAATTCTATAAACAGTGCACTCCATGGACTATCAGTGTTCTCTTTTCTACCGGAAACAGACTCATTAGTGTTTTTCAATCTAATCAGATTAGAGACCCAATTCCAGAAACCAAATCAGAGAAACTCATCCTTAAAATTCTGTTCCAGAACCAGTTTTTGTACCAAAATCTGTTTGTCAGGGTTCTCTAGAGGAACAGAACCAATAGGATATATAATATATATAGTTGATCCTTGAACAATACAGCTTTCAATTGCACAGATCCACTTATACATGGATTTTTTTCAATAGTAAATACAGTACTACCCAATCTGTGGTTGACTGAATCTGCGGATGTGAAACTGCGGATACAGAGGGCCAACTATGGGACCCTCAGGGTCCCTGCAGATTTTTATATCCATGGTGGGTCTTGGAACCAATCCCCCAGGGACACTGAGGGGGATCTCTATCTATATCTATCTATCTATCTATCTATCTATCTATCTATCTATCTATCTATCTATCCTTTGATTATATATATATATACTGTCTTCCGAAAAACAACATATATATATATTCAAACAAAGACAGCAAATTTGCCTTCCTCCACTTTTCTATTCTATTCAGATCATCAACAGATTGGATGATGCCCACACTCATTGCTGAGGGCAATCTTCTTTATTCAGACTACTGATTCAAATGACAATCTCTTCCAGAAACATCCTCATGGACACACTCAGAAATAAAGTTTTATCAGCTTTCTGGGAGTCCCTTAGTCCAGGCAAGTTGACACATAAAATTAACTATCACAGGCTGGGACATCTCACCTCATCTTCTCCTGCCCTCTGGGATCTACATCATTAGCTCCCTGGTTCTTAGGCTTTTGGACTAGGACTGAATTAAACCACTGGCTTTCCTGGGTCTTCAGCTTGCAGGTGACAGATCATGGGATTTCTCAAACTCCATAATTGTGTGAGCCAATTCCTCATTATAAATCTCCTTTTATATCCTATTGTTTCTGTTTCTCTGGAGAACCCTGACTAATACATCTATTATTTTTCCTTTGTTATTCATGCACTTGGTGTCATATTTAAGAATCCATTGCCAAATCTGAGATCTTGAAGACTTATTGTACGTTTTCTTCTAAGAATTTTATAGTTTTAGGTTTCATATTGTTGACTGAAAAAAAAAGGCACAACCTAAAAGTTGATAATCATATTTTATTTGGTGGACTTACTCGAGACTTAAGCCTGGGTTAGAGACTATCAGATAGTTCTGAGGGACTGTTCCGAAGAGGTAACGGAGGAGCCAAGATATATAGGAGATTAGTAAAAAAAAAAAAAAAAAGAAAAAGAAAAGAAAAGAAAAGAAGAAAAACCCAGGGGGCCAGAACACCAAAAGACTACTGTTAATTAAAGAAAACCAGACATCTCAAGTTAATGAATTTAGTGCTTTTCTATGTATAGGAAGACGCAAGAGTCTGGGTTTACTGAAATTATTCCTTTGATATTACACCTTAACTATCTAGAGCCAGTACCCTGGTTTTTTTTTTGTTATTTTTTTTCCATTCTGAATCCCCTCAGGGTACACCATTGGTGGCTGCGGAGGCTGACAGCTTGGTGGTAGGCAACCTTTTTTCCTCCATCCGGAATTCCCCTCAGGGTGCATCATCAGGGGCAGCTGCAGTGGCTGGTGGCTTGATAGCCACAGTATCCTTTGTTTACTGAAATAGCAGGTGACCCTCTTTGTCCACAATATTTAGGTCTCTGTCCACTTTTAGTTAAATTTTGTAAGTGGTGTGATGTGATGGTCCAAATTCAATCTTTACGATATGGTCATTCGCTTCTCAAAGTACCATTTGTTGAAAATTCTACTCTTTCTTCACTGAATGGTCTTGGCACCTTTGTTGAAAGACAGTTGGTAACACACCATTGTAAAGCAATTATACTCCAATAAAGATGTTAAAAAAAAAAAAAAGAAAGTTAACGCAGACACATGATTTTAATACTGGACTGTCAATTCTTTTCCATTAATCTTTATGTCTATGTTTATACCAGCACCACATTGTCTTGATTACTGTTTCTTTGTAGCATGTGTTGAAATCGGGAAGTGTGTCTTCCAACTTTACTCTTTTTCAGGCTTGTTTACCTATTTTGATCCCTTGCAGTTCCATATGAATTTACAATCATTTTGTCAATTTTTACAAAGTTTATGCATATTGTAACATGTATCAGTATTTCATTCCTTTTTATTATTGAATAATATACCACTGCATAAATATATCACTTTTGTTTATACATTCATCCATTGATGGACATTGGGTTGTTTTTTACCTTTGGTTATTGTGAATAGTGCTGCAAAGAGTATTCATATCTAAGCATTTGTTTGAATACATATTTTCAATTGTTTTGGCTGTTTATCTTTTGTTATGGAGTTAAAAATGTTCTTTTTGTATTCAAGATACTTGGCCCTTATCAGAGACATATGAATTACAAATATTTTCTCCCATTTTGTGGGTTATTTTGTCCTGTACACAACATACAGTCAGTTCTTGCTTTGGTATCCACTCTTACTACCTCTGTCTTTTATTGAATTGTTTGAACTATTCATATTAATATTATTAATGATATAGTTTGATTTACATCTTTCATTTTAATGTATTTTTCTATATGCATTATCTCTTATTTTTTGTTTATCTATTCCTCTTTTATTGCTTTCTCTTGTATCAAACAAATATTTTCTAGTGTAAATTTTTCTTTAATTTTCTCTCTGTTCTTTGGATTGCGTAATACCTACTGATCTGTCTTCAAGTTCTCCCATTCTTCTGCCAATTACAATTGTAGATGAACCTGTCTAATGTATTTTTCCTTTTAGTTACTGTGATTTTTCAAATGTAGAATTTTCTTTTGGTTCTTTTTTAAAAATAATTTCTATTTTATTATTGATATCTTAAATTAGATGAGACTCTGACTTCATAACTTTATTTTTTAAAGAAATTTTCTTTAGTTCTTTGGGCATACTTACAGTGGTACTTTAAAGTATTTGTTAAATCTGACATCACATTCCTCACATCGACAGTTTTTGTCACTTGCTTTCTTCTCCGTATATATGGATCACATATTCTTATTTCCTTTCATGTCTCATAATTTTTAAGCATGGACATACAAGGTAATATGCTGTAGTAATTCTGTATACTGATTCCATGCCCCGCCCCCCACCCCCATCCCCCACTATGGGTCTTTTTTCAAAAAAATTTTTTTTGGTTTGCTTAATTGTTTTTTTGACTTGGATAGACTATTTCTGTGAAATCAATTTCCCTTCAGTGTGAGGCCTTTTGTTCCTCAGCCTTGGGTGTGTGCAGTCAAGCTGAATAACAGTGGATTTCCTTGGGCTCTCTTTGATTGTCCCTTTCTGTGACCATACCCAGATATTAAGGCTGGCTGATTTCACTATTGTTTTCAACAATACCCTGGGGCATAAATTGCTGAGCAGACCCATCAATTCAAATTCAACCTCTCTGGAAGTGACAATTCCTTAAGTCAGTGTCTGAGATATGTTCTGACCCCTGGATGGCTCTTGCCAGCTGTCTCCTAGGTTTTCTCCTGCAACCTAGTTGGCCTATAGTTTAGCCTATATTTCCAATGCAACTACCAACATCCTTCCAATTACCTTTCACTAAAACCAACACTGTTTTTGAGAATGTCCTTCAAGCTTCTCCACATTCTGTTGCAAATGAAGTCATTTCCTTTGGGAGAAGACTGAAGCTCTCTGTCCTTATGGCCATCTGCTTCCCCAGACAAAATCTCTTAATTGGCTCTGGAGATGAGTTTGGGGATAATGGTGCTCTTCTCTCTGAGTGACACCCCCAAATTAAGAGCACTAGTTGGAGAGTGGCAGTAGCAGGAGCTGAGTCAGGGATGATCTTGTATTCCCAGTATTTCCAGTGGTGCTGTTGAAGAGCTTCCAATGCATAAATGGGGGCTGAGTTAAAGAAGGGAGCTCCTATCTCTCAACCACACTCACCAATACTTAGCCTGAGCCACAGGTATCTGGGGGCAGGGTGAGAAATGCTTACTCCCTACCCTTCCTGGGAAGGTAGCCCTCTGGGAATGAAGGGTAGAAGGAGCCCTGTGTTCTTGGCTGCACTAATCTGGAGTGAAGTTTTCATCTCAAAACACTGAGGAGGGGGAGGAAAGGGGCAGGTCTCAGTTCAAATATCGTAGAATGCTTCCTAGGTGAGCTAAGTTTGGGGCTTATAATATGATTTATCCTAGGCACAACTGTCTTCCTGGGAGGAAGAAAACCCAGAAGAACTTTGGGTAGCTGTAAGAGCTAGCAAGACAATGTAAAATCAAGAGAAGGACAAAACCTTAAAATATTCAATTTTAAAATATTTAATATTTAACCACTGGGTCATTTTTGAGTGTTACAGCAGCATAGGAGGTTAGGTGAGGGGTGTCACTGAAAAAGCAGAGGGTATCTCAAACAGTCTTGAAGTGCTTGGAAGATAGAGTCCCTTTGGAAGTAGAAGCTTGCAAAGATACATCATACATTGGATATCACCACTGAGATTATTGAAACCTGAGGTGGATTGAGTCTAATTAAAGCTGCAATCCAGTCTTTACCCAGATCAGTCCTTGATTTCATTGACGTGATCTGCATCTCAGTTTTTTTGCTTAACAAATGAAAGGGTGAACCCTCTGGGAGACCTCCAGTCTCTACAGTTCTTTTATACACACTTACAAGCATATAATGAAAAATTATGAGAAGTTTGAGTGTAGGAAATGCAGCAAATACCCAGGATAAAGAGTGGAAAATAAAATTTTTAAATCCTACAGTTGATTCAGATATTGAAATTAACAGACAAGGACTAAAGTAATCATTCATATGTCAAAGATAATAAAGGAAAGGTTAACAAAATGGATGAAAATATGAACATTATCATTAGATACTGGGATCTAAAAAAAGTCAAATGGACATTTTAGAAGTTAACAAAGTAATATTGGTAATTAAAAACTCAGATGGGTTTAACAGCAGACTGGACATAGATAAAAACAGAATTCATTATCCCAAAGAAAGGTGAATAGAATGTATCCCAACTAAAGTATATACAGAAAAACAAGTAGACAGAACAGAGCATAAGAAATAGGTGGGACACCATTAATGGTGTAATGTGCATGTAATTAGAGTGACAGAATGGGAGGAGAGAGAGCCTGGGCCAGAAGCGATATGGAGAGACATAATGGTTGAAAATTTGCCAAACTAATTAAAGATATCAACACACAAATTCCAGAAACTCCACGGACCCAAAGAAAGATGAATTCACAGAAAATGACACCAATTTTAAAGTGCTGGAAACCACAAAGAGCTAATGTTAAAAGCAGGCATAAATAAGAACAATTAATTACCTTCAAAGAAGCAATAATAGGACTGATGACTGACTTTTTAAAAAGAAACTGTAGAGTCAGAAGACAATGGGATTGTATATCTAAGTTGCTAAAAGATTTCTTAAAATTCCAACCTAGAATTATTTATCCATATAAAATTTACTTCAAAAATAAGAGCAAAATAAAGACAAACAAAAGCTGAAATACTAGAATCAGAAAAACTGCATTACCTGATAAACTAAAGGCAGTTTTTCAGGCTGAAGAAAAATGATTGAAGTTGGAAGGAATTTTGAAAGGGATGAAAAGCAGCTTAAAAAGATTTAAAAAAATGTTTTCCATCAACGTCACTTCTATGCAACATTGTACTGAAGTTCATAGCCACAGCAGTAAGGAAGGCCAGGGAAAGAAATAAAGGGAGTGAAGATTAAAAGGAATGGAATAAAACTGTCTTTATTCATAGATACTATGATTTCATATGTATACAAATAATGAGAATTAAGAAATGGATCTAGTAAAGTTGCTGGTAAACAGTCAATACACGGTATTAGTTGTATTTCTATATACCTGAAGCCAAAAATGGAAAAATAAAATTTAAAAAAAACCCACTATTTATAGTAGCATTTAAAAAAATCAAATCCCAGAAATAAATCTAATTAGATATGAGCAAAATCTCCATACTGATATCAACAGTTTATTGATGAGATAAAATTAAAGCAAACCAGAAAAATAGAAAAGCTAACCTTTTTCATGTATGGTAAACTCTGTACTTTAAGATTTCACCTCTTCCCAAATTGATCTCTTTATATAACACAATCTGAATTAAAATACAAGGAGGGTGTCCAGTGATATTCTCTTCCTTTTATCTGGTTATACGAATGTGTTCATTTTATAATAACGCATCAAGGTGTACATACATAACTTGTGTTCTGTTATATATGTGTGTTAACTGATGAGACCTGTTCACTAAAACACATAAACTATCAAAAAAAAAAATACAAGGAGATTTTTTTGGTGGAAATTGGCAAATTAGTTATCAAGTATATATGGAAAAGCAAAAGGCCTAGACAAAACAAGAACAAAGTTGGAGGTTTACTGAATGAACTCACATAATAAATATAATCCCTATTAAAGGATACTTTAAAAATGGCTAATTTAAGCTTACTATCAATGTGATAGTTATCAATGTGATAAAAGTCAGAATATTGTATACATCTAGTAGGGTACTGAATCTGAAGGGCCCTAAGGAAACTTTTTGGAGTGCTGGGGATGTTCTATAACTTGATTTGGGTGGTGGATTCATGGTTGTATACATATGAAAAAAATAACAAAGCTTTCTTATTAAAATTAGTATACTTTACCTAATAAATGTATGCTATACCTGAGTAAAAAAGTATAAAAAACAAATCTGATGTCAGTTAACACATATTTATTGGAATTTGATATTATACTAAGATAAGAAGAAGCTACAAATGATATGCAGTAGAGCTTATGTTCTAGCCAAAATTTTTTAATATAATTACAAGATAAAATTGGAAAAAAATGCCTAAAAATTACCTAAAGTAATTCAAATTCGTTATCCCTTGGATTAAATTTACTAGAAAACACCAGTTTGAATGATACCCTCTTCTCACCTAAAATTTTCCTCATCAGTAACAGGAGTTTTTAACTCTCCTTAGGGAATTTAATTTCTCATTAGAGAAATCGCTAGGTTACAATGGTGTTTATAATTATCAGTTAATCAAGAGCAATGTTTTTTGAGAAAGTTCACTAATCATTATCCTCTTTCTGCTAATGTCTCTACAGAACTAGCTAATACAGTATTAACACTTTAAGCAATCTTTAGCTATCCCAGAAAATCACTCTGTATCTTCTTCTGATATCACCTAGGAATGGGGATCCAGGTTAGACTGGTGCATTCTAAATATAACTAAAATTTGTTACGTGTCTCACTTTTAACAATATCCACACAATAGAAATTCAGAAGGCCGTGACAATGTCCAACCTTCAAGTCTATCCTCCCCCTTACTCCCATCTGTTGAATTCTTCACAGTGCTTATATGCTAGTAAGAAAAGGGGGGGAGGAAGTAATAAGACAAGTGAATAAAATGATTGATATTCTGGAAGAGACCACAGTCCAGTGGAAGAAATAGATGAATAAGAAAGAATTTTCATGCAGTTTAGAAATTGTTATAATTTTGATATGCCCATAGTACAGTAGCAATAGGAACAGTAACTATTTCTATCGTGGGCAAGGTGTGAGAAGGGGGTGGATATTTACTTATTTTGGAAACTTTGCAACTAGCTACTCCTATCAGGTTTCATTTCTCTGTTGTTCCTGATAATAATTTAACAAATTAAACCTTTTCTCTCATCTACTCTCTTTAATCTTGCCAACTTTCGAGTGCTTCTTCCCTTGGAGGGGTATAAGACTGGAGGTGGAGAAGCCAGTTAAGAGATATGATGACGGTCTGAATTAAGGCAGTAAGGTCAGAGAGGAGACAATTTTTTAACTGATATTTAGAAGTATAAATTGATGACAGGAATGTGAGAGGTAAAGGTAAGGAAGAGGTCAAGGCTGACTATCATGTTTCTAGCTTTAGCATATTTGGGGACTCACAGATCCCTTTGAGAATTTTATGAAACTTGTAGAGCTTTTCTCCCAAGGAAGGAAAATCGATGTACACAGAATTTCACAAGCAATATAAAAAGGTTCAGATTTCTCTGGTCTAGTAGGCATAGTGGGATCATTGGTTCGAGTGTATGGAGCTGTTTTGAAATCCTGAAAAATCTTGATTGATTGAATTTACAAACTCTCATTTAATTAAAATTTATAGAACTAGCCAATAAATCATTCTAAAATATGAATATACATTAAAATGGCTGTTTGCAAATAATACATACTTGGGGTCAATAATTATGACTATGCCAAATTTGAATGAATAAAAAAATCCTAGCCATTCTAACATTTTGGTTTACATTTTACACAGAGACATAAAATATTTTTCTCATACCTAACTAATATTTACTGTTTATTGAATTCCTATTTGCTATTTATTGTAGTCCTAGGTATATTAGATACAACCTCTCAGGAGCACAAAGATTAGTAGAAGATATAATATAAAGCACACAAATAACTAGAAAATAAAGATCAATATGGTAAATATCATACAAGTGTGGCCATCATAGTTGTTTGGGAATGAAGAGACAGAATCACATACCTGTTTAGTGTCTTAACAGTTTTATATAAGGCCTCAAATGGATGTGTATGGCCATTTTGCCTGTTTTAAATTACAAGTTTTTAGAGGTCAGAGACACTAGATTGCTTCATGTGTCTAATAAAACAAATACTTTTGGAAATGGTAGTGAGGTTTTTTAAAATCTGAAATGTAAGATTATTTACATAGAGGTGGGAGATTCAATTAACTTTTATTCTGTATATTCATTCCTTGCCTGGGATGTCTACTCAAGAAATAAGATGTGTGATAGTGTTTAATTAAAAATGCACATAAAATCATTATTAGTATAATTAAAAGAAGTAGAAAGCAAAGAGACTTTCCGTAAAAAAGTTAAATGGATATGTTTATGCAAACATATCTGTGATGACATTAAGGAAGATATGAGGTATTGAGAAAAATGTATCCCCTCCATTTAATCTATCGGATTGTCAGTCTCTTCCTTCCATATAATAGTACAGACTTGCAACATGATAATTTCTTTTCAATAACCAGCACCTCTGTTTTTTCTCTGTCCTGGTACTTATGGAATGAGAACATCAGTTGGCTGAATGACAAAGAGACAAGCATGAGGAACTGAAAGCATACAACACTTCTAAATACATACTAAATACTCTTTGTAAACAACACTTCTAAATACATACTAAATACTCTTTGTAAACCACGTAAACTTGATTTTCTTCCATGTTTTCTATTTTTATCTTTAAATGAGAATAGTGACATTTTACTCATTTAACAATGGTTCTTTACAGAAGTAGAATTCAGATGACCCTATTAACGGGTCAAGATAAGCAACCAAGTGGTTACTACTGTCTTGATTTCCCAGAATACATGTGAGTTTCACTAGCTTATAATTCCTAAAGAGTGAAGATTTTATAGTACGCATGACTGCATATCATATATATTTATTTTTTATATTTTTACCTCTATAGAAAATAAATAATAATTAAAAGCATGAAACAATATGGGCTTGAGAGCTTTGTTGTCCCTAAAACAATATGTGTCGCCCTGGGCTGGTCACAGAAATACATTTATACTTTTATACCTAATGTGAGGTAAAATTTAGAGGGTTTGGAAGTAGATGTAGAAATGGAAAAGGAAAATGACATTATAAAAACAAAATTGGTATGATTTGACAAGATATTAGATATAATGAGTGAAGCAGAGTCACATTTCAAAAAGCTCTCCCCATTCCCACCCCAGCTCATGTCTACACCTTAGTTCTTTAAGATGTGTAGCAGTCAGGATACACTAGGTTATGTTGTAACAGCAATACCAAAATCTCAGTTCTTTAACACTAAACTAGTTTATTTCTTACTCATGCAAATTCTGCTGCAGGTCCCCATGAGTTTTCAGGGCAATATTCTCCCTGTGGTGGCTAAGTATTTCAGGTTGCTTCTTTCTATTTTATGGCACAACCGTTTCAACATGATGCTTCAGGGTCCATTTTGGCAGGTGAAGAGAGCATGACACACTGGCTCTTAAGTGTGTCAGCCCTGAAGTGATACATATTACCACCAGTCACAGTCAATTAACCAGCATTAGTCACGTGGCCCCATCCAATTTTCAAGGCTTGGAAATATAGTCTGCTATATGACTAGTAAGCTCAGAGAAGTGGAAATAATGGTGAGCATTAGTAATGTTTAGCTAGAATATAAGGGATTTGGTGGTTCTACACCAAGAACTTGAGTGAAATAAGATCTTGGGTTGGCCAAAAAATTCGTTCGGGTTTTCGGTACCAGCCTACAGAAAACCCGAACGAACTTTTTGGCCAAACCAATAATTACTTCAAAGGGGAAAAAAGATTAAACAATAGATGAAAACAAAATACAAAAAATGTGTAAGGGGATTAAAATGCGGGATACTATATTTTAATAATTTAAGGTAATCAACATTATTATGACACAAAATTTTCTAAGGAAAATGTACAGTGATGATAATTTTGAGTTTTGTCACTGAAAGTGCCATATCAACTTAAGTTGAACATGCCCTTAGGCACAATAATCCTTTAGATTCTTTTGTAAATGTCAATCTTCCTGGTAAATATTTTCTCATGTAAAAATATCAGTATGATTATTTTCACTGTTGCATGATATATTAGCTATATTAGAAATGGAATAGAGCAACTCTTGGATAAACCCTGTAACAATCATCAGATATCAAGAAAGTGAACTTAAACTTCCTGCTTCCTAGTGTCTTCCTCTCAACATTTGTCTCACTATTACAAATCAAAGAATTATGTGAATATCCTCAAATACACTTTCAAATGTTAAATTAACATTCATGGAAGAGGATATTTGCAGAGTATTTTGAGTTACTCAAGCTAAATAATTGCCAATCAACTACATTTTTAAAATTAAAAAGCTAATGAATCTTATGATGCCAGAGCAAAATGAAATATTTGATTCTTTATTTACACTTTTTAATTAAAAATTGTCCACCACTTTAAATATGTAGCTTTCTGTGTACCACCCAACAATATCAATAAAAATAATTCCCTCAACAAAGCTAGTAACTGCGCTGTCAAAGATAGGGTAATTGGAACTAAATAAGAGAACTGTGTTTGTTTTGCTACAATTTAATGAATTGCATCGTATATTCCTTAATGTTACCCTAAAAAATGTGAGATAGAAGTGGAAACACAATACCAATTTAAATTATTTTGGACCTTTTCTACATATACCTTCATATAGGTTTTGCATTTATGATCATTCTCATTTATTCCTCTTTCTTTCTTCTTTTGTTTGCACAAAACAAAACAAATACTGGGCATCATCAACCCATATAGGAGCCTTGGAAGTTTTAGTAGCAAAAAAGGCACCAGTGAAAAGCATAGTGGAAAGAACAAGCCAAAGGAAGAGAAATAACAGAATAAAAATAATGATAATTCCATTAAAGGAAAAATAATAGAAAAATAGCACAAAAATAGGATAAATGAAAAAACAAATAATAAGATATATTTAATCTCACATACATAAATATTTACCTTGGAAATGAATGAGCTCTCTGTTTGAGTGAAAATAATCCCAGATGGAATCAGTGAACTACAGAAAAGAACATAAAGTACCAAAAAAGAATAAATACGTAGTATAAAAATTCCATAGACCACTGAAAGTGACAAAATCAACAATGTCTTGTGGGGTTTATAACATACATAGAAGAAAACTATATAACAACAATAGCACAATGAGTACTGAATGGAGCCAAACTGTTTTAAGTTTCTTGCATTGTTCATTAAGAGGTAATCATTTAAGGTAGGCTATAATAAGTTAAGCACGCATATTGTCATCTCTAGATTAACCACTAAAACTATTTTAAAATGTTATATAGCTAAAAATCTAATAGAGAAGGTAAAATGGAATAAATTAAAATAATTGAGTAATTAAAAAAAAAGTAGGAGGATTAACCAAGATGGCGGAGTAGAAAGACGTGCTCTCACTCCCTCTTGCGAGAGCACCAGAATCACAACTGGCTGCTGGACAATCATAGACAGGAAGACACTGGAACTCACCAAGGAGGATACCCCACGTCCAAGGACAGAGGAGAAGCCACAGTGAGACGGTAGGAGGGGCGCAATCAGAGTAAAATCAAATCCCATAACTGCTGGGTGGGTGACTCACAGACCGGCGAACACTTATACCACAGAAGTCCACCCACTGGAGTGAAGCTTCTGAGCCCCACGTCAGGCTTCCCAACCTGGGGGTCCGGCAACGGGAGGAGGAATTCCTAGAGAATCAGACTTTGAAGCCTAGTGGGAATTGATTGCAGGACTTTGACAGGACTGGGGGAAACAGAGACCCCACTCTTGGAGGGCACACACAAAGTAGTGTGCGCATCGGGACCCAGGGGAAGGAGAAGTAGTAACCCTGGGGAAGACTGAACCAGACCTACCTGCTGGTGTTGGGGGGTCTCCTGCAGAGGCGGGGGGTGGCTCTGTTTCACCATGGGGACAAGGACACTGGCAGCGGAGGTTCTGGGAAGTGCTCCTTGGCGTGAGCCCTCCCAGAGTCTGCCATTAACCCCATCAAAGAGCCCAGGTAGGCTCCAGTGTTGGGTTGCCTCAGGCAAAACAACCAACAGGGAGGGAACCCAGCCACACCCATCAACAGTCAAGTGGATTAAAGTGTTATGGAGCTCTGTCCACCACAGCAACAGTCAGCTCTACACACCACCAGAGCCTCCCATCAAGCCTCTTAGATAGCCTCAACCACCAGAGGACAGACAGCAGAAGCAAGAAAAACTACAATCCTGCAGCCTGTGGACCAAAACCCACAGTTACAGAAAGATAGACAAGAAGAAAAGGCAGAGGGCTATGTACCAGATTAAGGAACAAGAAAAAACCCCAGAAAAACAACTAAATGAAGTGGAGATAGGCAACCTTCCAGAAAAAGAATTCAGAATAATGATAGTGAAGATGATCCAGGACCTTGGAATAAGAATGGAGGCAAAGATTGAGAAGATGCAAGAAATGATTAACAAAGACCTAGAAGAATTAAAGAACAAACAAACAGAGATGACCAATACAATAACTGAAATGAAAACTACACTAAAAGGAATCAATAGCAGAATAACTGAGGCAGAAGAACGGATAAGTGACCCGGAAGACAGAATGGTGGAATTCACTGCTGCGGAACAGACTAAAGAAAAAAGAATGAAAAGAAATGAAGACAGCCTAAGAGACCTCTGGGACAACATTAAACGCAACAACATTCGCATTATAGGGGTCCCAGAAGGAGAAGAGAGAGAGAAAGGACCAGAGAAAATATTTGAAGAGATTAGAGTCGAAAACTTCCCTAACATGGCAAGGGAAATAGCCACACAAGTCCAGGAAGCGCAGAGAGTCCCATACAGGATCAACCCAAGGAGAAACACGCCAAGACACATAGTAATCAAAATGGCAAAAAATAAGACAAAGAAAAATTATTGAAAGCAGCAAGGGAAAAACGACAAATAACATACAAGGGAACTCCCATAAGGTTAACAGCTGATTTCTCAGCAGAAACTCTACAAGCCAGAAGGGAGTGGCATGATATACTTAAAGTGATGAAAGGGAAGAACCTACAACCAAGATTACTCTACCTGGCAAGGATCTCATTTAGATTTGATGGAGAAATCAAAAGCTTTACAGACAAGCAAAAGCTAAGAGAATTCAGCACCACCAAACCAGCTCTACAACAAATGCTAAAGGAACTTCTCTAAGTGGGAAACACAAGAGAAGAAAAGGACCTACAAAAACAAACCCAAAACAATTGAGAAAATGGTCATAGGAACATACATATCGATAATTACCTTAAACGTGAATGGATTAAATGCTCCAACCAAAAGACACAGGCTTGCTGAATGGATACAAAAACAAGACCCATATGTATGCTGTCTACAAGAGACCCACTTTAGACCTAGGGACACATACAGACTGAAAGTGAGGGGACGGAAAAAGATATTCCATGCAAATGGAAATCAAAAGAAAGCTGGAGTAGCTATACTCATATCAGATAAAATAGACTTTAAAGTAAAGAATGTTACAAGAGACAAAGAAGGACACTACATAATGATCAAGGGATCAATCCAAGAAGAAGATATAACAATTATAAATATATATGCACCCAACATAGGAGCACCTCAATACATAAGGCAACTGCTAACAGCCATAAAAGAGGAAATTGACAGTAACACAATAATAGTGGGGGACTTTAACACCTCACTTACACCAACGGACAGATCATCCAAAATGAAAATAAATAAGGAAACAGAAGCTTTAAATTACACAATAGACCAGATAGATTTAATTGATATTTATAGGACATTCCATCCAAAAACAGCAGATTACACGTTCTTCTCAAGTGCGCACGGAACATTCTCCAGGATAGATCACATCTTGGGTCACAAATCAAGCCTCAGTAAATTTAAGAAAATTGAAATCATATCAAGCATCTTTTCTGACCACAATGCTATGAGATTAGAAATGAATTACAGGGAAAAAAACGTAAAAAAGACAAACACATGGAGGCTAAACTATACGTTACTAAATAACCCAGAGATCACTGAAGAAATCAAAGAAGAAATCCAAAAATACCTAGAGACAAATGACAATGAAAACACGACGACCCAAAACCTATGGGATGCAGCAAAAGCAGTTCTAAGAGGGAACTTTATAGCTATACAAGCCTACCTAAAGAAACAAGAAAAATCTCAAGTAAACAATCTAACCTTACACCTAAAGAAATGAGAGAAAGAAGAACAAACAAAACCCAAAGTTAGCAGAAGGAAAGAAATCATAAAGATCAGAGCAGAAATAAATGAAATAGAAACAAAGAAAACAATAGCAAAGATCAATAAAACTAAAAGCTGGTTCTTTGAGAAGATAAACAAAATTCATAAACCATTAGCCAGACTCATCAAGAAAAAGAGGGAGAGGACTCAAATCAATAAAATCAGAAATGAAAAAGGAGAAGTTACAACAGACACTGCAGAAATACAAAGCATCCTAAGAGACTACTACAAGCAACTCTATGCCAATAAAATGGACAACCTGGAAGAAATGGACAAATTCTTAGAAAGGTATAACCTTCCAAGACTGAACCAGGAAGAAACAGAAAATATGAACAGACCAATCACAAGCAATGAAATTGAAACTGTGATATAAAATCTTCCAACAAACAAAAGCTCAGGACCAGATGGCTTCACAGGCGAATTCTATCAAACATTTAGAGAAGAGCTAACACCTATCCTTCTCAAACTCTTCCAAAAAATTGCAGAGGAAGGCACACTCCCAAACTCATTCTATGAGGCCACCATCACCCTGATACCAAAACCAGACAAAGACACTACAAAGAAAGAAAGTTACAGACCGATATCACTGATGAATATAGATGCAAAAATCCTCAACAAAATACTAGCAAACAGAATCCAACAACACATTAAAAGGATCATACACCACGATCAAGTGGGATTTATCCCAGGGATGCAAGGATTCTTCAATATATGCAAATCAATCAATGTGATACACCATATTAACGAATTGAAGAAGAAAAACCATATGATCATCTCAATAGATGCAGAAAAAGCTTTTGACAAAATTCAACACCCATTTATGATAAAAACTCTCCAGAAAGTGGGCATAGAGAGAACCTACCTCAACATAATAAAGACCATATATGACAAACCCACAGCAAACATCATTCTCAATGGTGAAAAACTGAAAGCATTTCCTCTAAGATCAGGAACGAGACAAGGATGTCCACTCTCACCACTATTATTCAACATAGTTCTGGAAGTCTTAGCCACGGCAATCAGAGAAGAAAAAGAAATAAAAGGAATACAAATTGGAAAAGAAGAAGTAAAACTGTCACTGTTTGTGGATGACATGATATTATACATAGAGAATCCTAAAACTGCCACCAGAAAACTGCTAGAGCTAATTAATGAATATGGTAAAGTTGCAGGATACAAAATTAATGCACAGAAATCTCTTGCATTCCTATACACTAATGATGAAAAATCTGAAAGAGAAATTATGGAAACACTCCCATTTACCATTGCAACAAAAAGAATAAAATACCTAGGAATAAACCTACCTAGGGAGACAAAGGACCTGTATGCAGAAAACTATAAGACACTGATGAAAGAAATTAAAGATGATACCAACAGATGGAGAGATATACCATGTTCTTGGATTGGAAGAATCAACATTGTGAAAATGACTATACTACCCAAAGCAATCTACAGATTCAATGCAATCCCTATCAAATTACCAATGGCATTTTTTACAGAACTAGAACAAATCATCTTAAAATTTGTATGGAGACACAAAAGACCCCGAATAGCCAAAGCAGTCTTGAGGGGAAAAAATGGAGCTGGAGGAATCAGACTCCCTGACTTCAGACTATACTACAAAGCTACAGTAATCAAGACAATATAGTACTGGCACAAAAACAGAAACATAGATCAATGGAACAAGATAGAAAGCCCAGAGATAAACCCATGCACCTATGGTCAACTAATCTATGACAAAGGAGGCAAAGATATACAATGGAGAAAAGACAGTCTCTTCAATAAGTGGTGCTGGGAAAACTGGACAGCTACATGTAAAAGAATGAAATTAGGATACTCCCTAACACCATACACAAAAATAAACTCAAAATGGATTCGAGACCTAAATGTAAGGCTGGACACTACAAAACTCTTAGAAGAAAACATAGGAAGAACACTCTCTGACATAAATCACAGCAAGATCTTTTTTGACCCACCTCCTAGAGTAATGGAAATAAAAACAAAAATAAACAAATGGGACCTAATGAAACTTCAAAGCTTTTGCACAGCAAAGGAAACCATAAACAAGATGAAAAGACAACCCTCAGAATGGGAGAAAATATTTGCAAACGAATCAACGGACAAAGGATTAATCTCCAAAATATATAAACAGCTCATTCAGCTCAATATTAAAGAAACAAACAACCCAATCCAAAAATGGGCAGAAGACCTAAATAGACATTTCTCCAAAGAAGACATACAGACGGCCATGAAGCACATGAAAAGATGCTCAACATCACTAATTATTAGAGAAATGCAAATCAAAACTACAATGAGGTATCACCTCACACCAGTTAGAATGGGCATCATCAGAAAATCTACAAACAACAAATGCTAGAGAGGGTGTGGAGAAAAGGGAACCCTCTTGCACTGTTGGTGGGAATGTAAATTGATACAGCCACTATGGAGAACAATATGGAGGTTCCTTAAAAAACTAAAAATAGAATTACCATATGACCCAGCAATCCCACTACTGGGCATATACCCAGAGAAAACCGTAATTCAAAAAGACACATGCACCCAAATGTTCATTGCAGCACTATTTACAATAGCCAGGTCATGGAAGCAACCTAAATGCCCATCAACAGACGAATGGATAAAGAGGTAGTGGTACATATATACAATGGAATATTACTCAGCCATAAAAAGGAACAAAATTGAGTCATTTGTTGAGACGTGGATGGATCTAGACTGTCATACAGAGTGAAGTAAGTCAGAAAGAGAAAAACAAATGTCGTATATTAACGCATGTATGTGGAACCTAGAAAAATGGTACAGATGAGCCAGTTTGCAGGGCAGAGGTTGAGACACAGATGTAGAGAACGGACATATGGACACCAAGGGGGGAAAACTGCGGTGGGGTGGGGATGGTGTTGTGCTGAATTGGGCGATTGGGATTGACATGTATACACTGATGTGTATAAAATTGATGCCTAATAAGAACCTGCAGTATAAAAAAACAAACAAACAAAACAACTAATACTAAACTTTCATTGGGTTATTTGTGTGGAAATATATTAATATAAATGTTTCAGACATTACATGAAATTTCTAAAAATCTTATATGTTCTGGTATAATGTTATAAGTCATAATCCTAGTTATTACCTTAAAATGTATATCTCAGGAATAACTAATTTTCTTGTCAACTGCATTATTATGAACTTTCATCAAATTTTTAACTGTGGTCAAAAAACAAAAACAAACAAACAAAAAAGTAGGCAAATTGAAACAAAGGGACTAAGAGTAGATGGGAAATTTACAAAGGAATAGCAAGATGGCAGATGTAAATATAATTATAATAATAATTGCACTGAATATAAATGAGCTAAACACCAATTATCTGACTGAATTTTAAAAACAACTATATGCTGTTTAAAAAAGAAATATTTTAATATAAAGATGAAACAGGTTAAAAGTAAAAAGATGGAGATATTTAATTCCACATATGAAGGACTTTTACAGGAATTGTCTTCCAACTGTAAACAATGTGGGACTTAGGTAAAATACATGAAAAATCTGTTTTTGACATTTGACCATAGGGAGCACAAACAGTGACCTCTAGAAGAACGGAAACAAAGGAGTACAGCACTATAATTTCCCTGAGTAACTTCCTGGAGGCAATTTCCAAGTTGAAGTGCAGGGAGCTGAAACCAAAACAGGGCCCTGAAGGCTTGCTGAGTTGAAAAGACTGAGATCAAAACATGGAGGATTGCAAGACAGAATTTCTGAAGCACATTTTAGAAGAGGGAGTTCCACAGAGAGAAGAAGAGAGTTCTCAAGATATACAGAGGGGTTCCCTCAAATCTTTGGCTGAATACTGGTCTAGGCTTGTACGTGTTGGATCTCCATAAGGATGAAGAAACAATCAGTGAAGTGTAGGCTGCACATTTTCTGAAGCTCATACAAAGCCTGGAAGTAGTTTGTGTTCCCACAAGCCAGAGTAGCGAGTCCTCATACACAGGGCATCAGGTAGAGTTCTCAGAAAGTTATTGCCTTAGAGTGGGGATAAATTAGCTCTATACTAAAGGTAACCCTGGGTATTCCCTAAAATAGTATACAAATAAGCCTTGAAAATATAAAACTTCCTGACAAATATAACTGCCTGCCAGAATAAAACCCTATGCTCTATAGAGGAATTTAACAAAATCCACAACCAACAATGTAAAAATCACATTTGGTATCCAATTCAAAAAATGCCAGGCATTCAAGAAAAGAGAAAGTATAATCCAAAGAACAATCAATAAAAACAGTGCCAGAAATGAGAGAAATGATAAATGTAGCAGACAAAAAGCCATTGCAAATATGCTTCATACATCCAAGAATGTAGAAGAAAATGCAAACATGATGAATAAAGAAATGTAAGCTTTTAAAAAGACCAAAATGAAACTTTTAAATGCAGTATCTGAAATAAAATAAATATACTGGGTGGGATTAGCAGTAAATTACATAAAAGTAAAGATTAGCAAACTTGTTGAAGACAACAATATATATAACCAATATTTAAAGAAGCATAGAGATAGAAAAAGACAGATACAAAAAGATACAAAAAGGAAAAAGCAAGCAGAGCATCAGTAACTTGTGGGATGATAACAGATGGTTTAACATTCATGTAATTGGAGCCTGAGGAAGGGATGTGCATGGGAAAGAAGGTTGCAGAAAAAAAAATTGAAGAAATAATTTTTTTCCAAATATGATTAAAATAATAAGCTCCAAATCCAAGTTTCTTAAAGAACCTCATATAGACTAAATATAAAGAAAATCATACCAATACATTTGATAATTAAATTGCTGAAAAAGAAGCAATAAAAATAAAATCTTAAAGGCAGCTAATTTTTTAAAAATTACATGGAGGGTAACAACAATAAGAATAACAGCAAACTTCTCATAAAAAACTTTGCAAGCCAGAAGACAATGGAGAAACATTATCAAAATACTGAAAGAAAAAAATCAACCTAAATTTATATACTTACCAAAAATATATCTTAAAACTATGAAGGTAAAATATAGATTTTTCAGACAAACAAAAGCTGACAGAATTAATTGCCAATAGATGCCATTATAAGAATTATTAAAGAAAATTCTTCAAGCAGAAGGAAAATAATAGTAAATGGAAATTTGATCAAAACAATAAGTACCTATCAATACTAAAATAATATGTAGATAGTAAAAATGCCTCCAAATACATGAAAACATATGACTGAAATGGTAAATAGAAATATCCTCAATTATAGTTAAAAATTTTACCATGTCAATATTAGTATTTGATAGAAAAATTAGAAGACTTGAACAACACTACCAAAAGATTTATCTAATTGATATTTATAGAATATTTCATTCAACAACAGCAGAATACATATTGTTTTCAAGTACAAATAGAATATTCTGCAAGACAGGCCATATTCTGGAACATTAAAGTTAACTTGACTTTAAAAGAATTAAAATCATATAAATAATATTCCCTGACCACACTTGGACAAAATAAGGAAATAACAACAGAAGGAAAATTCCTAAATATTTGGAATTTAAACAACACACTTCCATATAGTCTCTGAATCAAAGAAGAAATAACTAGGGAAATTAGAAACTATTTTGAACTGAATGAAAATGAAAACACAGCTTATCAAAATTTCTGAGATGCAGTACTCAGAAATAAATTAGTAGCATTAACAGCTCCTATCAAGCAAGAATAAAGTAATAAATCAATTACCAAAGCTTTCACCTTAAGAAACTAGAAAGAGAAAAGAAACTGAAGCCAAATAAAGTAGATGTGAAGAAAAAAAATATAATAAAGGCAGAAATAAATGAAATAGTAAATGGACATACAATAGAGGAATTCAATGAATCAAAAAACTGATTCCTTGACAAGATCAATAAATTTGATAAACTTCTAGCCAGAATTATGAAGGAAAGAAATACAAATCACCAAAATCTGGTTGAAAGAGGGGATATTAATATAGACACTGTAGAGATCAAAAGGAAAATTAGGGAATATAAGGAAAAATTTATAACAGTAAATACAACGACTTAGGTGAAATAGACAAATTCCTTGAAATATACAAATTAAAAGGTCATTCAGATAAAATAGAAAACCTGAATTTATATGTATTAAATTAATAGAATACATCATAAAAAATAACTTTCCACAAATTATACTCCAGGGTATTATGCTACACTGGTGATCTATTGAACATTTAAGGAAGAAATAATACCTATTCTACACAAAGTCTTCCAGAAAATACAAGAGGAGAGGAAACATCTCAACTCATTTTATGAAGCCAGCAATAACCTAAAACTAGGTATTGCATTACAAGAAAAGAAGCTATAAACAATATCTCTTTTGAATACAGATTCAAAATTATTTAATGAAACTAATAGACTGAATCTACCATTATATAAAGGAGGTAACACATCATGACTCATTAGAAATTATGTCACAAATTCAAGGTTAACTTTCAAATTTTAATCAATTCTCCAAGTTAAAAGAATTGAGGAGAAAATCATATGCTCATCAAAGTATATGGAGAAAAGTTATTTGAAAATTTCGACACCAATACACGATTTAAAATTTTTTCAGCAAATTGAGAATACAAGAGACTTTTCTCAATGCCATAAAAGACAATTATGAAAAATGTACAGGCTACATGTATGTTGTGGAAAGAATTAATGCTTTCACTCTAAGTTTAGAGTGAGAACAAGAGAAGGATATCTGATCTTATCACCTCTTTACAACATTATATTGTCTGTCCTATCCCGTTGAACAGGAAAAAAATACTAAAACATTCAGATTGGAAAAGGTACAAAACTCTCCATTTCCACTCAACAAACCCACAAAGAAATATTAAGGAATCTACGACAATGCTACTAGGAAAAATTAATGAGCTTATTAGCACAGTCACAGGATAAAAAGCATGCAAAAATGAATTCTATAATATTTCTATATACTAGCAACAAACAATTAGGAAGTGAATGTTTAAAATACACCATTTATAATACCATTGAAAAAACATACAATATTGGGAATGAATTTAACACAATAAGTGCAAAACCTCTACACTAGATGATATAAATTATTGCTAACAGAAATTAAAGTAGACCTAAATAAATGGAGGAATATACTGTGTTTATGAATCAAAAGATTCAAGGTTATTAAGATATCAGTCATTCTCAAGTTAAATCTATAGGTTTAAAACAATAGTAATGAAAATTAGAATAGAAAAACTTTTTTGAGAACATGGTGAACATATTCTACAATTTATATGGAAATGTAAAGGACCTGGAAGAGCCAAATGCAATTTTGAAAAAGAGCAAAGAGAATTTACACTTTCTGATTTCAAGACTTATTACCAAGCTTCAGGAATCAAGACAGTGTAGAACTGGTGTAAATATAGACATGCAGATCAATGGAACAGAATACAGAGTCCAGAAATAGACCTACTCTATATTATCAATTGAATTTTGACAAAAGTGCTAGATAACTCAAAGGGGGAAGGACAATCTTTTCAACAAATGATGCTAGAACAATTGTTTATCACATCAGAAAAAAATGGACATCAACCTTTATCTTGCATCATGAACAAATATTAACTCAAAATGGATGGTAGACCCAAACATAAGAGCCAGAAATATAAAACTTCTAGAAGTAAATTAAAGAGAATAATACCCTTGTGACTTTAGGTTAGGAAAATAGTATATAAGACACTAAAGCATAAACAACAAGCATTTTAAAAAATAAACTGGATTTCATTAAAATTTTAAGCTTTTGTTCTTCAAAAGACACTTTAAAAAAATGAAAAGGCAAGACACAGATTGGGAGAAAATATTTGCAAAACATGTCTGATAAAGGACTTGTATCCAGGCAGGACTGGCAACATAATATGTGGGTCCAAGTGCAAAATGGAAATGTGGAGCCCTTAATCAAAAAGCAATATATATAAAGCAAATATATAAAGTTTATTCCTGTAAAAAATATTTTATTACTTATTAAATATAATAGGGACAATTGTGGTTCTAAGTAGAACAAATTAAATTTTTAAATTATAAGAACAAATTTTATCATTCATCATTCATTTTATATTATGCAATGCCAGTTTTAAATGCAAACATAAGAGCATTACTTTTTTATATGAAATCATTGATATTTTATAGCTTATACATGTATAAATATTTGTTCTTATCAGAACAGTAGAAACGCTGCCTAAATTAAGAATTTTCATTATACTTATTGCCATGTGCATGCTCTACCAACACTCTCTACCTTCAACTTATTGATGAGTAAAAAGACCCTAAAGGGAAAAGAATGATGAGTTGGGAAACCATACTTCTTTTCCTTCTATAATCCTTTTCAGAGTAAGTGATAAACACAAAAAATAAATACATAAAAATGCTCAACACCATTCTTTAGTCATAGAGAAATATAAATTAAAACCCACTTTGAGCAATCACACTCTAGAATGGATAAAGTCTTTTTATTTATTTATTTATTTATTTATTGGCTGCGTTGGGTCTTCGTTGCTGTGTGTGGGCTTTCTCTAGTTGCGGCGAGCGGGGGCTACTCTTCGTTGCGGTACACAGACGTCTCGTTGCCGTGGCTTCTCTTGTTGTGGAGCACAGGCTCTAGGTGCGCAGGCTCAGTAGTTGTGGCACACGGGCTTAGTTGCTCCGTGGCATGTGGGATCTTTCCAGACCAGGGTTCGAATCCGTGTCCCCTGCATTGGCAGGTGGATTCTTAACCTCTGCACCACCAGGGAAGCCCCTGGCTAAAGTCTTAAAGACTGACAAAACTAAATATTGGTAAATATGTAGAATGAGTAGAACTCTCATACATTGTTCATGAGAATGCAAAATGGTAGAGCCAGTTTGTAAAACAGGATCACTCTACAGGAAGATATAATAATTCTAAATTTGTATGCAACAAATGACAAATCTTCCTTAAAATATATTAAGCAAATGTCGACAGAACAGAAAGGAGAAATAGATCAATCCACAATTTCCATAGGAGAGTGTAATCTAATTATATTTTAGATAGCAAAATATACAAAAAAAATTTAGACAGGATATAGAAGTTTTGAGCAACATGGTTAATAAACTTCATGTTAATGTTATTATAGATCATCGTACTCAACAACTGCAGAATGCATGCCCATTTCTAGCACCCATAGAATAGATATCAAAATTGAACATGCATTAGGCCATCGGCAAATTTCAATTTTCAACAGAGTTTGTTGTCTGACCATAGCAAAAATTAGGCTAGAGGTCAAGAAGAAAACAATGCTCAGAAATTCTTATATGTGTGAGAATTACAAAATGCATATCAAAATAACACATAGGTCAAAGAATAAATCATACTGAATATTAGATAATACTTCCAGCTAAATGAAAATTAAAATAATATAGAATAAAACATGTGAGATCCAGTTAAATACATGCTCAAACTGAAATATTTAATTTAAAATAATATTTTAGAAAATAAAAAACCTAAGAGGTGATCTCAATAATTAAAAAATAACAACAAATTAAACTCAATGAAAGTATAAGAAAAAAATAAAGATTACACCAAAAATAAAAAGAGGAAAGAAATTTAAAATTGAGATCGACATAGTCAAAGGTTTTTTGTTTTTTTTTAAAGCTATTAAAGTGTATAGGATCTGATGAGACTGATCAAGACTAATATGGAGAAGGCACACATAAACAATATAACAAATACAAAAGGGGACTTTACTATAAATCTCGTAGTTATTAAAAAATCATAATGTAATATTGTGAACAACTTCATGCCAGTACTTAAAACGTTTTGATGAGATGGACTAAGTATCAGGCAAATACATTATAAAATGGATGCAAGAATAAATAGAAATTACAAATATTGTAATACATATTGACAGAATTGTTATATAACTTGAAACCTTTCCCACAAAGAAAATTCCAGGCCTAGATGAATGACATGATGAAATTTATCAGATATTTAAGGAAGAAATTATTTTGATCTTACACAAATTCTTATGGGGAATAAAAAATGAAGAACCTCTCTCCCAACTTATTATATTATGCCAGCATCATCTTGATAACAAAATATGACAAGCAAATCACAAGTAAGGATGAATTATATACCTGTCTCTCAGAAACATTAATGCAAAGATTCTAAACAACATTTAACAAAATGAATTCAGTAATATATAAAAAGTATAATACCTCATAACCAAATTGTTTTCTTCCAGGAATCTAAGATTGATTAAACATTTAAAAACCAATGTAATATACCACAATAACACTTTAAAGGAGAAAATCACATGAACATCTTAATGAATGCTGAAAATATTTAACAAAATATTACACTTATTTGTGGTTTTAAAAAATTCTTGAACCAGGAATTGAATAGAACTTCTTTAATCTTATAAAGGGAAGCTTCCAAAACTTACAGCAAACACTATACTTAATACTGAGATGATTAATGTTTACCTTTGTGATCTAGAAAATACAAGCATACCTGTAACAACTACTAATGCTCTTTTTTTTTTAAAGATGGACATTCCAAAATATATGAAGTTAAAGTAAATAGACACATTTTTAATTGTACTAAGATATTAAGGACTCTGCTCCCAGAGCAATCCCTTAGTCAACTATACTAATCTTGAACAGCAAATTGAAGGTCCTAACCAATGCAATAAGGAAAGGAAAAGAAATAATATTAAGTAACCAGAAAGGAAGAAATAAACCTCTCATGCTCTATGCTAACAATGAATATGTGGTAAATGCAAAATAATCCACAAATTAGTCATTGGAAGCACACTTATGGTTTCTGCATACAGTGCAATTTTTAAAAATTTAATTCTACATAGAACCACAAAACAGAAAACTTTGTATAGAGATATGAGAGAGATGATTTACCATCACATCAAAAAAGATCAAATATCTTGGGGAAAAGAACCATTGAAAACTGTGGAAGACTTCTATGCAGAAATCCATAAAGTGTTATGAAGATAAATCAAAGAAAACCTAAATATATGGAGGGATATCATGTGCTCATGAATTGGAAGATGCAATATTTCAAAGATGTCGATTCTTCCTGTATTGATCTATAGATTCATTATACTTGCAAAGAAAATCTCAATAGGGAGACTGTGGAAATTAACTTGCTTCTAAAATTCAAATGGATATGTAAAAGACCAAGAACAGCCAAAGACCAATCAAAAAAGAAGACCAAGTTTGAAGAATTTGCACTGCAGGATAATGAGATTTACTGAAAGCTGCATCAATTACAATTTTGTGGTATTGTTGCAAGTATAGAAAAATAGGCCAATGGAACAGAGTAGAGCCTAAAACTAGACCTGAATATATATGGACAATTGACTTATGACAAAACTGACACTATTGATAAAGGGAAATCTTTTAAACAAGTGGTGCTATGTTAATAAGATATTCATAAGGAAAAAATGAAATTTAACATCCAAATCTCAAACTGTAGACAAAACTCAATACCAAATGGATTGTATATCTAAATGTGAAAGGCAAACAAGAAACTTCTGGAAGATAACAGGAGCAAATATCTTCAGGTATTGAGATAGGGTAATATTTTCAATTCATACACACATACATACACACAAGAATATATATTAAAAGAACAGTCCTTTGATGCACATTTTAAATTTATACATAGTCCAATTTTATTTTTTGTCTTATTGCCAGTGCCTTTGGTGGCAGATCCAAGAAATCATTGCCAAATCCAATGTCATAAAGCTTTCCCTGTATTCTTCTAAGAGTATTATAGTTTGAGCCCTTATATTTAGGTATTTGACACATTTTGAGTTAATTTTTGTGTATGGTGCAAGGTAAGGTTCAACTTCATGCTTTTGCACGTGGATATGCCATTTTCCCAACACAATTACCTGGAAAAACGCTCCTTTTTGCCACTCTTGGCACCTTTGTGGTCAGAACAATTAAGATCTAGTTTCTTAACAACTTCGAGGCTTATAATACAGTATTGTTGACTATAATCACTAGGCAGTACATTAGATCTCCAGGTCTTACTTATCTACTGGTTGCAAGTTTGTAACCTTAAACAAAATCTCACCAATCCCCCCACCCACCAGTCACTGGTAACCACCATAGAATGTTTTTACAAGTTTGGCTTTTTTAGATTCCATGTGTAAGTGATGTCATACAGTATTTGTCTTTCTCTCTCTGACTTAATCTCACTTAGCATAATGCCCTCAAGGTCCTACTTTTTGTTGAGTTGAGCTACACTTTCCATGAACCCTGTGCATTTCTATTTATTCTGATGATAACTGAAGAATCAAGATTCTGTATTTTTAAACAAACTGTAGAAATTACAATGCTGATGACTATCTACCCCTGAAAAGCCAGGCAGTCTAATATCCTCATCATTTATACTTATTCAAGTTAAAGAGAATATTTTACATAGAAATATTTTCTTGTCATGAATGAAGAGGTACAGAGATATGATTAAAAGCTGAACAACTACATTTTATTACAGCTACCCAATGTGGCCGTTTCTGTAAGCTTCTCCAGAATTATGGAAGATCTGAAACACATATAAATGCGTACACACACACACACACACACACACACACACAGAGCATTTTTCAGTTGGTCTGTTGAGAAGTGAAATGCTTTGGGATTAGGGGGAGATGAAAATTCAAAGGAAGGTAACATTGCAATATCTCAGGCAACTTGTTCATGCATTTGATAAGACTGATGTCTTGCGGAAGCTGAGAATAGGACTACTGTATAACTTGATTACTCAAACTGATTCATGGATTGAGCAATGTTGCCAGGGCACATACTTTTCTGTGTGATGCTTATTAGATATTCCAAAATCCATTCCACTTGTGAAGCAGAAGCCACACTTTACTGTGCTTTCTGAATAGATAAAAATTACTAATGTCAGTGGTTGAGTTGGTATATTTGAATAATGATCACACCAAGAGGTTTGAGGTACATCAGTCTATTATGATAGTATCATCTTCATGACCATGCTGTGATGTGTAAAACAACAGAGAAGACAGTCTCATATATTTGAAAGCCATGGTAAGAGGGAACATGGCATAGTCACCAAATCTCAGAGCATGCAACTCAGCCCTTTTTTACTTCCTCAGACACTTGGGTTTTAGAAGACATGGGTTTAGGTTATTATAGGACCTAAGTTTTTCACTAAGATTCTAATCCTAAATTTGTATACCTTCATGCTGCACACTAGATAAATTAATAAAAAGGAATCAGTTCAAGCCTCCCAATTTGTTCAAAGCAGTGGATACCAACCACAAATTAGCTAGCTGTGCTTGGGAACAATGACTGATCATCAAGGTCAGAAAAGAGAACTGACATTAATATGACAAGATGGTCACACAAGTGAACAACAGCACATGTGTGGTGAGGGTCAAAGCAGTAATTCCTACTTTGGAGGCTTTCTCTTCCAAAGGGGACAATAACATGTAAATAAGTAACAAACCTGCATAGCTCACAAATCATAGGTTGGGTTGATTATGTGTACAAAACTTCCACAAAAGTAAACAAAAGCTTTTTAGAGGTAATAAGACCTCTGTCTCCAATATTTTGCATTGTCCCTGGACTGACCATAAAAGCTTGCGACTACAGAGGAAATGGTTTGGGTTGTTGGTATAGCAATCTTTTATTGAGTGGCTAATTATATTTTAGGCAGTGAATATGTTAGCACACTGACTCCAGGTAAGTGGATTTGATTAATTCTGGTTTGGCAAATCTGAGAGAGCTTTAGAAACGAGTTGACATTTGTGCTGAGCCTTAAAGTATAGGCAGGGATTTCAGGGAGTGGTTTCCCAAGCAAATGGCATATCTTTAGAAAAGACAGAGTTGGGAAACAATGAGCATATTCAGGAGAGGGGTGTGACCAGAACTGTGTCTTCAGGGGTTAACTTTGAAGGAATATGAAGGGTGGAGGAAGAAATTAAAGACCATGAAACTACTTTTCTTAGGTATTAAACATTTTGAACAGTCTACAATATTTTCATTGAGCTTTTACTATATCTACAGATGACAGATTCATATTATGTCAAGAAGAGAGGATTTTAGCATTCCTATAATCTTGAGACTGATCTATTAATGGTCATAGAGAATTAGGATAATCTTTTTCTACAAAATTTTCTTTGATGTCATGTCACAAGACTAACAAACGTTTGCTGGGCCATGCAGAGACAATGGGACATAGGGGAATTTTAACAAACAGACTTTGCTAGGCTCCTCCTTGTCTACCACACCTAGTTCATAGTATAGTTACCTATGGTGATAGCTCCCTTTCTGGAACAGGTCCTCTATCTACATTCTTTGAGGCAGTTAGGGGGAAGGTCAAAGGTTCTTCCTGAGTATTTTGGGCCTTGATTGTTTTCAGCTCAAAATAATCCACAGGCCAAAGAGACATTTTGGGGTGGCAAATTTTGCTCCCCTACATGGGCATAGGAAACTGAGCAGGTATTTTTCAGAAAAGAAAGAGATATGATTTATCTTACACTACCTAATAAAAACCAAATTAATAAAATGAATGTATCCAGGCTGGTGGAACAATGTATTGAATCATAATGTTATCAAGCTTGGTCAAACCTGCATGGGTGGTTTATAGCTGTGGTTTCCCAGCTACAGGCAACTATGCCCTATTATTCATTGCTGAATGCTACACCTCAAGAGTATCTTTAACCAGCACCTTCTGCACTACCTTTCACATTATCTTCTGTAGACCATAGTAAGTGCTAGGATTCATGTAAGTAGGAAACCTATGGAGGGAGCCAATGGAACAGAGTCATCTAGTCTGTTTGCCGGTCCTGCCCCTAATGTTTGTGAGGCCCAGAGTAAAAGTAAAGGTGGAAGCACATATAACATATACCTAGATATTTAAAATATATAAATCAAGATACTAAAATATCAAATATTAAATAAAGTATGTTGTACTCCCCTATGTTGACAAATACACCTGCATAAAGATCTGGAAGAACAGGCTCAAACAGAATTTTTGGACTCCTTGGAGTTCCATGTAAGAATGTGCCAGTGTGGGTGAAAAATTTTCATGTTCATCTTCCCACCACCAGCTATATCCAGCACTTAAGGGTCCTCACACGTGACAGTCTAAATATACAAACAGACAATGGCCAGACCATACATGGCAGTAGAACACTAATCCACAGCCTCTGCAGCAGTCAGCCCAGAATGGTCAGTACTTGATTAATAACTGCCAGCTTTCCTAAGTTTTGTCTCCACTTCTTATTCAGGACCAGTTAGAGAAAGCCAAATATGCTCCCCAAGCCAATCACATTGGATGCCCTGCTTCTCATTAACACATCTAACACTTTCTCATACCAATAACCTCCCATCAGAGCACACCTGAAATCTTCCTTTTTTTCAGAGATAAAGCATTGCCACTTCTTTGCCTGTCTTTAAGTTACTGCCAAACATTAGTGAAGGTAGGTGATGCCCTTGCTATAGCAGGTGCTGAATAAACAGCCTCCGTTCTCACTTGAGTTATCTTCATTTATTTTCACATGTGTGTATGAGTGAGGACACTCCAGCCTGCAAAACAAAGCTTTACCTATACCTCCCACAAACAGTGGCCTTGTAGCCGCTGCTTGGGCCTCAGAAAGACCCAAGAAAAGAGGCCTGATTCGATTATGAAAGTGGATTGAGTACCATTGGAGCAAGGAATTCTAGGGTCTTGAGTAACCTGAACAGTCTAGAAAGAGACGGTACATATTCCAAGTGAATACACAGTTGGTTCTGCAGACCTCCCACCCAATGGAAAGAGGTGCAGCTAGAGTAGGGCCAGGGCAGGGTCCTGAATCCAGGGCAGGGGGCTCCTTTTGCCTAAGTCTAAGGATGATACTGGCATAATACCAACTATTTTGAGCCAAGGTCTCAACTTGAAATCTATCTAAATTTTTAAAAATATGACTCCTCCCAAATAGGAGTTAGAAAACCTCCTTAGTGCTCTCTTGGTGTCCTGTGCTACTCTAGTCACAGCATTTATACTCTTTTGTAAATTGCATTTGCTTGCCTTATATACCTTTAAGGCAGGCATCTCATTCATCTCTGTGCCCTGAGGGCTAACATAGAGTCAGAATTCAATTAATTATTATTTGTTCACAAAAAATGATCAACTATAAGTAAAAGCACAACAATTTTTCCTCTCCTAATTCAAAGAATGAGATGGCTAAATATTTATTTGGCTTTACTAGATTCAAAGTCTTACTCCCTACGTTGGAGAGAAACTGGCAATTTTAAATGACTCCTTTACTGCCATAAATTCTAATATTCAAAGCTTGTTGCAAAATATGTCTGTGTTTTGAGCGGGAAAATGTTTTCCATTGTTTTTCTCTGGCTGGAGAGTTAGGGGAAAGTCTGAGAATTCTGAAAGGGGTGATATAATCACAGTTCTGAGGACTTTTTACTTTAGCTGTTAGTTTTAAATTGCATTTTTATATTGTAAGGCACCTAGGGAAGAATTGGCCTGATAGATGCAATATAAGTGAGAAATATTTTAAAAATACAGTTCTGGAGCCTGATAACAGGATTTCTACTATATTGTTGTTGTTGTTTGGTTTTGTGTTGTTTTGTTGTTGTTCTCATTGTTTTCAGTAGGGATTATCTTCAGGACAATTTAAATCTAATTTTTATTGAGGCACTAAGTACACCAAAGCTCTTCTGCAGACCAATTGATTAAAAGTTAATTTTACATTTTCCCAGAAAGTAGGGCAGGTACCTCCTAAGGAATAGCAGCAGGCTTTCACTTTAATCACCCGTGAGCACTTCCCATGGCTCCATTTGGAATTTTATGGAGAATTACAAAAGTCCTGGCAATGATATCCCCATGGGAATAGAGAAAGATGAAACTACCCTTGCCAATTTTGAATCTTGGCTGGAGCTAAGACATTAGCGTTTGAAATCAATGGTATAGCATGAAGGAGAAAAAAATGCCTGATAAGCAGCTTCCCATTATTCCAGAATCATTGTGAACAGAAAATACAGAAAATTCCAAGTGAATGGATTGGAATGTTCTTGCAGAAATAATGTTTCTGTGGGTTATTTCCTTTTTCAAAAGGTGTCAAAAGTGTACCTGGACCTTGCTGATTAGGAAAGAACTTCCACAGAAAGAAAAAACACCTCTTCTATGCTCCGTAAAATATGCATGCTAGGTCTTCATTTATTTTGAAAAATAAATCTTCTCCTCTTAACTGGTAAAGAAACATGGATTCCCTCCTTTATTGAACTCCCTGAATTGAAAGCAAGCCCAACTATCTACAACTATAATATACAGCCTCAAATGGTCATTCAGTGTAAAGGATAATTGTAGCTTCATAAAATAGTTATTTACTAAGCTGTATACTAAGAGATCATAGCAATGCTTACTAAAAGGAAAAGATTTCTTCATCTCTCTCTTCCCCAGTATCTCACCCTCCCTATAGATGAAATATCTGTCACTAAGAGAATATGTAATTTCCTTAGCATTGAATTTCCAGACTTTAGCCGTCCATGTGATTGCTCGATTCTTCTTGAAAGCAGGTGAAAATATTCATTGTAATAGAAAAAACTTCCTCAATAACTGAAAAAAAAATAATTGCAAATGATGTTTAAGAGAAGGGAACCATGTTGGCCCACTGATTTGTTGAAAAAATGCAAGACTTTAATAAATAGATCTGGCTTTTTGTGCTAACACTGATGCCATATAACTATGTGACCCTGGGAAAAATCATGTACTTTCTGTTTCTCAGTTTCTCTATTTTTGAAACCTTGACAATACAAAATTGTCAAGGTTTCAAAAAATTTAGAGTGTAGTTATAAGGAGACATGAAATAAAATTATTATTGTTGTTTGCCTTCCTCTCAAGAAAACACTATGCAAATCCAAAGAATCAGTAGAATATAAAGAATGACGTGCTGAATCAAACCAAGAATCTCTGTAATAATTCTCTACAGTGCCAAAGAGACATGCTTCTCCCATACAGCCAGATAAGAACACCAACACGTGTTATCCTAAATATCATTATTTTTTCATTAATAGCCTATAATGAATCTATCATTTGATATTCTTTCTAAACCACCTTGAATTTATTTCCTTTCTTTTTTTCCTTCCTTCTTTCCTTCTTTTCTTCTTTCCTTCCTCCCTCCTTCCCTCCCTCCCTCCCTCCCTTCCTTCCTTCCTTCCTTCTATTCTTTTGCTATTCCTATATCCCTTCCTTCCAACATTTACTGAGGACCCAGTATTATTCGAGGCAATAGAAAAATACAGAGGAGAAAAAAATGGAATTCTAGAAGGCTTAAAGAAAATGAAATATGTTACAATAGGAAGCTACAAGTATTTTCACTTGACTGTATCTAAGGGTATAAAAGGAAGAGTGATAAGAAATGAAGCTGGAGAAATAGGCAGGGGCAGATCAAGGAGGACCTTAGGTACTCTCTACAGGGGTTTCTATTTTATCCTATAGGTGATATAGAGCTAGTGAAGAATTTAATATTTTTGAACATTTTTATTCTGTCAACTGTGAGGGGAAAGGTAAGGTAAGTAAAAACTTTTGGTAGGAAAATCAGTTATGAGAGTGTTTCAAGAACATTGTTGAAAGATGCTAAGAGTGTGAAACCAAGATCGCTGCACTGGAGATGGTGAAGAGGGGGCAGAGTTGAGATACATAGAAGGAAGAACAGAAGGGATGGATTGACTGTACGTAGGATGTGAGAAAAAGGGAGAATTAGGATGATTATAAGGAGAAGGTGCAGTTTGGGGAGACAACGAGTTCACTTTTAGACATGTGTAATTTGATTGTGAGCCCTTTGTAAGGAGAGAGCCTGTAGGGAGATAATATCTCAGTGTTTTCACATATGCTGTTTCCTCACCCTGAACATTAATTTTTTTTTTTTTTTGGCTGTGCCAAGCGGCCTGTGGGATCTTAGTTCCCTGACCAGGGGTCGAACCCGCACCCCCTGCAGTGGAAGTGCAGAGTCTTACCACTGGACCACAGGGGAAGTCCCCTGAACATTAATTCTTAATCTCTTGGTTTGGTTAATTCTTCTTTATCTTTTAGGTCTTATCTTAAATATTATTGCTCAAAGAGGTTAAGTGCTCATTTATTTGCTATCACAGCATTCTGTAATTTTCACTCCTAGAACTCCTAATTCTTCATTTATATTTATCTGTATCAATATTTAACATTCATCTCTTCCAGGAAATGGTAGAATCCATGAGAACAAAGGTAATGCATCTGTATTCTTTTCTGCTATATCCCCAGAGCATAGAACAGTGCCTGATGAAGATAAATGATTCTTTTTGTTTTGTTTTGTGTTTTACTTTTTTATTTTTTTATTTTTATTTTTTAAACATCTTTATTAGAGTACAATTGCTTTACAATGGTGTGATAAATGATTCTTAAATGACTAAGTCTGAGCTTGGCTTTAGAGGAGAGCTCTGCCTAAAGGCAGAGTTGTATAAGGTATTAACATAATTACTGATAGGAGGTTGACCAAACAAAGCCATGAGGGTGGATGGAATTGCCTAAATATTATGCATAGAATGGCACAAGCATACAGCATGAAGGAAATTAGAAAGTAAGTTCCATGAGATAGGAACATTGACTTGTTCGCTTCTGTATCTACAGAGTTTACAACAGCATCTGGGATATATAGAGCAGTCACATATTTGTTGAATGAAAGAATGAAAACATGAATGAAAAACATCTATATTTAAAGGCCTGAGAGCTCTTCACATATGTGGACTTAGTTATGATGCTTCCCTTACATCTCCTTTCTCTGTGCAAAAATTCCCTGGTTTCCTCTACCACCCTTCCCATATAGTTTACAGATCTTTTACTTCCTCACCCCCTCTCCTGTCAAAAGACCACATCACTCTTAAAAGGCATTTCTCCAACAAGTGAACCCAACATTCACAATGTGGTCTGACCATTGGAAGAAAGTAAACTCCTTTTTTGTGGACCTTACACCTAGGTGAATGCAGACTAGTTCACAATTTTCATAGCAACAATACATCTCTCACATTCACTCTGAGTCAACAGAAGCATCTGTTTAACATAAGCAGCTCTTAAGGAGTTTTACCCTTCTCCTACACTTTGCAGTAAATTTTTACTATCTAGTAGAATTCATCACTGTAGCTTTGATTTCTCATTTCAGCCTGTCAGATTTTTTTCTATTAAATCTTGGTTCTTTATTAGTATTCTGTCAAGCTATGTCATCCACAAATTTGATAAGCTTATCTATGTTCTTTGTCTTAATTAAATTTTTTGATAAAAATGGAAATGATTAAGTTCAATATCCAAGCGCTATAATTCTCCACTAGGGACAAACCCTCCAGATACAGATCCCATCTATGAACCAATACTCTTCATGTATATTATGAAGTCTCCTAACTCACATCTCTTTAACTCCACACTTCTCTGCATTGTAATTCCATTCAATTTCTATGTAATAAACAACTATTATTTGCAAAACAATATGATGGCCAGGATATTATACCAGGATAGTATGTGAATTTTTCTTCAAAATGTAGCTGAAATCCTGATTCATTATGTCTATGGCATCTTCTTAATCTACAAACCCAAAAATAATGGCATATTTAGTTGCACTTATATCATAAGACCCTAAACTCTATCACTTGAAAATCTTGGATCTTCAGTTAAGTATTGCTATCGACATATGCCACATATACATACAGCATGTGCTCTGAGGAGAGAACACATATAATATAATAAAGCTTAATTGATTGAGGTGTATTTCACCTTTTTTTTTTCCCATGTCAGGATCATGACACTCTAGTGAAGTAGTTAAAAAAAAAAAAAAAGTCAATAGGGCTCAGAAAGGAAAGTAAAAGAATAAAGATGAACAATCACCTACTGTATTGTGTTGTCTAGGATCTGCCCTGAGTTACACAGAGTCAAACCAAAAGGATGGCCATCGAGGAGAAGTCCTTTGCTGAAAACAGACCTCTAAATTTAATAGAGTCCATTAGAGTATCTGGTTAGATTTATCTCAAAGGATGGATATTTCAGAAAGTTCCTCTATGTACTGCTTTTCAGAAGAGTAAAGGCTATCCTTTGCAATGTTGGACCTTTTTTTAAAGAAGCTTTATGGCATGGTCTTAGTTACATATTCTTTTTCTTTTAATGTCACTGAAGCAGTATTACAGGTCTGATAATGAAAGAAAATAATGAATGGTTTTAGAAAGTACTAAGGAATTAGAGGAGAAACGATATTAAAGAGGAAGCTGTCTATTTCAGTAGAGCTTACCACTTCAGTTTAGATATAATGTTTAAAATATTTGTCAATTAGTTGACAATAACATAGAATAGAGAATGTTCCAGAACTTCTAGGTAGTGAAAAGAACCAAACTTTATCTTTCTCACCTCCCGCCTAAAAAACTTGGTTCAGCCCTTTGCCATTACTAATTAGTTTTATGATGAAAACAGAAACCAAAACTGTTGTAGAAGCAGAAAACTTACTTTTATGCTTGAATGATCATCTCTAATGATTATGCAAATAAAATGACAAATCTGCCATTTTTATTACTCTAGCTGTACCTCGAATCTGCAGGATTGTTTCCCAGATGAGAGTTTAATGGCAACTCAGGTTACACCCACTTTCCTTGTAGCATGTAAGAAGGAGTCCTGTATTGGGAAATGTGAAACCTAGGTTCTACCTCCTCAGGTCATAAGGTCATGACTCTGAAGATGTTTAAGCAAAGACCTCAACAGAGATCATTCTTCACATAGCTGAATGCAAGAAAGGGCCTCCACCCAAGAACTCTAAAGACTTTCAATATCTATGTCGAAAATACCTTTGACACATAGGTCTAACTTACTCTTTTAAAATGAAACAAACAAACAATTATTATAAAAAGTGTTCTATTGAAACTATGTGTGAAACAATACTAAGATTTACTACTTACATGTAGTGTTTAGTATGTCAAGCACTGCACATATGTTAGCTCTTCTAGTTCTCACAATAGTTCTATAATCATTCTCTTATCACAGACAAGGAATGTGAGACATAGAAAAGTTATTCAGTTTTCCTAGGATCACATCGTCTGTAAGTGTCCAAGTCAGGCTATAATCAAGGCAAAACTGAACCCCATGTTCTAAAACTACTAAACTATATTGCCTCTTAATGTGCGACTTAGAAAAAGATTAGGCCTCATTAAAATCAACCACTAAAATACTGTCAACTATTAAATAAGTTGTAACATAATTGCTGATGAGAGGAGAACTGGAACTTTCTACAGTAGGTAGTAGTCACAGGAAAACTGATTTTTTGTGTTGTTTTCTGTTCTGACAGTGGAAGATATATATGTGTTTACCTTGGCTTCATTCATATATACAATGTCACTTGGCTTCTTTCTATATATAGGCCATGCCACTGAAGATGTTTTCTATGTATAGAAGGAAGCCAAGTGATATTGTAAAATCTAATTGGAGAAGGCCAGGTTGAGCTAACCAAGTTCTTGACTATGTAAAGAGAAGGCAGCAACTCAATTAATATAAAAGAAAGAATGTTAGGACTGATGTTTAATGCATATGTGTGACTGTGGAGAAACATTTTCGAAATTGGATAATTTCCTCAGAATATCTAATTGATAATAGTTTTATTTTCAGAAGGCCCATGTCTGTGCATAGGCATTCTCTTTCTTTGAAATTTGTTACGTATCTGTGCTTATCTACTTTTTAAATTTAAATATATTTGACATATAACATTGTGTAAGCCTAAAGTGTACAACATGTTGATTTGATACATTTATATACTGCAGTATGATTGCCATTGTAGTGTTGGCTAACACCTCTATTATGTTACATAATTATCATTTCTTTTTTGTGGTGGGAATAATTAAGATCTAGTCTCTTAGCAAGTTTGATGTTTATAATACAGTATGCACTGTTGCCTATAATCACTATGCTATGCATTAGATGCCCAGAACTTATTTATCTACTAGTTGCAGTTTTGTACCCTTAAACATCCTTCTCATCCCCCCAACCCCAGACCCTGGCAACTACCATTCTACTCTCTGTTTTTACAAGTTTGGTTTTTTTTAGATTCTACATACAAGTGAGATCATATAAAATTTGTCTTTCTCTGACATCTCACGTCTTATTAAGCATAGTTATAGGTCTCAGAGAAAAAGTCTAATTGGTAAGACTAAATTTCAAATCTCTGAGAAATTAGTTTCTATTCAAACTCCTAACTGGTAGCAATTTCCAGACCTGTGGTCATAGTGTTCAAAGATGAAAGAATCATCTTCTAGGGGGCATAGAGTGCAAAACCCACCCATTTCAATAACAACAATTATCACACTATTGTGTTAACACCACTGCTACTTTATATTCCCCTTTAATCATTATCCACAAGGATGAATCAATCTACTGCAATAGGATATGACTGACCAAAGTTTCAAAGCCTATGAAACACTGACAAATCTGAATGGATTTGAAATCTTTCATTTTAGTTTCAGGTTAATTATTTTCCTCTGCTACTGTCCCCATTCGGCTTCTTTCTAGCGTTATTTAGGTAATTAGTGCTTATCTCCTTTTAATAATAGTTCTTCAATAGGCATTGTTGAGATTCTATTTCAAAGGTACTTTGAAAACCATACTTTAGTGTATTGATTGAAAGTGAAATACTAATGTTGATAAAATGACTTATTTAACTATTGTTCTTTCTTTACTTTTATATAAATGAAGGGTATGGACAGTGAGCAAAACATAGTTAACTTGAGGATGGTCACTTAGTGCACATTCTATTACTACATCGATAAAAAAGCCAGACCGGCTAGTTGTACTCCTACACACGCACACACACACACACACACACACACACACATACACAAACACAACAAACAAAATAATTTAGCAAAAGAAGAAAAAGAAGGAAAAAAATAACCATAGAAGACTACGGTTCATCACTGATTACCTAAACTGTGTACTTAGCAAAGTAATGCCTCAAAAGTAATTTAAAGGATATCTTCATAGACAGATAAAATCATTCTGATATAGGAAAAAGAAAGAAACAAAATTAATTAACAAGTTGCAAGCTTTGGTTGACAGACTCTCTCAGTTTTATTTTCTATTATAGATAAATAGTATCCTAACAAAGAGAATCACTTTCTTCCCAGGTTACGAAAGTAGACCTAGGAGGTTGAGGACCTTCAAAATAACAATTGAATTTAAACCCCCTTTCCTGTTACTATATTGATTATACTCAGGTGAAAGTTAATATTTAAGCTAAAATCATTTATTGGTTTATATATTCCAATTCAAAGACAAAACATAACATTTTCACGAGTACATATTCTATCTAATTCTATCTAGGTTTCAAACTGTGATGGACAGTGCCTAGAAGTTCCAGAAATATTTGACCTAAATTTTATTTGTCTTTATTTGTCTTAATGAATTTACCACTTAACAGAAAATGCACACTCTAATATGTAACACAACACATTTTAACTTCTTGCTGAGACCCCTATCCCATTAACTCATGCTATCAAATTACCACATTTTTCTGTAGACCTGGGAATAAAACAGCTCCTGACATTTCTAGAACATACTTGAGAATCTTTTAGGTATGCCACTGATTAAGTTTACAGGGCTAAACTGGTCTTTAAAAAATACCCAATCCATGATTATGAAAGTAAATTGTATAGGCCAATCTGACTATAGTGTATCCAAACCACACTCAGTTAAATGCCCAGCAAGGCATAGAAACATTTGCTCAGCACATTTGATTCATTAGTAATTTCTGTAGTCAAAAAGGAAAAAAACTATGACATCGTATTGGTTTTAGTACTTATTGAAAATGTTATTGCTTTCTTGTCCAATTTAAATACTTATGCAAGAAATCAAATCAGTTGAAATTGATACTTAAGACTGCAAGACAAGTTGTTTAAAAAAAAAAGCTGTTATCATTTCATCTTCTTAGATGAGTAAATCAGAATTTTCTGTTTTTAACCAAAACAGAGACAGAGGTAAATTAGATGCTGAGGCATGAAAACAGCCTAATTGTTCTCACCAAATGTATTTATAATTAATATTATAATAATTATATACTAATATATGTATGTGTTTTCACATTTTCTTTATATTTATGTTCTTAACTATATATATATATATATATATATAATTTTGTAGATCATTGTAACATTTAATTTGAAAAAAAGTTCCAATGCCAAGCATTTGTAAAGCCCTTCCTTTAATAAAAATAAAACTGGAATTAAAATTTATTTATCAGATGCTAAGAAGGAGCAATAGCAACAACATATTTCAGTCTCTCCATATACTCTATAAAAAGAGAGAGAAGAACTAGATAACAGAACTAAATACCTATGAACCACACTTACAACAGAATATAAGCAGGTGATAAAAATTAGCTGATACCAGATCTGTATGGTATCAAGAAAGCAATAAGGGTGGTATCCAATGAACTTGAGAATGGAGAATCTGAAATAGCTAAGAAATAGTTAAGAGATATTCATTAGAAAGTACAGTGGGCCAATGTGATAACAGCAGCTGAAAATGGAAGGGATTTTTCCCTCTCCAATAGCAGATGAATGTAAGAAGCCCATAGTAAGAAGAATTGAAGCAGCAATATTAGTCTAACTCCTATGAACATTCACATATGCCCCACTCTAGAACACTCTAGCTCACGTCTAGAACAGACCCTATGGTGAGGAGAAACTTTTGGGAGTAGAATAAAAATTGAGCAAGATAGGGACAATAGAGAAAGAGAAGCTATTCAAGGTGGGGGAAGAAAATAGAGCTAGGAAGTCTCAGACAGCAAACAGTAATATTTTGGAACACTATGAAAAAAACAACAGGAGAAGGAAACCTGTTAAGTTTATAAGAACTTTCCTAAATCCTGCCTGTTTAAAAAAAAAAAATCAAGAAAACTAACTACAAATAAAAGTAAGCAAGAGAAAATTATCAAAATCATTTCATGTCATATCAAAATGAAACTATATTCACAAGTTGCACAAGAGTGAATAAATAAAACAGTTAATTTCTTAAGAAAAATAAAAGAAAAAAAGTAAATTTTTAAAATAAAGATAAAGATTTGAAAGAAAGTAAAAAATAATAAAAATAGAGAGAATGGACATACAGATATTATCCTTGATGAAGAAAAGCAAAGTAAGGAAACAGAACAAAAATTAAAAAACCCTAATTCAATCAAATGTCCCTCAAAAAATTAATAAAAGATTTGAAACTGCATAATGAAAGAGCATACTATGTACATGAGAATACTGACACAGAAGTACAATCACCATGATATATTTTATTAAAATTACAGGATTTAAAAGAAAATAATATCCTTTTTGCAACTAGAAAGAAAAGTACTATAAAGGAAGGAAAATTAAATTACCATCAGACTTTTTTGACAGCAATGATTTATGCCAGATGAAACTAGTAACATTTTAAAATACTCAAGGAAAGAAATGTGTGCAAATGGTTTTTATATTCAGCAAAACTAACTTTCAGCTTTAAAGTGCATAAGCTTTTATCAAAATACAAGAATTCAGCTAGTATTGTGCCCATGAATCCTTCCTGAGGAACCTAATAGCGAACAAGCTTCACACACAAAATGACTAGAGAGACCTTAATATAAGAATAGCTTATAAGCATTAAGTATTTAGTTACCTGCAGAATTAAGGGTAAATGAGGTACTAAGAGGGAGAGAGGATATTATGTGATGGTTATATGTTTTGACAATAAAGATACAATACAACCATTTTAAAAATAGATGAAAAATAGAGTACATGTAAAAATATTTTAACATTTCAGTAATCATATTGGAGGTAATAATAGTATTGTTATTCTGAGATTAATGTGTATGGAATTAGAGATTTTAAAAGTGAGTAGTTATACCATATTCTAATTTTGTCATCCCCATGCTATGCCCTTAAGGAGCAGAATTTTCAGTGTAGAAGAAAGGAGATATAAATTTTACAGAAAGGAAGTTAATTAAAACTGTAAACTTGAATGTAAATAGGATATATATATACATTATATATATATATTAATATACATTCTCCTTAAGAATCCATATTGATTCTCCTATCACATTCATGGATACAGATGTATACATGCTTAAGAATCTTGAAAGTGGCCAAGATGGGAGAGTAGGAAAACCCTGAACTCACCTCCTCCCATGGGCACACCAAAATTATAATTAATTACAGAGTAACTATCAATGAGAATTACCTAAAGACTAGCACAAAAGCTTTTCTACAACTAAAGATATAAAGAAGGAACCACAGTGAGACGGCTGGAGAGGCAGAGATGCAGTATAATCAAGACCCATACTCCTGGGTGGGTGACTGACAAACTGCAGAATGATTACAGTTGCAGAGGTTCCCCCCAAGAAGCAAGGGGTCCAAGCCCCACATCGGGCTCCCCAGCCTAGGCATCCTGCACCAAGAAGACGAGCCCCCAGAATGTTTGGCATTGAAGGCCAGTGGGGCTTACTTTCAGGAGAGCCAGAGGGCTGTAAGAAATAGAGACTCCACTCTTAAAGGGGACATACAAATTCTCATATGCTCCGGGGTTGAGGGCAGAAGCAGTAATTTGAAAGAAGCCTGGGTCAGACCCACTGGCTGATCTTGGCAAGCCACCCAGAGAGGCAGGAGGCATTTGGGACTCACCCTGGGGACGCAGATGATGGCAGCAGCCTTTTGGGGAACTCATCCTACCAGGCAGATGCTGGTGCTGGCAAGTACCATTTTAGAATCCTCCCTCTAGCTTATTAGTGCTAGACCCAGCCCTGCCCTTCAGATGGTCAGCACCAGTCCTGTGATGTCCCACGCCAAGCAGCTAGCTGGGTGAGGACACAGCCACACCCACCAGCAGACTGGCTGCTGAAGGACCACCTGAGCCCCCAGTTACCCCAGGGCCTGGCCCAGTGCAGCAGAGGGCCCAGGACGTAGCCCTACTCACCAACAGGCCAGCACTAGCCCTAGTACCCAGCCTCACCTGCAAGGGGGTGAGCACCAGCACCAGGATCTCTTGTTCCCCAGCCCCACCCATCTGTGGGCCGACACCAACCCCAGATCCCCAGGGCACTACAGTCAGAGACCTCTGGACACAGCTCCATCTACCAGTGAGTTGGTACTACCCCTGGAACCTGGCTTTACCAACCAGGGATGGCATCAGGCCCAGGACATACTGAGGCTGCCCACCAGCAGGCTGACACTAGATTCAGGACCCATGGGCACCACAGAAAGAGACCCCAGTACCTGGCTCTGCCCACCAGTGACTGGGCACAGATATAGAGACTAAAAAAAAATAGGAAAGATCAATGAAACTAAGAGCTGGTTCTTTGAAAAGATAAACAAAATTGATAAACCTTTAGCCAGACTCATCAAGAAAAAAAGATTGAGGGCCCAAATAAACAAACTGAAATAGAAGTTACAACCAACACCACAGAAATACAAAGACTCATAAGAGAATACTATGAACAATTATGCACCAATAAAGTGGACAACCTAGAAGAAATGGACAAATTCCTAGAAATGTACAATCTTCCAAGACTGAATCAGGAAGAAATAGAAAATATGAACAGACTAATTATCAGTAATGAACTTGAATCAGTAATCAAAAAGCTACCAACAAACAAAAGTCCAGAACTGGATGGCTTCACAGGTAAATTCTACTAAACATTTAAAGAAGAGTTAATACCTATCCTTCTCAAACTATCCCAAAAAATTGCAGAGGAAGGAACACTTCTGAACTCATTCTATAAGGCCAGCATCACACTAACACCAAAACCAGACAAAGATGACAAATAAAGAAAATTATAGGCCAATATCACTGAAGAATATAGATGCAAAAATTCTCAAAAAAAATATTAGCAAACTGAACTCAACAAGATATTAAAAGGATCATACAGCATGAACAAGTGGAATTTATCCCAGGGATGCAAGGATGTTTCAATATTTACAAATCAATCAACATCATACACCATATTAACAAATTGAAGAAGAAAAATCACAAGATCATCTCAATAGATGCAGAAAAAGATTCTGACAAAATTCAACACCCATTTATGATACAAACTCTCAACAAAGTGCATATAGAGGGAACATACCTTAACATAATAAAGGCCATATATGACAAGCTCACAGCCAACATCATACTTAACAGTGAAAAGCTAAAAGCATTTTCTCTAAGATCAGGAACAAGATAAGGATGCCCACTCTCACCACTTTTATTCAACATAGTACCAGAAGTCCTAGCCATAGTAATCAGACAAGAAAAAGAAATGAAAGAAATCCAAGCTGGAAAAGAAGAAGTAAAACTGTCACTAGTAGCAGATACTATACACAGAAAATCCTAAAGATACCACCAAAAAACTACTGGAAATCATCTATTAATTCAGTAAAGTTGCAGGATACAAAATTAATATACAGAAATCTATGGTGTTACGGCCCAGCAATCCCACTACTGGGCATATACCCTGAGAAAACCATAATTCAAAGAGTTATGTACCACAGTGTTCATTGCAGCTCTATTTACAATAGCCAGGACATGGAAGCAACCTAAGTGTCCATCGACAGATGAATGGATAAAGAAGATGTGGCACATATATACAATGGAATATTACTCAGCCATAAAAAGAAACGAAATTGAGCTATTTGTAGTGAGGTGGATGGACCTAGAGTCTGTCATACAGAGTGAAGTAAGTCAGAAAGAAAAACAAATACCGTATGCTAACACATATATGTGGAATCTAAAAAAAAAAAAAAAAAGAGGTTATGAAGAATGTAGGGGCAGCACAGGAATCAAGACGCAGGGGTACAGAATGGACTTGAGGACATGGGGAGGGGGATGGCCTGGGACAAAGTGAGGGGGTGGCATGGACTTATATATACTACTGGGTGTAGGGTAGATGGCTGGTGGGAAGCAGCCACGTGGTGCAGGGAGATCAACTCAGTGCTTTGTGACTGCCCAGAGGGGTGGGATGGGGAGGGTGGGAGGCAGATGCAGAAGGGAGGAGATGTGGGGATGTATGTATGTGTGTGGCTGATTCACTTTGTCATGAAGCAGAGACTAACACACCATTGTAAAGCAATTATACTCCAATAAAGATGTTAAAAAAAATTTATGATGTTTCTCTACACAAAGAACACACTATCAGAAAGAGAAATAAAGAAAACAATCCCATTTGCAATCACATCAAAAAGAATAAAATACCTGGGAATAAATCTAACCAAGGAGGCAAAAGACCTATACTCAGAAACTACAAGACACTGATAAAAGAAACTGAAGATGACACAAACAAATGGACAGATATACCGTGTTCATGGATTGGAAGAATTAATATTGTTAAAATGACCTATAACTTAAGGCAATCTATAGATTCAATACAATCCCTATCAAAATACCAATGACATTTTTCATAGAAGTACAATAAATAATTCTAAAGTTTTTATGGAAACACAGAAGACCACACATAGCCAAAACAATATCAAGAAAGAAGTACAAAACTGAAAGTATCATGCTCCCTGACTTCAAACTGTACTAGAAAGCTACAGTCATCAAAACTGTATGGTATGGGTACAAAAACAGACATGTAGGTCAATGAAACAGGACACAGAGTCCAGAAATGAGCCCACGCTTATATGCGCAATTAATCTACAACAAAGGAGGCAAGAATATACAATGGGGAAAAGACAGCCCCTTCAATAAATGGTGTTGGGAGAACTGGACAGCTACATGCAAAAGAATCAAATGGGACTACTTTCTCACACCATATACAATAATTAATTCAAAGTGGATTAAAGACTTAAATGTAAGACCTGAAACCATAAAATTTCTAGAAAAAAACATAGGCAGTATCCTCTTTGTCATAGGTCTTAGCAATATTTTTTTGGATATGTCTCCTCAGGCAAGGGAAACAAGATAAAAAATAAACAAATGCGATTACATCAAACTAAAATGCCTTTGCACAAGGAAGGAAACTTCAACAAAATGAAAAGGCCACCTACTGAATGGGAGAAGATACTTGCCTACGATATATTCACCTAGGGGTTTACATTCAAAATACATAAAGAACTCATACAACTCAACATCAAAAATACAACAACTCAATTAAAATAAGGGCAGAGGACCTGAATAGACATTTTTCCAAAGAAGATATACAGATGGCCAACATACATGTGAAAAGATGCTCAACATCACTAATCATCAGGGAAATGCAAATTAAAACCCCAATAAGATATCACCTCACACTTGTCAGAATGGCTATTATGAAAAAGACAACAAGTAACAAGTGTTGGTGAGGATGCGAAGAAAAGGTAACCCTTGTGCACTGTTGGTGGGAATGTAAATTGGTGCCACCACTATGGAAAACAGTATGGAGAGTCTTCAAAAACTTAAAAATAGAACTACCACATGATCCACCAATTCCACTCCTGGATATATATCCAAAGAAAACGAAAACACTAATCTGAAAAGACATATGCACCCTAATGTTCATAGTAGCATAATTTACAACAGCCAAGCTATGGAAGCAACCCAAGTGTCCATCAATATATGAGTGGATAAAGAAGATGTGGTATATATATGCAATGGGATATTACTCAACAATAAAAAGGAATGTAATCTTGCCATTTGCAACGACTGAGATGGACCTAGAGAGTATTATGATAAGTGAAATAAGTCACACACAGAAAGACAAATTCTGTATGCACTTATATGTGGAATCTAAAAAACAAATGAACAGACATAAGTAAATAGAAACAGAGTCATAGATACAGAGAACAAACAGGTGGTTGCCAGAGAGAAAGGGGATGAGGGGAAAGGAGAGGACTAGGTGAGGGAGATTAAGAGGCACGAATTTTCAGTTACAAAATAAATGAGTCACAGGTATGAAATGTACCATGTGGGGAATATAGTCAATAATTATGCAATATTTTTGTACGGTAACTAGACTTAACCGTGGTGAGCATTTTGAAAGTATAGAAATATCAAATCACTATGTTGTGCACCAGGAAATAATATAGTGCTGTAAGTCAATTATACTTCAAAAACAAAACAAACAACTCATAGAAAAAGGGATCAGATTTGTGGTTACCAGAGGTGGGGCTTGGGGAGAGGGGGAATTCGATGAAGGTAGTCTAAAGGTACAGACTTCCAGTAATAAGATAAATAAGTACTAGGGATGTAACATACAACATGATAAATATAACGAACACTGCTGTGTGTTATATATGAAAGTTGTTAAGAGAGTAAATCGTAAGAGTTCTCATCACAAGGAAATTTTTTTAAATTTCTTTAATATTGTATCTATATGAGGTAACAGATGTTCACTAAACTTATTGTGGTCATCATTTCATTATGTATGTAAGTCACATCATTATACTGTACACCCTAAACTTATACAGTGCTGTATGTCAATTATATCTCAATAAAACTAGAAGAAAATAATTTTTAAATAAAGAATCTTCTAGGTTAGTTGACTAAAAGATCTAGGTACAATCCCAACTCAGTAACAACGAGCAAGCCTATTGTCCAGATGGTAGTCTTGAAATATCATTTACCACTACCCAAAACCAGGGCTTCTTGGAGAAATGGCTGATTCCATGTTTAGGCTAAAAAATATATACACAAAATAAGCCTGGAAATTCTTGTAATGACAGTAAGGAAGCTACCAAATAGGCATAGGTCAGATGGACATAGGAACCCACTTGAAAAGACTCCCATTGGCCAAAGAGGGGATAACACAAACTTTGGTAATAATAATACTTAGAAAGGGTTGAACCCCATAAAATATGTTTAAATCCGTGAGTTATACTGATTTTTTTTTAAAAATCAGTCACTTTTAGAAGATGATAGGGAAACAACTCATTAGCTTAAAAACTGGTAAATAAAGGGAAAGAATCAAGCATTTCCTTTAGGTACTATACCACTGGGTAAACAAATAGCAAATGACGGGAGTTATCTCTTTAAAAAAGTATCCAAAAGTTGAATAAGGAATAACATTAAACTATTTCTATTTTTCAAGCCACAATGAATGAACAGATATAGGCATTAAGTATCAATGACTGCTAACATTACAAAAAGAAAGACAACCAGACATTTTGTGCCTCCTATATTCTTGCCATGCACTATCTATTCACTTGCAAAAGTGATAAAAGTCTAAGTCTGATACAGTCTCCAGATCCAGCTGCCAATTTACAAGAAAGTCAAACGACACAGTAACATGATGACTTTACCATGAGTATGCAAAACAAGGCTCTAGTACCTAGAGATGCACACCTGGGTGATAAAATTATTTGAAAACATTAAGAATTGATTGCTCTCTCCTACTGGACTTGAGCAAGGATGATTATCTCTGACTTTGTTAGGCTCTTATCCTGCTACAACTAGGAGAGTAGGTATTAGGATGGAACTCAGGTTGAGGATTGCTGAGCAGAAAGATGAAAAGAAATTGGGTCTTTGAAGATATGAGTGAGAAGCTGGATCCATCAACCATGAAACTACCATTCCTTGAGACTGTATGGGTTCTGAGGGCCAATAAATCTTGACTGGTTAAGCCAAAAAATAAAAAATAAAAAAAAAAAGAATTGATTGCTAAAATGGAAATAATAAGTCCTTACAAAGCAATAATTACTTTAAATGTATATGGATTAAATTCTCCAATCAAAAGACAAAGAATGGCACTGCCACCCTCAATTATTGCAATAGCCTCCTAATTGAGCTCCTTAGCTAGGACTTTTGGTACCCCTGAAGTCTATATTCTAGACAACAGTCAGAGTGATCCTGTTAAAACACATTTCTTACCATACTTCTACTCAAAACTTTTCAGTGGCTTCCCATCTCTCTCTGAGCTGAAGCTAAATTTGTTATGATGGTTACTCTGCCCTATTTGATCTGGTCCATTTGCCTCTCTGATGGTATTTCTTTCCACGCTCCTCCTTTATTTGTTCTATTCAAGCCATATGGCCTTCATGTTATTCATATAATACACTAGACATGTCACAGCCTCTGGATCTCTTACTGTTCCTTCTGCCTGGAATGTTTTTCTCCAGGAATGCTTTTCCCCTCAACTTCTTTTATCAATGCCAACTTTTTCAGTATGATCTCCTTTGTCTGCTCTATTTAAAACTGCAATCAATCTTGAATGTTATCTCTTTCCTATCTTGAATGTAATTTCTCTCAGGGCAGGGATTTTTTGTTTTGTCCTGTGTTATTTACTGTTTGCCACTGGCACCTAGAACACTGCCTGGCACATAGTAGGTACTCAAAAAAGTATTAAACTAATGAATGATACTAATATTTGATAATGAGAGATTGAATATACAAACAGACAACAGCTAGACCATATATAAAAATAAAACTCTGAGCTACAACCTCTGTAGCAGTCAATTCAGAAAGATCAGGACTTGGTCAGTGATGGCCAGCTTTCCTAATTTTGCCTTCTTTCAATTCAGGACCAACCAGAGAGAGCAAAATGTGTACCCCAAACCAATCACATAGGATGCTCCACTTCTGGAAAGCACATATGCAGCTGCCCGATACCAACAGCCTCCAATCACAGCATAAATGAAGCATTCTCCTTTTTTCACTATAGCTTTCCTACTTCTTATCTGCCTTTGAGTCTCTGGCAAAGCTAAGGTATGGTGACTGACTCTCTTGCTGAAGAAGCTCTGAATAAATACATTTTATTTATTCTCATTTGGTTTGTCTCTATTTCCACAACAATGGCGATAGGTAGTTTCTCACCATTATGTTAAGCATAAAGAAAAACATATTTTAAAACATCAATTTAAAAAATCTGTAATATACAATCTAATAGAGGCAGTGTGCTTGCCCTGCCAAAACAAGCACCTTACCTCCCCTTTGAGACAGAGTGCTTCTCCTTAAACCACTCCTATACAGAAAGTCTGGAGTTACTATTCTAGCTTTCTCTAGAGAGACATTTTATTCCCAAAGACAGTACTTTGTGAAAAGTAGACCGCCCGATGTCAAGTTGAGAACAAATTTCAGGTGCTGAGCAGCTAACTAGGCTCAATCACGTGTTAAGTGACTTTTTCCATTCCACCAAATTTATACCATGTGGTTAAAGTATTTGTTTTAGTTGAATTAAAAATCACTATATGACATGTACATTTGGTGTTGCTATAAGTTAATTATAGCTATAAAGGTCGATACAGGCAAAAACCGATCTTATCTTACCCACAATACTCTAAAATCCATGAGGGGCAGGATCCCTATCTGATTAGTTGCATACTATGCACATAGTAGGTACATAATAAATATACCTTTAATAAACGATTAACAAATTAACACATTTTCTCTATATGAAAATAACTACTACATGAAGCAATTAAAAGTGCATTAGGTGGAATTTTTTTATAACTAAGTTCTACAAATTGTATTCAAATAAATATAATTACCAAGAAGGTGATCAAACTTATTCTGATATCTAAAATTTGGCCCATTTGGAAAATTCAATAAGATTTGAGAAATTTTTGCCTGAAAGAAATTCTTACAGCCCAGATAAACAGAGCTAAAACTCTTCACAGCAAATGCACTGTATAGGGTCACTATCCATGCTAAGTCTACTCTTATACTGTTAAGTTTTAAATAATTATGCTAGGCCCAAGATGGAGTTACTCATGCTAAGCCATCCCCTGCCCCGCTCCACGGAGTGACAAGCCAAAACTGAGCTTCCTTTTCTTGAGCCTGCTGACTCTAAATGTAACTTAAATTGAGCAATCAGAACCTGTCTGCTCAACTTAAATTACACAACCAGGCTCCAAGGTTCCTTTGTACACCAAATAAGGGAAATAACCTTGTATTAGCCAATCAAATCAGATTTCCTCAGTAGAGCTTTCTTATTCCTGTGTGTCTCCGTCTATAAAACACCTTTGATTTGTATAGCTCTTTGGAGCTCCTTTTTATTTCCTGGACTGGATGCTGCCTGATTCATGAATCACTGAATAAAGCTAGTAAGATCTTAATAACATATTGTTGGTGAATTTTTCTTTTCATGATACTAAAGAACTTAATTCTTATGTCTTAGGTCTGAATTTTATTGCTTTTTATCAAAGGCCATTGCAAAACTGACAGAGTAAGAAGTAGATTTTAACATAACCTTTAAAATAAAAGATCAAGATTGAAATGCAACAAAAAATAGGAGATTGGGTGAGTATGAATAGGTAATATTTTATTCGTGTTTCCAAAAATGGAATCATCAGCCCAATCCATCTGTATTGTTTGAGAGGCGCATATCTATAGCCACTTTAGTTCTGATTTTTAAAGTGGCAAGTGAAAATAGAGACTTAATAGCTATATCTGTGTCTGTGACAGACAGAAAATAACAACTTTTCTGATCTTGTTCTCAAATGAATGCAAGTTAAAAATAAACTCAGAGACTATCTGATGAGTTTTCTGACAGGGTTCTAAATACATCCTAGTGAGGGGAAGGTGAAACTGGACATTTTTCTCAGGCCGTTTGGGGAGTTTAAACGACAAAGGGCGGCTCCCCACTTGTACTTGGCTTTGCATGTGATTAGAATCAAATTGCTGAAGAATTTTGTTTGAGCTAAGAAAAATAAGATTGACTGAGTAGTGGGATTTACTTTTAACTATCCTATACCATTCTTTTAAAAATGTTTCTTTTTTAAAAAGCCAGTTTGCTAAGACATACTTTCTTTATTATTCAGCAGCATGGATTAATAGCTGCTTAAAATGAGATTTTGAGAGATGTAGCATGAAACAGTAGAAACAGCAGGAGCTTCAGGTCAAACTGAACTAAACTGAATGCTGTCTCCTATGTGCCTTGGGAAAGTTACTTAAGCAATTTCCTCTCAGTTTCTTCATTTGTTAAATGCAGAGAATGCATTGCAAATTTATTGTATGCAAAATACCTAGCAAGGCAGCCCACATAATATATGTTCAATAAATTATAGTTATTGTCATTACCTTTATTTTGTGTAGTTTGCCTTAAAGGTAAAACAGAGACATCCAAGATAATTACATAACTTTAAATCATCCCAGCAAAAGGCAATTACTCTTCAAATTGCCCTCCTCTCTTTCCTCAATCACCCCAATCACCAAAATAAAACACAACTCTGTTTCTCAAATAACTTCCACAAACAAAAACATTATACAAAGAATTCTATAACTGGGAGAGTGTTGTAAGTAAATAGTATAATAGTTTCCTCTTTTCTTCGTTTAAGTCTAAACTGCCTGTTCTCCTGTGGACTGGGAGAATTGTGGATTTTAAGTTTTATTCAGGGACCTTACTGAGGACTATACCCCAGGAAACAGCCTCTCAGTAGCTCTGAGGCGACTGCTCCAAAGAGGTAGGGAAGAAGCCAGTATATATATTCAATATATGATTTTTGGAAAGGGAATTCGTGCAGTTAAGCATACATCTTGGTAAAAGGTGACTGCTAGTCACAAGGATGAGATATCTCAGTTAATGATTCTAGTGCTTTTGTATGTATAGGAAGATGCATGAATCTGGGTTCATTAAAATTTTTTCCTGAGATATCTCTATCTAAGGGGCCTGTTTTTTGTCCTGGATTCCTTTCAGGGTATACTGTCAGTCGGCGACTGCAGTGGCTAATGACTTGATCCTTGTAGAACTGGATGGTGGGCAACATTATTTTATACTCCCTTGCTACTGACAGACTGGGCTTCCTCTCTGATACTGCAAACCTATAGACTGATCACAAGCAGTTTATTCATTTCAGTATTCATTCCTAGCAACATATTAGAAATATTGACTTTTTAATAAAAGAATGTATATGATCATATGCATTTATATATACAAGATATTCATCAGTTGTGCTGAAATGAATACCTGTAACTAGGAAGAACAGTGAACTATGGAGTCACAACCAAACAAAATCACAGATTATTTTTTGGGGGGAGGCAAATAAGGGATATATCTCAAATATACCAGCAAATATATTAACCAGTTAAGTTTATCCCTTACCTTTAAAAATTGAGCCATCCTACATTAGAATCTGCCACGTGTTCATGATAAAATTCTTTAGCGAGCATTCCAGAGCTTAATAAATTCCGTATCTGCACTATAAAAAACACAAAGTAAGAATAAAGTATCATTTAATAAAATATTTCTTCGAATGGTTAGAAGATAAGAAGATCCAAACTTTTGAGCATGCTACAATTATTTTCTAGAATTTCTAATGTGAAAATAAAAACCATTCTTTTCAAAAGGCACATATGGTACCTCAAAGGTATTAATTATCTTAAATTTGCAAGAATTAAGAACACAGTTAGATGCCAAGTTGCTATCAGGTGCTTCAAACTATCTGTCATACTGCTAACAAAAGAACTATTTTTATGATACACATTTTTTTTGTTTCTGCAAAGTTGTACCATTCAACAAAGGAAAAGCATCTAATAAACTTTCCTAAACTTTTACAGTTAGTATTGAAGAAATATGAAGAGCAAACTCATCCTTAATATCTGCATATTTAAAATAATTATACATATCTGGTAAAATTTCTTGGCTTGTTATTTCAGTTTTTTGTTTTTCCTGGAGGGTAAAAGAAGCTTGGCTGCCTACTGCTTGCTACACCTTGTAGCTTTCCAGCTCTTGCAATTATAGAGTTCCTGACCTGCTAATAATAATAATAATTTTTAAAAGCCCATTCATTATAAGGACTTGTAAGCTGCTAAGTGACAGGTGAAAGTTTAACGAGATCCTATTATTTAATCTCTGCTCTTATTGCCTTATTTTTTTTTTCATGGAAAGGCATTTTATTTTAAATATAGCAGTGTGTACATGTTAATCCCAATTTAATAAAAGTATTTAAATTTACTGTTTTAAAGTTGTTTTTTAAAATTATTCTTACTCTTAGCTTTTAGTCCTGTCTTCTTATTCTTGATTTTCAATCACATGTTTTAAATTTGTTCACTTTATTCTAATTCTTTATTTTCTTTTATAATTTTTATCTTGTTATCTGACCTATATCCTTTATCTGAAATTTTATTATTTTATTATTTCAAATGTTTTGACTTTTATCTTCACTGGGCCTTAAAGTTCCTTTTTAATATACTACTTTTTTAACTTAAATATTTTAAATTTCCCATTTATTCTTTTTTTAGATTAACTCATTTATTTTAATAATATATCATTTTGCTTTCATTTTACTATATTAATTTATCCCCATTATGATTTGATTTTATAATAAATAGAAAGTGGGAACATAGAAGTAGGACTCGTGGGTATAGCCCACATGATAAATAGGAAAGAATTTTCTACTTTTTCCTCTAAACTACCTCGGAAACTATTTCTCTGGCTCCCAGAATGAACAGCCTAGCCTTTTAAAGATTACTTATCGAAAACTTCACCAAGATTTATGGACACCCACAAGTTAACCTTCTCCAGGACAATTACTTTGCTCTCTGTACATATAGCAATGGAACAGTACTACATACTTAAAATCTCAAACCATCTAGGCTTTATATGAGGACTGTGTTACTACGAGATGCATGGCCTCCAATTTATCTATTCCTTGAACAAATGTGAGCTCAGGCCTAACCTTTAAAAGAAAATATATAATGTTATATGTCAAAGAGATATTTATGGAACATAGCAATACACTGACCTGCTTCTAATATATTTCCGGTTTGGTTAACCTCACTTCTCATCAGGGTCATAGCAAAGGTGATATTCAAAATATTTAACAAGCAGTACAGCACAGGCATCAATAAATCGGGCTTGGGTACTGGACTATCGGAAGAGCTGCCGGATTAAACAATTAGTATACCTTTACCAGTGTGTACAGGCTCCCCTAGACCCTATATCCTCCTTGTGAGGACAAAGGAAAAACTGGCTTAGAAATTTGGGGGAGGAGGGAATATAATCTCCGTCTCTGCTGAAAGCTATATTAATTTATGAATACTGTTACTAGATAACCTGAGTTAATCTAGAATCTGGTCAACTGTAAGAAAGAAAGGCCTGTTTCCACAATCATGCAATTTTGGGCATATCTTCAGGGAATGTCTTAGGGTGACAGAAGAGAAATTAGACCTGTCTTTTCCAATCTCTTGGTTCTTTAAGGAAGAAGTTGCTGTCCCAGGAATATTGAAGTCCATGAAGAGTCATAATGGCAATATCTTAGGATGTTACAAATATTTTATGAAGACCCTAATTCAACTATTACTCAATCATACTGAAGTTATACCCACTATCCAGCACCACAAAATACCATCTTCTATAGTCTTCCCATGAGGGACACCAACTATTTACATAAGTGAGAATCTCTGAAAATCTTCCTTGTCTGAACTTCTTCCAGAAAGCTCACCCACTGCCCTATTCCTGGAACTTTGATGAACTCTAATGAGTCCCCCAACTTTTCAGATTTATCCTGTAACACATGTAATTTTTGTGTGTCTCTTTAAATAATTTTGGGGAATATTATGGGAAATAAATAGTAAATTATTCAATCCACTCTTCTACAATATATTATATACGAAATTACAAGCATAGTCATCCTTAATTTAATCTTGATGTTACCAGGGAAGGGGAAATTTCCCCCTCTTGAGTTCTCCTGGCTGGAGTAATAATAAAATTGACACAAGACAGATTAACAGGAGAAAAAGAAACAAATTTTAATTCATGCATATGGAGGTCTCATAGAAATGGGACCTAAGAAGTGGCCGACACAGGAAGCTTTTATACTTTTTAGGCAAAGAAACAATAAATTTGAGAGGAATTGACAGGACAAAGAAACTTAGGTTTCGGGTGTCCAATTAGCGAAGAATCTAAACAGAATCTAGGCTAGGGGTAGTAAATTAAAGAAGAAACAAGATTTGTTTATATAGGCGTCTAGGCCCTAAATTCCCTATCTTTGGCGATAAGGGCATCCTTCTACCTCCAGAGGCAGGGAGTTAGCCTTTTACATAGGAGATTTGTTTCCTGCTTTCAGGGTAGCAGAGAAGAGGGTCAGAGTATCCTTCTTGCATTGGCCATTTCTTAAGTAACTTTAATTCAAAATAATCTATATACCATTGAGGCACATTTTGGGGCAGTCTGCCCTGGGCCCCAACAATGTATAGCTAAATACAAAAAGTTCCTACTTTTTCCCCTTCTAACAATAGAGTTCACCATTTTGCCTATTTTTAATACCTCATGGAGCTCACTTCAACTAGAGAATATTCTGGCGTGGGTTTAGCAACATTTACATTGAGATGTACTTCAATGGAACTGTTTGAGAAGGGACTAGAGAAGCCTATACTCTGAGTTTACTTAGAAATATTTGCGAGTTGCTTTTGCTTGTTAAAGAATCTTAAATTACTTATGTAAGATTAATATTATATTAAAGAGTCAAATGATATGAACATTAGTTGTGCAGCTAGCAATTTCATAGAATATCTCAAGCTGGAGAGACACACAGGATTCTACTGAAATATAAAATTCCTTATCTCTGCAATAAAATGTCTCAGGTAGAAATAACCCTGAAACTAAGCTTTCAATAGCTCTGAATTAGTTAATATAGAAGTGAAATGGATCTAGATGTCCCCATAGCTTTAAATTCCTAGTTATACATACAGTGGGTAATTTAAAAAGCTGAATATGTACAAGGTTATAGTAATATATTTTATAATCTTAAAGATCATTTGCTTTCTGTTTATGGAGTACTGCTTAAATAACATGTAGAGATTATTGTTCAAAATCAGTCATTTTATTTGCTGAATGCTATGCTAGTTAGATTTGGGTAGAATCTGGAAATGTACTAGGATTTACAAAAAGAACTAACATTCTGTAAGTAACCCTTTCCCCTCTCTGAGCTTCAGCATGCTACAAAATAAGAACAATGCATCTAGATGATTTCTAAGGTCCATTGCCCTCTAACATTCAGTATGTCTATGATCCTACATATGAAGTTTTCAGAAGATAAAAAGAATATATGAGTTGTAGTCCATAAGCAGAAACTGCTGTTTAGAGTTTGTTTTTCACCTCTTTGTAAACTAATCAAACCCTTTTGCCTAGATGAAGACAAAGTTACATGAAGCCAATTTAAGAACAACAGAAATAGTCTGAAATATCTCAATTGGGTTTAGTCATTGAATGTTTCTGTAAATTAGGTGAAAGAGGTAACAAAATAAGCACTTAATGACCATGGTTTTCTTTGAGCCAAATTAGTTTGTCAAATTAGTCTAAAAGACATTTTACTAGAGATTTAATAGGATGGACCTTCAGGGGGGATGGAATATCCTGGAACACTGTCCTCAAATGTGATAGTCACAACATAATCACTTGATCATCTTGTTTTTCTTTTTTTTCTCATGGTAAGGCATTTTATTTTAAATATAACAGCGTGTACATGTCAATCCCAAACTCCCAATCTATCCCTCCCCCCACCCATCCCCCCAGTAACCATCTTGTTAAACATACAGATTCCTAGGTACCAATGTGAAAGATTTTATTTCAGTATCTCAGAGTTAAGACCTGAGACTTTGTAGTTTAGTTAGTGCTGGAAGTGACTCTGATGTGGCCAATATATTGACTACCCATGAATACTACTGATAGGGAGCCTGGGGGGCTGACAGAGTACAAGACCTGACTTAAAATCAACCATTACTAAAAGCCTCTCCACCAGGGTTTGTTGAAGACAATTATAGAAAAGTGTTTTAACATCATGATTTCCTGAGGCAGTGGTTAACAGTTGGGGCAAGCAACGAACTAATCCAACATCTTAAAAGGAAAAGATGAGGAAAGAGATGTTCATAAGGGCTTTGAAAAGTTCCAACATATTCTAGAATCTAGGAATCTAGGAATCTAATCTGGGAATCTAGAAAGTGACATGTCTGCCCATGCCGTGAAAACAGCTAGGGTTATGCACCCACTCAGAAAAGTCCTGAAAAGGCTTTAAACTCTTACTGCTGGATGACCTAAAGGCTCTGTGCAACCTTAAAGTGGAAGCTAAGTTACAGTTGTCAATTAACTGGTAGACTGTGGAAGGAATTCTCTAAAATGAATCCAGAGTCCCTCAGCAAAGACTGTGAGACTTATTGGTTCCAACTGTCTAAAGAAATCTCCGTCAAATTATTAGCTGGCCACTAAGCTAAATGAAAATTATATTCAGTGGCCACATATAACAAAGAATATGGACTTTGCAGAATTATTTCAGAAAGGTCACACAAAATCAAACAATAATAATTACAAGCAGCAGTAACCACAAATGCTTGAAGGACAGAGAATCTGATTTCCAGAGTTGCCACATTATATTATATAAAATGCTCAGTGTTCTACTGTACAACAAAAAAAAATTATGACATGCAAATAAATAAGAAATTGTGATCATTACACAGGGGGAGAAATTATTCAATAGAAACTGTTCCTGAAGAATCCAAGATGTTGGATTTACTATGTAGACTTCACAGCTATTTAAGTTATACTTAAGAACTAAGTAGAGTCATATCTAAAGAACTGAAGGAAAGTATGAGAGTGTCTCATCAAAAAGAAAATTTCAATAAAAAGATAAAACCAAATAGAAATTCTAAAATTGAGAATTATAATAACCGAAATGAAAATTTCACCAGAAGGGTTCAAGTGCAGATTTGATCAGGCAGAAGAAAGAATCAGTGAACTTGAAGATGAATCAACTGAGATTATCAAATCTGAGGAAAAAAAGATGAAAGAATTAAGAAAAATAAACAGAGCCTCAGAGCTCTGTGGAACATCATCAGGAATACCAACATAGGCATAACTGGAGTCACAGAAGTATAGGAAAGAGATAAAGGGGCAGAAAGCATATTTGATGAACTACTAGCTGAAAATTTCCTAAACTTCATGAAAAACATTAATTTACACATTCAAGAAGCTCAATTAATTCTAAGTAGGAGAAACTCAGAGATCCATACCAAGATACATCATAATCAACTGTCAAGCAAAGACAAAGAAAGAGTCTTGAAAGCAGGAATAGAAAAGGAACTTATCATGTACAAGAAATTCTCAATAAGATTAACAACTAAAATATTAAAAAACAGAGTCCAGAAAATAGTGGGATGACATATTCAAAGTGATGAAAGGAAGAAAATATCAACTAAAAATTCTATATCTTTAAAAATAAAGAAAAATTAAAACTTTCTGTATTTTAAAAAATATAGAGAGTTCATCACTAGTAGACCTGTCCTACAGACTACAGGCCTTCAGTATTACATGAAAGGACACTAGATAGTAACTTGATTCTATGTGAAAAAATAAAGAGCACTCAAATTTAACTACATAGGTTAAAAAAAAAAGTGTAAATGTATTTTTTGATTGCAAGTTTTTTTTTTTCCTATCCAATTTAGAAGTCAGAAAGCAGTGTGTTCCAGGGACTGGAGAGAGGAGAAAATGGGGAATGTCTACTGACAAGTATGGGGGGAGTGGTGGTGGTATGATGAAATGTTCTGGAAATAGGTAGTGGTGATGGTTGCCTAACTTTGTGAATACTGTAAAAACCACTCTATTGTATGTTATAAAAAAGAGAGAAACTGCTGAATTATACACTTTAAAAAATAAATATGAGAGAGCTCAGGAAACTATATTAACTTTTGCATGTCTGTACTGGGAGCACAAAGGTGGGGGAGGTGGTGACAGAATCCTCAATGAGGATTGAGATATAGCCAGATCAGAATGTACCTTAGCATAAGGCATTTGGAATTTACCCCAAAGGCAACGGGAGCAACTGAAGAACTTTTATCAGAGTTAGAAAGTATTTGCATTTTGAGAAAAATTATTCTACAACAATATTTTCCTAAATTAATTTATGACAAAGCCCTTCTTAAATAATAATGCACTGACAGAATACCAAAGAGATAGTGAACTGAAGTAGATGCTTAGCTTAAAGCAAATAACAAGACAATCGCAAAATAGTTTGTTGCATGAAATGATGAAAATATGATCCATAATGATTTTAAAACAGAATGTTAGATACTGTAATGTTATTATATTTAAAATGAAAATACTATTGAGATAATATTCAGAATACTTTATTTTATATTTTATTATAAATATGGCATGAAAATTCCAATAACTGAACTACAGGAACTGAGCTTTGTGACTATCAACCCCTTTTATGGGAAATCGATTATTGAGATTTTGAGTCTTATCCTCACATGAGCACAACATCATATACATTAATATATTTTGTTTTCCTTGCAGAGTAATATGAAAATTCCATTTACTACCTATTTACTACCTGTACATTGTGACCAAGGGAAAATCTTAAGCTATATTTTCTGCATTATCCAGTTACTCTTGGGTTAGGCTGCTCAAAAAACCATTAATTACTTTATCTTGAGCTACTCATCTGCTGACTTTTTTGAATAAAGTATCCAATTTATGGTATTCTAGCTTTTTGCTTATTTGATCTAGATATAATCTACATGGAAGTAGTTTTCCAATCTATATGGAAATTTGTGTGATTAATGTATTTAGAATATAGTAAATATTGAATAACACAAATATATGTTGAAATGATTAGATATAAACACATAGCATAGATAAACCTCCATCAAAGAGACAAATCATTAATATGAAAGTTAGCAAAAAGTTTATCTATGTGTAGAGTGACTATCATTACATTTAGCCATCATTCATTATTAGGTAGTACTTAGAGGTAAATTATCAAAAAACACAAATACTGTATTTTAAAATGCTTAGTATTTTGCTTGGCTATATATTTAATATAAATTTGAGAAGAGGGAATTTCCTGGTGGTCCAGTGGTTAGGACTCCACGCTTTCACTGCTGAGGGCCCGGGTTCAATCCCTGGTCGGGGAACTAAGATCCTGCAAGGTGTGGGGTGTGGACAAAAAAAAAAAAATGTTTAAAAAAATTTGAGAAGAAAAATATCATTAAAATCAGCTTTTTTGCAGGAAAAAATATTATAACCATCTTGTAGCATGTTATTCTTTCTTATAGCATGCTTGAAATAACTTTATTTAGAATGATCCTCAGTTTCTGGTTTGGGTGACTGAGTAGATAGTTTTGCCATTTACTGAAAAAAGGAAAACCAGAAGAAGAAGAAATCTTAAAGCAAGGAGTTCAGCTCAGTTCTTGACATGGGTTTGATGTCGGTGTAAGACATCCACATGGATATATTCAGTAGGCAGTTGGATATGCATATATTGAATTCAGGACACAGATTTGAGCTGGATTCACAGATTTTGGAGTCATTAGCATATAAATGTTAATTGAAATCATAAGAGTGGATGCAGTCAGAAGGAGTGTACAGTCAGAAAAGCAGACCTAGAAAAGAACACTGAATAATGCTAAGATTGATACTGAATATATGTCTTCATAAAAAAACAAGCAACAACAACAAAAAACAGTGGGGTAATCAGAGAGGTAGGTTAATAGCTAACTATTATTATTAAGAGAAGCAATGAACTGGTTTTCACGACTGACTGAAAGTGAGAAGTAAGAAAGATAGATTAACTCCAAGATGACTCACAAGTTTCTAACTTAGGCAACTGTTTGGGAAGGGAGGGCATGTTGGTATGATTCCTTGAGATATGGAGGAGGAATAGTTTTTTAAAGGAAATTCTTAATTTCTGAATATACTGAAGTATATGAAAGCTTTCATAAGTAGATGGGGATTAATGAAAAAGATGTTCATTTGGTATTCAGTTGTTTTCTGCATAGTGAAGCTTATATCTTGAATGTTCCTAACTGTAAAGGAGAAGATAGAATAGATAACGCTATTGTGTCTTCTTCCATGGGTGCATGAATCGTGGGCTAACTTTGCCTCATGGCAGGCAGGAAAGTCAGAATATTTCATCTCTTATGGGGTTTCTATTAACTCCTTAAGGTATCACCTGATTTATCCTGGTTCTCCCCAGCATCTTATTTTTCCATGATATCCATGATATCTGATATGACATTCTTATGCTTTCAAATGTATCTACTTATCCTATTTTGTATTTACCTAAGTTATTACATGCCCTCTTCTTGACTTACCTTAAAAAAGATTTATTATGATTTATTCTGAAGGGAGTTCTGCTGCCAAGAATTAGGCCCTGTGTTCTCAATTGGGCCATTAATTTGTCAAATCCTCCTGTATTTTTCCACAAATCAAAAAATTTTTATACCTAAAGCAAGAAGTTAGAACATGCACTATACTGTCTCTCAGGCTTCATAGTATCTGGCTAGAATGAAGATGATAGTCTGAAAGCCCCAGTTAAATGCTAACATTTGAAGCTGATTTATTTTTATTCAAGGGAAGTTTTATCCAAACCAATGAAAGATGCATGAGTTATACTTATATATACATGTATGCCCTACTGACTTGAACTTTACATTTAATTATTTTGTAGTTTTTAAAAATAAGAGCAGTCTAAGTTTGTGTGTGTGTGTCTGTGTCTGTGTGTGTGTGTTTATGTGTGTGTGTGTATGTGTTTGCCAATAGACCTATTCAAGAAGCTGCACATACATAACCTGGTTCATTTACAAGTCATCTAGTCTCTTCTCACTTCTGTATATCCAGTTCCACTGTCGTGTATAGTGATCATTGTTGTTAAAAACAGTAATGACCTTTGAGCCCTTGCAAGATTCTAAATCAACAATTCCACTATGATTGTTTGACTATAAACATATAGAATTAAACTAATACTTAAACTGTTTTTCAACAAGATTTAAAATAATTACTTAACCCTCCTTTAAAGATGTTCACTCATAATCCCAATTTCCTTATAACCCTGGTCAATTTCAGACAGTGAATCCCATGATAATTTCCAGTGTCAGGGATATCTCTTTGTCTTAAAGGAATATGCTCTCACACGCCATTATGTGCACACAAGCAATACATTGACCTGTAGTGTACCTGAATATACGGTAAAATGTAATGCTTTAAAACAAAAGTAAACTCCTCAGCATAAAATATCTATTATAATCGATATTTGTCATTTGATTGCTTTATGGAGTGAATAATTTAAATAATGTTTATCTGCCACAATCTCTACTTCAGAACATTCTGTACTTGTGGACTAAGAAAATAGAACAATATGAAACAGACCCCATGACGAGAGGACAGGGAGTACTGGAAATAAATGAACCATGCTAAGCCCAGTGATATTCATCTGCAACAGAAAATGTTAATAGCTAATGGTTGTGATTTGAACTTATCATTGATTTTCATTTCTTTGCCATAAATTGCCCACATGCTATTAGCAGCAGGCCAAGCTGGTTGCTACAATGCTCTTCTCCAAAGCCTGTAAATTATAAGCCTTAAATCAAAAAGTGCTCCAGTGGCACTTGAAGGTTATACCATTCTAGTTCTGTTGATGAACTGAACTTTCTAAGACCACGAAGCATCTTCAAGTTAAACTCAGTGAGAACAATGAACATAATGTCCAATTTTTTAAAACTATCTAACCATGCTTTGTGTTCTAATATTTAATGATAGCATCAATACCCAAAATTCTGAGCTGACTCTCTAGATAGTAGAGTTTTAATAAAAAATTAACTTTTCTCCAACTATTCCACTAAACTTGAAATAGAAGGCATCACAAGCACTCTCAAAGTAAGTCTTAATTATACTTGTATTTTGATCCATTCAGTTGGTTGTCTGGTTTTCTAACTGCATAAAAACTCATAATGGTAAACAAACTGTGAACTGAAATAGACATTACAGTTCAGCACACTTTCTTAGTCAACATATACTCTTCCAGAATAGAAAGTGTTCTTCAGTTAATGCAGATGAAATTGAAATTGGTAAAAGATTTTATTGACCATCAGGGAGATAAAAAGCAAGAATGAGTTAGTAAGGATGATTTTGATAGTACAATCCTGAAGAATTCAAGGAGAGAATAAACAATCCTAGGTTTTGCAAATTTTAAATACTCATTTACCTTAGAGCAAGGGGACATATGAGATGTTTTCTGAGAACCATGTGTCATGTAATTTCTGAGACATGGTGTGGTAATCAGCTTCCAACATGACCACACTGTCTGGTACTCTTGCTCCCTTCCTCCCATGGTCTTTTGGATCTCTGCTATATTGAGTAGCCCTCACAATGGGGAGGTCCACGACTAGAGACATTAATCAATTAATGTCTTTGGCCAACAGCTCTCAAAGAACAGAGGCTTGTCAACAACCATGTTATAAGCTTAGAAGTAGATTCTCTGACCTTGAGATGACTATAGCCCCAGACAACAGTCTGACTATAATCTCATGAAAGACTCTGAGCTAGAACAACCCAGCTAAGCTGCTCCCAAATTCCTGACCCTCAGAAAGTATTATGACAATAAATATTTGCTTTATTAAACTGTCTAGATTTGGGGTAATGTGTTACACAGCAATACATAACTAAAACACTCTGCATACCACCTTTTTACATACTGTATTTCATGATACATTATAACATGTAGAGCTTTGAATGGAGAAGTACATGACATTTGAAACACTGTATATTATCCCAAAAAACTGGCAGACTGCTTTAAGAGTCGGAATCTTCAAAATAAAAAGTTAATTTCTTTTTACTGGGTGGCCTTTGAGATTGTCTATGTTCAATAAAGTAGTAATTATTTCATTTCACAGAAGTCTTGAGAGAAGGTCCATCTCATGGTTTTTCTTCGATAAAGAACAGTTCAGAAATAATGTAATCTTGCTGTCAGTAAAAGTCACTTGATATATTTATTACAATGATGCAATCAATAGCAAGGTTTAAGGGTGATAAGAGTGATATCTGAATGTTTTAAAAAGGGATTATCAAATGTTAGGCCATGAAAATATTTTTTAAATATATAAATCAATTCCCAAATAGATTTTTAAAACAGAGCCCTTATATATCATTTGGGTAAAAGCAATGAATGGGCAGTTTGAATCTTTGGTAGATAGCAGAAAATATTTCCTTGTTGCAGTACTGTAAAGCACTGCCAAAGAACCTGAGAACAGTTTGAAAACCACTGGTTAAAAAGGTACATGTCGAAATTAAGAAAACACTCCCATTTACCATTGCAACAAAAAGAATAAAATATCTAGGAATAAACCTACCTAAGGAGACAAAAGACCTGTATGCAGAAAATTATGACACTGATGAAAGAAATTAAAGATGATACAAATAGATGGAGAGATATACCATGTTCTTGGATTGGAAGAATCAACATTGTGAAAATGACTATACTACCCAAAGCAATCTACAGATTCAGTGCAATCTCTATCAAACTACCAATGGCACTTTTCACAGAACTAGAACAAACAATTTCACAATTTGTATGGAAACACAAAAGACCCCGAATAGCCAAAGCAATCTTGAGAAAGAAAAACGGAGCTGGAGGAATCAGACTCCCTGACTTCAGACTATACTACAAAGCTACAGTAATCAAGAGAGTATGGTACTGGCACAAAAACAGAAATATAGATCAATGGAACAGGAGAGAAAGCCCAGAGATAAACCCACACACATATGGTCACCTTATCTTTGATAAAGGCGGCAAGAATATACAGTGGAGAAAAGACAGCCTGTTCAATAAGTGATGCTGTGAAAAGTGGACAGCTACATGTAAAAGAATGAAATTAGAACACTCCCCAACACCATACACAAAAATAAACTCAAAATGGATTAAATACCTAAATGTAAGGCCAGACACTATCAAACTCTTAGAGGAAAACATAGGCAGAACACTGTATGACGTAAATCACAGCAAGATCCTTTTTGACCCACCTTCTAGAGAAATGGAAATAAAAACAAAAATAAACAAATGGGACCTAATGAAACTTAAAAGCTTTTGCACACCAAAGGAAACCATAAACAAGACGAAAAGACAACCCTCAGAATGGGAGAAAATATTTGCAAATGAAGCAACTGACAAAGGATTAATCTCCAAAATTTACAAGCAGCTCATGCAGCTCCATATCAAAAAAACAAACAACCCAATCCAAAAATGGGCAGAAGACCTAAATAGACATTTCACCAAAGAAGATATACAGATTGCCAACAAACACATGAAAGGATGCTCAACATCACTAATCATTAGAGAAATGCAAATCAAAACTACAAGGAGATATCATCTCACACAGGTAGAATGGCCATCATCAAAAAAACTACAAACAATAAATGCTGGAAAGGGTGTGGAGAAAAGGGAACACTCTTGCACTGTTGGTGGAAATGTAAATTGATACAGCCACTATGGAGAACAGTATGGAGGTTCCTTAAAAACCTAAAAATAGAATTACCATACGAGCCAGCAACCCCACTCCTGGGCATATACCCTGAGAAAACCATAATTCAAAAAGAGTCATGTACCACAATGTTCATTGCAGCTCTATTTACAATAGCCAGGACATGGAAGCAACCGAAGTGTCCATCGACAGATGAATGGATAAAGAAGATGTGGCACATATATACAATGGAATATTACTCAGCCATAAAAAGAAACGAAATGGAGGTATTTGTAGTGAGGTGGATGGACCTAGAGTCTGTCATACAGAGTGAAGTAAGTCAGAAAGAGAAAAACAAATACCGTATGCTAACACATATATATGGAATGTAAAAAACAAACAAAAAATGGTCACGAAGAACCTAGGGGCAAGATGGGAATAAAGACGCAGACCTACTAGAGAATGGACTTGAGGACACGGGGAGGGGGAAGGGTAAGCTGGGACAAAGTGATAGAGTGTCATGGACATATATACACTACCAAATGTAAAACCGATAGCTAGTGGGAAGCAGCCGCATAGCACAGGGAGATCAGCTCGGTGCTTTGTGACCACCTAGAGGGGTGGGATAGGGAGGGTGGGAGGGAGACACAAGAGGGAGGAGATATAGGGATATATGTATATGTATAGCTGATTCACTTTGTTATAAAGCAGAAACTAACACACCATTGTAAAGCAATTATACTCCAATAAAGATGTTAAAAAAAAAAGGTACATGTCTACCTAGAATTATATGTTTTGATTGTAAAGTTTAGTTTTTATAATGAGGTGAAGTTATAATCAGCAGTTTGGCTACATATACAAGAACAGATTTTTTTAGCTCACTTTTTTAACACTTCTATTTCTCATTTTTAAAATATTTTCTATTCTTTAGCACCAGGTACCATATGCAAGTTTGCCCTGATTGCTGACATCACCTATCATTAGTAAATTAGGTACAATTACATGCTAATATAGTAGGCAATTTTGAAACCACCTTTATTTCTGTCAGCCCAGATATATGTAAATGTGAATGATTAGTTTTTTTTGTTATATCTGCTTTAAAGACATTATAATAGGAACAGCTAAGATAACACTTATATGATGCTTACTATTTATCAAGTTGTTTTCTAAGCACTTGTAATACTCAAAACTCTATGACTTTGGTATTACTGTTATCTACAGTTTATTGATGGGGAAGTAAGGAATAGAGAGCTTCAGTAACTTGCCCTGGGTCATAGAGCTAGTAAGTGATGGAGCTGAATCCAGATAGTCTGGCTTCAGAGACATTGTGCTTATCCACTAGGCTGCATTCACTCAGAAGCAGTTAATCCACAGTTCCTGGTTAGCTGCAGCACACTCCAGAGGTTAGAGAGTTAAAATTCAGTTCAGATACTTTCCTTCCACTCAGAAGTCTTCCTTTGCCTCCCTTAAACTACCCTTTCTGTTCTACTTCCATAAAATGAGTGTATCTCTGCCACTGCATGTATCTTTCTGTATTAGAATTGCCCATTTATGTGTCTGTATTATTATAGACAGTGATATCTTTGAAGACAAAAATCATGTCTTATTTATCTTTATATTACCAGAGTTTTATTTAGCACAGGGTCTGAGGCTCTGTAGATACTTAATGTTTGGTGGACTAAGCTGAGCTGAATGCTAGTGCATATGTCATGAAAAATTACTATTACCCCACCCAACGTGTAAAACAATGATCTATCAAATGCTTACGATATGCAAGACACTACACTATACATTTTATACACATATTATTTCATTTTATTCTTACAATGGTACCTGTGAGGCAAATATAACTATCATCATTTTACTCATAAAGAGACTGAGGCTCAAAAAAGTTAAGTGACTGTTTGCCTAAGCTCACAGCTGTTAAGTGGTAGACTCAGTTCCCCCAAACCCTAGTCTATCAGGCTCATAAAGCCTTTGCTCTTTACCTACTATTATACTGCTTCCAAGAGGCAATTTCAGTGGGAATTCTTCCCTGATTCCTGAGCCTAAATTTTTGAAAATCCAAAGTTATATCCAGACTTCTAGATATTGTATATTACCTTAACAACTAAGAAATTGAGGCTAGGTAGAGGATCAGGTACTTTCAAATAGTGGAGTAGGTCCAGAGAGGGACATATTGAAGCCATTAGAACAGTGCATATATGGACCTTCAGAGCTGTGAAATACACTTATAGGTAAAGTGATAGCCCCCTTTTCCATCCAGCTTTTGTCCGTTTATCATCATTGCAATTATAGGTAAAGTGTACTCATTCCTGCTAAGGATAGGAAAACTTGTATTTCATCCACAGTAAATCAAGGGGGAAAAAAGTCATTTACCTAAGATGTGGTTTGAGTTGGAGAGGCGGGGGAAATATATTTTGTGTTTGACACTCATTGGGAAACATGAGAGTAATGAAAGATTCGAACTACCCCTTTTCCTTACTAGAGCTAAGGAAAAGGTTGTATTTAGAACCTTATAAAATATTTTATGCATAAATTCTGTGTGCATGTATTTTACACAGATTGTACATATGTACAAATAATACCATATAGACAAACATTATTATGAGAGCTGAAAAACAATGTTAATCTCCTAAAAGTAAACCTATAAAACTGAAGCTTACTTGATTAAAGGTTGCTAAATACTTAACATAGTTTTAATTGAATTTTACATCACACAGAAGAAAATGAGAAAAGAAAAATCATATTCTTAGTAAAACTTCAAAGGTCAATAAACTTTCTCTAATCACAGCAGATTTCCAATGACAAATTTTATAACGCGGGACCTTTTCAGTTCAAAGCTGAAGAAGTGTTATGAAGTGTAGTGATTATGGCAAGATCTGAACATTTATCCATCCATTATAGGTTCACCAGGAGGACTGAACAAACACTTATATTTTATAATAAGCTAAGAGAACAAGCAGTTGAAGGAAGAAAATGTTCAAGTGAAATTTCATGACAAGAAATCCTTGATCGTTTGATATTGCTTCATCTACCTCAGAGAAATCAACAGCTGTATACTCCACTGGGGAATTCCTAACAAGCAATGATGATGAGTAGAGAGGAAAAAAAAAAAAGTGAGAGAAGGTAAGGCAGTCCTTTACTTTGAAGAAATTTCTCAGAGTCATTTTGACCTGCTTTCCCTTGGATAAAACCACATGCTAGTTTTCTTTATAAAACTTTTTAGAAGATGTTGAACTTTTGATGAAGGAATGGTGACTGTTCTTCCCTAAGTTCATGATTGATGGGAGGCTAAATTCAAACAGACTGAGGAGAAGCTCTACAATGCATGCCTCTCTTAATTAGACAAATGTATAAATTAAAAAATAAAGTCCCAGAGTAATAGAAAATTATTTAATTCTCTAATTTCATTATTCAGCCTACTTTGATTGCCTATGCACATTAATATGCTATAGCAGGCATTGTGCTCTTTTGGTATTTACCCCTAAGTAAGTTATAGTCAAGTATACAAAGATATGGTTGATTGCTAGGTAGCTTGTATGGTTCTGCTGCAACATGCTTCCTGTGGCAGTTTTTTTTTTACTCTTCAAGGGGTACAGGGGTGATAACTTGTGACCAATACTACTACTTCTAGTAAACATATTTTCCCTATCCAAATACTAGTAGACAGAGATGGGGGGGGACCCAACGATATTAGTCTAGATATCTTGCACCCAGTAGATATTCCATAAATGTCTGTTTAATAAATTAAATCAAAATAATTTCAGAAGGAAAGAGAATATTTATTTCCCTAATCTTTTGAATCTTTGGCAGTTCAATAAGAAATCCCATATTCCTGCAGAACAGTAAAGTATCATCTATTAGGGATACTTATTTTTTTAAAAACTAAATGTTGATAGACTCTTTAGGAATTCCAAATTTGGAAATAATTTCACATGCCATGCAATTGAGAGGTTCCCAAACACATTAGGAAATTGACTGTATGATAGGTGCTTATATAAAATGCAAATTCCAGGGCTACAGCCCCAAAGATGCTGATTAAGTAGATCTAGAATGAGGCCCAGGAATTTTTGAGCTCCTTAATTATTTTATTTTATTATTTATCTTATTTATCAAGTTTTGGAACAACTGGTAAAATTACAGAGCTAAAAGAAAAAAAAAAGTGGCTGAAAACTTTTAAGACCTTGAGTTGAAAAAGAATGTTTAACAAGTCTCAAAAAAGCATAAATCACAAGGTATACAAGTTGATGGATTCACCTATAGGAAATAGGAATTTTTGTTCAAAAATGGATATGAAGAATCATATAGTAAGAAAATGCATGCAACATCTGAAATGGATAAGGGATTAATGTGTAGAATATTTAAAGAATTCCTGCAAATCAACAAGAAAAAGAGAAAATATAATAACAAAATGAACAAAGAACAGATAATTGATGGAAGGAGAAAACTGATTGGTTACAAGTATATACAGAGATGCTTACACTGATTGTTGATTAGAGACATGTGAAGTAAAGCAATTAAACCAATTTATAATCAGCAAAAATGCATCAGTCGGATATAACCAAGTATTGTCAAAGATGTGAGGAATTGTTATACCTAATGCACTGCTGGTAGAAGTGTAAAAGGGACAGCTATTCTAGAGAACAACTGAGTAAGACAGTGAAATTAGGAATATGCATACCATATGACCCACTCTTCGGTGTACACCTTAGAGAAAGTTTAAAATAAGGTTGTGTGTGTGTGTGTGTGTGTATGTGTATATACATACACATACATTAAGACATATTTGAAGCATTATTGTGGAATTAGGTCAAGCATTATGGTGGAACTGGGTCTTTGGAGGAAGCTCAAAAAAATCACAAGAGGAATATATAACTAAATATGTTAAATACATCCTATGGACTACTAATCAGTAGTTACAGCAATGAACCAGATAAATGTTAAGAAATATGATTAGATCTCAAAAAGCATGTTTCAAAAATATTGTTGCATTGTTACTTCTAGCCTGATTAAATGAGATCCTTGTGGAAATTACCTGCACATAATAATATCTACTAATCATGGATTTTTTAATGAAAAGGCAAATTAATAAACAACAGTGATAACAACAACATCAACAAAAACTAACAAGATGAATGTAGTGAAAAGTAAGAAAAGCAGGCAGATTCTGAAATTTGAAGGAGAGTTGACACTTAGAAGAAGAGTAAAGTAGGGATGAATATCTCACTTTTATGGCTTTTATCCTTAGGATAGGTTAAAACCTCTGCCATGTGAGGTGTTAACAATGGTGAACTATAGCCAATTCACACTGGCTCAGAAGAGCTGATTGTGGGCATCACTTTCCAGCTCAATGTTCAGTGAAACACATAGCTTGAAATTGGCTATGGTGGGAGTTTTTACACCATGGAAATCAGAAAATGCTAAAATCAGGATTTTATTTATATTTTCTTCAGATACACAGTTAAATATTAACCAGTACACCCTGAATGGTTAAAATTAGGCTAAAAAGCCCATGTTCTTTCTGGCTTGAAGACCCAGAAGACAGAGTTTGGGGCAACCACAACCACTAGAAAGAGATGGGGGGGATTCATAAAGGAGATGAATAGAAGGAGAGCCCTATGTTCTGTGTATAAATTCTGCCCAGATCTCTGCTGGTCCCAGAATTATGCATCTCCACAGCACATAGCAGACAGATACCCGAAAGTAGCCCAGATAAAGATAAGAAAATGAACTTGAATTTGAGCTCCTGCCCGAGGCAGTTTACCATTTGATTCCAACCAAGTTAACTGATAAAATAAACACTTGATAAAACAAAAACCACTCTTCAGAGTTATAAAACAGAATCCAGAGTCTCCTCAGAAAAAAAAATTCTAAATAATCTGTAAGCCAAATGAGAAGTCACATGGGAAATTAAAATTTAAATATTTTGAACTGAATAATAATGAAAATATAACACTAATATTTGTGAATTGCAGAAGATGGCGATGTCAGAGGATCCTGAACTCACCTTCTCCCATGGACACACTGAATCTACAGCTACACATGGAGCAATTACCTCTGAAAGAAATCCAGAAACTAGCTGAGTGACTCCTACTCATCAAGTGAATGAGAAAAAACTCACATTGAAATGGGTAGGAAAGTCTGAGACACACACTCACCTTGAATCCATCCTTGACACAGAGATACACTACTGGGAGGGGACTCACAACTTCAAGCTTCTCCCTGAGGAGTGAAGGGTTTAGATGTTGGGTCCAACTTTTAAGACTTCGCCCTGAGGGATGGGCCCACAAAACACGTAACTCTGAAAGCCAAAAGGGCTTGTGTCCCTGAGATCCACAAGACTACACTTTAAATGCTGCTGCCTGAGGGTCCAGCTTTCAATCGGCCTACATTTACATCCACTTTGGGACACTGACAGGTCTTGGCAGACCCTCAACTACTAAGAGCCACAAGGAACAAAGAAGGTGGCCTGGACAATCAAAAGGTTTGAGAGACAACAAGAGCTCAGACCATGCTGAATGAGAAGGTTCATCTCCTACACAAGACCAGCCTGTCAAGATTGAATGAGGTGACTGTTTTATCTAATGTGCAGAAACCAACACAGAGCATCAAGGAAAATGAAGAAACAGAAGAATATGCGCCAAACAAAAGAACAAGATAAAACTCCAAAAACAGACCTTAATGAAACAGAGATAGTGATTTGCCTGATAATACAATAATGGTCATGAAGATAGTCACTGAGGTCAGGAGAAAAATGTATTAACAAAGTGAGAATTTCAACAAAGAGAGAAAATATAAGAAGGCAACAAACTGAATTAGCCAGAGTAGAATAAAATAACTGAACTGAAAAATTCAATAGAGGGGTTCAACAGACTAGATCAAGCAGAAGAAAGGATCAGCAAATTTGAAGATAGGGGAGTGAAATACTTCCAAAAAGAGAAACAAAAAGAAGAAAACAATGAAAAAGATTGAAGATAGTTTAAGGTACTTATGGAACACTATTAAGTGGGCCAATATTTGCATTATAGGGGTCTTGGAAGGAGAAGAGAGAGAAAGAAACAGAAAGCTTATTGAAAGAAATAATGGTTGAAAACTTTCTTAACCTGGGGGAAAAAACCCAGACATATAGAACCAGAAAGCCCAAAGAGTTCCAAATAAGAGGAATCTAAATAGGCCCACTCTGAGACACCTTACAGTTAAATTGTCAAAAGTTAAAGATGGAGAGAATCTTAAAAGCAGCAAGAGAAAAAACAACTTGTTATGTACAAGAGAATCCCCATAAGACCACCAGCAGATTTTTCAGCAGAAACTTTATAGATCCGAAGGGAGCGGCACAATCTATTCAGAGTGCTGAAAGAAAAAAGTGCCAACAAAGAATACTCTACCTGGAAAATTTTCCTTCATAACTGAATGGAGAGATAGAGTTTTCCAAACAAGCAAAAGCTCTAGAAATTCATCACCTCTAGACCAGCCTTACAAGAAACATTAAAGGAACTGCTTCAAGCTGAAATGAAAAGTCACTAATTAGTAACAGGAAAATATATTAAAGTATAGGTCTCACTGGTAAAGGTAAATACATAGTTAAATTCAGAATACTCTAGTGTTATAATGGTGGTGGTTAAATCACTGATAAATCTAGTATGAAGATTAAAAGACAAAAGTATTAAAAATAACTGTAACTACAAGAATTTGTTAACGAATACACAAGGTAAAAAGATGTAAATTGTGATATTAAAAACATAAAATGGGAGGGAGAGTAAAAATGTAGAGCTTCAGTATGTGTTTGAAGTCAAGTTGTTAGCAGCTTAAAATAGACTATTATATGTTTTATGTAAGCCTTGTGATAACCACAAGGCAAAATCTTACAGTAGATACACAAAAGATAAAGAGAAAAGAATCTAGGTGTATCATTAAAGTAAATCTGTGGATTGCAGCTAAAGCAATGCTCAGAAGAAAATCCATAGCTAAAATACACACATTAGAAAGAAAAGAAAGTTATAAAACTCAGGCGCCTAAGATTCCAACATAAGAAGGTAGAAAAACAATGAAGTAAATTAAATAGAACAAAGGAAGTAATAAAAATAGGAGCAGATATTAAGGAAATAGAAATTTAAAAGAACAATAGAGAACAATGACAAAATCAAGAATTACTCCTTTGAAAATAGCAAGAAAATTGATAAACCTGTTGCTAGACTGCTCAAGAATAAGGAGAGAATCCAAGTTACTAATGTCAGGAATGTTAGAGGAAACATCACTAAAGATCCTACAGATAATAAAAGGATAATAAAATAATATCATTACCAACTTTGTCAATGAATTTGACAACTTTGGTAAAATGGACAAATTCCTGGGACTTCCCTGGCGGTCCAGTAGTTAAGACTCCATGCTTCCACTGCAGGGGGTGTCGGTTCAATCCCTGGCTAAGATCCCACATGCTGCGTGGCACAGCCACAAAAAAAAAAAAAAAAACTGGGCAAATTCCTTGCAATATGCAATGTATCAAAGTTGACACAGATTAAACCAAATATCTTAATAGCCATATTTCTGTTAATGAAATTGAACTTGTTATCAAAAATCTTTCCTCAAAGAAAACTCCAGGTCAAAATGATTCCCCTGTTGAATTCTATCAAAACCTTAAAGAATAAATAATGTCAATCCTACATAAACTCAAGAAATGGAGGAGGCTAGATACAATTATACCAAAACCTGATAAAGATATTGCAAAAATCCTACAACTTAGTAGTAATTTTTAAAAATCCAGTAAAAAATATGAACAGAACATTCATGCATACACTTGTCTAAAGAAGTTACATGAATGGTCAATGATCACATAATTTATCATTGGAGAGATGCAAACTAAAGTTACTACTACTGACTCTCAAGTCTGGCTACAATTAAAATGAAAGACATCAGCAATGCTGGCATATAAAATGGTGTAACCACTTTGGAAATAGGTCTGATAGTTTCTTCTACACATTTGTCTACACTATGACCCATTAATTTCATTCCTAGGTATTTCTCAAGAGTAATGAAAATATATGCCCACAAAAATAGTTGTACAAGGACTTTTCATAACAAATTTACTCATAATAGCCAAAAACTGGAAACTACTCAGGTGCTCATGAACAGGAGAATGGATAAACAAATGGTGGTTTCTTTATACTGGGTGAAGAAAAAAAAAGACACAAAGTTCTGAGTGAAGTGAGCTTTACAAGAAAAACTACATACTATGTGATTCCATTTATATAAAGTTCTAAAATGGGCAAAATTAATTCATGTTTGAAAAAAGTAAGAATAATGGTAATCTTGCAGGTTGGGAGTAGAGATGTATGTGGAAGGGGCAGGAGGGAAATTTCTAATAGTTGTAATGTTCTATATTTTGAGTGGAGTTTTCATTATAAAGGTGTACGGATTTGCCACACAAATATACACATAAGATTTGTGCATTTCATTTGTGTAAATTTTAAATAGAAAACACTGTTAATAAATATTGAACCCTAACTGACATACATTCTGAAATATTTAGGGTATACTAATGTTTATAAGTTATTTTGAAATATTCCAAAAGTAAATGGACTAATAGGTGGGTAAAGTTTGAAAAGATGCACAGATAGTGATAAACCACATATAGTAAAATATTATTGGTGGAATCTAGGTGGGGGAATATGTGAGTGTTCACTCAAACATTCATTCAACTTTGCTGTATGTTTGAAAATTCTAAATGCACTTCTAATTATTTATGATATAATGAAGTAATAAGATATTGAAAATAATTTCAAAATAATACAAATGTTGAAAAATGAAAGAGAATACTATGTATCTTACAAAATTAGAAAGGTTCATCCACGTAGCTGGAAATGGCAAGATCTCCTCCTTTTTAAAAGCTGAATAATATTCCATTTTATATATCACAATTTCTTTATCTATTCATGTGTCAGCAGACTTAGGTTGTTTCCATATCTGGGCTATTCTGAATAATGGTGCAATGAACATGGAAGTGCAGATGCCTCTTTGAGATAGTGATTTCATTTCTTTTGGGAATATACCCAGAAGAATGATTACTGAATCATATGGTAGCTCTATTTTTAATTTTTTGAGGAACCTGCATAATGTTCTCCATAGTGGCTGCACCACGAACAGTGCACAAGGGTTCCCTTTTTTTCATATCCTTGTCAGCACTTGTCGTTTCATGTCCTTTTGATAATTGGCATCCTAATGGATGTGAAGTGATGTTTCATTGTGGTTTTGACCTGTGATATTCAGCACCTTTTCATGTTTCTGTTCCCAGAGGACATAATGCTAAGTGAAATAAGTCAGACACAAAAAGAAAAGAATAAAGCATAATCTCACTTACATGTGCAATATAAAAAAATCTAATACACTGAAGTAGAAAGTAGGACATGGTTACCAGGTGCAGGGAGGTGGGACAAATGGGGATGGGGGGGAGATGTTGGTCAAAGGGTACAAAGTTGCAGTTATGTAGGATGAATAAGTCTAGAGAGCTAATGTACTACATGATTACTCTAGTTAATAACTTTGTACTGAATACTGGAAATTCATCAAGAAAGTAGATTTCAGGTGCTCTCATCACTAACAAAAAAAAACTGTAAAGATGTGAGGAGATGATATGTTAATTAGCTTGATTTTATTGATAGTAACCATTTCACTAGGTATATATATATATATATAAAATTATATATATGTATAAAATTACCATGTTGTAAAACTTAAATATATATGATTTTTATTTAAAAGCCTTTTTAAAATTAAAAAGAGTGGTTGAATTTTTTAAGTTTTTAAAATTATTTAGAAAACAGAAACAGACTCACAGACATAGAAAGCAAACTTATGGTTACCAAAGGGGAGGAGGAGGGAGGGATAAATTAGGAGTTTGGGATTAAAATATACATACTACTATACATAAAATAGATAACCAACAGGGACCCGCTGCATAGCACAGGGACTATACTCAATATCTTGTAAAAAAAAAAAGGATATATATATATATATATATATATATATATATATATATATATATATATATCTGAATCATTTTGCTGTACACCTGAAACTAACACAGCATTGTAAATCAACTATATTTCAAGAAAAAATTTTAAAAATAAAAACTAAATGAGCCCTATAACACATTACAATTTATCATGTTAAATATATACACACAACAGTGCTAATATTTTAGAACATTGAAAACACATTGAAGGGAATATATTAAATATATTACAGAGGTAGCCTATGGGGGAATGGGAATGGAGATCATGAATGAATAGGTGAAATAAATAAGAAAGTTGCCTTGTATAGGTTGATGATGATGGTGTGCCATGAATACCTTGATTTTCTGCACTTAAAGTCCCAGGAAAAAGAACAGAAAATGAAAGAAAGAAAACCATATGTGGAAGTTTTTTCTTGTTCCTTAACAATAGCTATAGACATTTTTTTTTCCTAATGCAAGTTTTGAAAACAGTTTTAGAGTCCAAAGTTGACAAATGTGTAGTCAAATATTAATGGCATAGCTCTAGCCATGTGGTGGCTGATATTTTTAATATTACTTTTAAATAATATTTCAATTTAATTTCATTCATGATTTTAAAATATTATGTAATATGAGCCTAATTCTAATTACAATGTCTAAGATATAGGGATACTTTATGTTTCTAATCTGCCAAAAGAAAAAGAAAGGGAGAAAGAGGAGAAGTATTCTAGACATGGATTAAAACAGAAACACTTTTTTTCCTTTCTTTTTTTTTTTATGCATTGGTTATATATTTCATAATAAACAACCAAAAAACACATTAAAAATTCGTTTTGTTCATTGGTGTGAAGCTCATATAAGGCAACTCTGTTTTAGATTACAGTTTCTGGGGTGCTCTGCTTCAGGCTGCAGGTTTGTGATTGGCTAGATTTCCTGAACTCCATGTGCCCACATGGAGGGGAAAGCAGCTTTAGGCAAAGGAATTTTAAAATTTAGATAAAATGGACAGTTTCCTTAAACAACACAGTTACCAAGTTACCAAAACTGACACAAGAAGAAATTTTAAAATCTGAATAATACTAGACCTATTATAGAACTTGAATATATAGCTGAAAACAGTCTCACACAAAGATCTAGGTTCAAATGGCTTTTGGGTGAAATCTATCAATTGTTTAAAGAAGAAATAAAATCAAACTTACATCAATTCTTTAGAACAATAGGAAAAAAATGGGATATTTCCCAACCCATTGTGATGCCAACATAAACTTGGGAAGAACATTACAGACCAATTTATCTCTTGGACAATGATGCAAAACTTCTAAAAAATTTTAGCAAGTTGAATAATATATAAAAAGGAAAATACATGACAACTAACCTGGGTTTATCTTAAGAAAATAATGTTGGTTTATCAATTGAAAAATTAATCAATGTTAAGTTACTGTATTAAGAGAACAAATGAGAAAAATCATATGTGCACTTCAATAGATGCAGATATAGCATTAGAAAAAATCTAGTAACCATTCAAGATAATAAAAGAACTTTTCCTTAATCTAGTAAAGAGAAACTAAAAAACATCTACAGAACTCTTCATACACAATGGTGAAATATTACAAGATTTCCCCTGAGACTGGGAATGAGACAAGGAGGTCTACTCTGACCAATTCCATCCAACATTGTACTAGAAAAACTAGCCAGCACAATAGGGCAAGAAATAAAAGGCATAATGGTTTGGAAATAAAAAATAACACTGTCATTATTCACAGGTAACATGATCTTGCATGTAGAAAATCTAAAAGAATTGAAGACAACTTATTAATTCTAATAGGCGAACATAGCAGAAATCAATTGAGTTTTACATGCAATGTAATAAACCTTCACAGTTCATAAAGTTTAGAATGATAAATGTATGTATGGTTCATGTACAAAAATGTTGGAGTCAGATGCGAATGATCTCTGAGGTTAAGGTTTTCTTCCATGGATTTTTTTTAAAAACATCTTTATTGGAGTATAATTGCTTTACAATGGTGTGTAGTTTCTGCTTTATAACAAAGTGAATCAGCTATACACATACATATATCCCCATATCTCCTCTCTATTGCATCTCCCTCCCACCCTCCCTATCCCACCCCTCTAGGTGGTCACAAAGCACCGAGCTGATCTCCCTGTGCTATGCGGCTGCTTCCCACTAGCTAGCTGTTTTACATTTGGTGGTGTATATATGTCCATGCCACTCTCTCAGTTTGTCCTAGCTTCCCCTTCCCCTTTCCCATGTCCTCAAGTCCATTCTCTACATTTGCATCTTTATTCCTGTCCTGCCCCTAGGTTCTTTAGAAACTTTTTTTTTTTTAGATTCCATATATATGTGTTAGAATATGGTATTTGTTTTTCTCTTTCTGACTTATTTCACTCTGTATGACAGACTCTAGGTCCACCCACCTCACTGCAAAAGATTGAATTTCTTTTCTTTTTATGGCTGAGTAATATTCCATTGTATATATGTGCCACATCTTCTTTATCCATTCATCTGATGATGGACACTTAGGTTGCTTCCATGTCCTGGCTACTGTAAATAGAGCTGCAATAAACATTGTGGTACATGACTCTTTTTGAATTATGGTTTTCTCAGGGTGTATGCCCAGTAGTGGGATTGCTGGGACATATGGTAATTCTATTTTTAGTTTTTTAAGGAACCTCCATACTGTTCTCCATAGTGGCTGTATCAATTTACATTCCCAACAACAGTGCAAGAGGGTTCCCTTTCCCCACACCCTCTCCAGGATTCATTGTAGCTTTTCTGATGATGCCCATTCTAACTGGTGTGAGGTGATAGCGCATTGTAGTTTTGATTTGCCTTTCTCTAATGATTAGTGATGTTGAGCATCCTTTCATGTATTTGTTGGCAATCTGTATATCTTCTTTGGGGAAATGTGTATTTAGGTCTTCTGCCCATTTTTGGATTGGGTTGTTTGTTTTTTTGATATGCAGCTGCATGAGCTGCGTGTGTATTTTGGAGATTAATCCATTGTCCGTTGCCTCATTTGCAAATATTTTCTCCCATTCTGAGGGTTGTCTTTTCGTTTTGTTTATGGTTTCCTTTGCTGTGCAAAAGCTTTGAAGTTTCATTAGGTCCCATTTGTTTATTTTTGTTTTTATTTCCATTTCTCCAGGAGGTGGGTCAAAAAGGATCTTGCTGTGATTTATGTCATAGAGGGTTCTGCCTATGTTTTCCTCTAAGAGTTTGATAGTGTCTGGCCTTACATTTAGGTATTTAATCCATTTTGAGTTTATTTTTGTGTATGGTGTTAGGGAGTGTTCTAATTTCATTCTTTTACATGTAGCTGTCCAGTTTTCCCGGCACCACTTATTGAAGAGACTGTCTTTTCTCCATTGTATACTCTTGCTTTCTTTATCAAAGATAAGGTGACCATATGTGCGTGGGTTTATCTCTGGGCTTTCTATCCTGTTCCATTGATCTATATTTCTGTTTTTGTGCTAGTACCATGCTGTCTTGATTACTGTAGCTTTGTAGTATAGTCTGAAGCCTGGGCGCCTGATTCCTCCAGCTCTGTTTTTCTTTCTCAAGATTGCTTTGGCTATTCAGGGTCTTTTGTGTCTCCATACAAATTTTAAGATTTTTTGTTCTAGTTCTGTAAAAAATGCCACTGGTAATTTGAAGGTATTGCATTGAATCTGTAAATTGCTTTGGGTAGTATAGTCATTTTCACAATGTTGATTCTTCCAATCCAAGAACATGGTATATCTCTCCATCTGTCTGTATCATCTTTAATTTCTTTCATCAGTGTCTTATAGTTTTCTGCATACTGGTTTTTTGTCTCCCTAGGTAGGTTTATTCCTAGGTATTTTATTCTTTTTGTTGCAATGGTAAGTGGGATTGTTTCCTTAATTTCCCTTTCAGATTTTTCATCATTAGTGTATAGGAATGCAAGAGATTTCTGTGTGTTAATTTTGTATCCTGGTACTTTACCAAATGTATTGATTAGCTCTAGTAGTTTTCTGGTAGCATCTTTAGGATTCTCTATGTATAGTATCATGTCATCTGCAAAGAGTGACAGCCCTACTTCTTTTCCAATTTGGATTCCTTTTATTTCTTTTTCTTCTCTGTTTGCTGTGTCTAAAACTTCCAAAACTATGTTGAATAATAGTGGTGAGAGTGGATAACCCTGTCTTGTTCCTAATCTCAGAGGAAATGGTTTCATTGTTTCACCATTGAGAACAATGTTGGCTGTGGGTTTGTCATATATGGCCTTTATTATGTTGAGGTAAGTTCCCTCTATGCCTACTTTCTGGAGGGTTTTAATTATAAATGGGTGTTGAATTTTGTCAAAAGCTTTTTCTGCATCTATTGAGATGATCATATGGTTTTTCTCCTTCAATTTTTGAATATGGTGTATCACATTGATTGATTTGCATATATTGAAGAATCCTTGCATTCCTGGGATAAACCCCACTTGATCATGGTGTATGATCCTTTTAATGTGCTGTCAGATTCTGTTTGCTAGTACTTTGTAGAGGATTTTTGCATCTATGTTCATCAGTGATACTGGCCTGTAGTTTTCTTTCTTTCTGACAATTTTGGCTGGTTTTGGTATCAGGGTGATGGTAGTCATGTAGAATGAGTTTGGGAGTGTTCCTCCCTCTCCTATATTTTGGAAGAGTTTGAGAAGGATAGGTATTAGCTCTTCTCTAAATGTTTGATAGAATTCACCTGTGAAGCCATCTGGTCCTGGGCTTTTGTTTGTTGGAAGAGTTTTAATCACAGTCTCAATTTAAGTGCTTCTGATTGGTCTGTTTATATTTTGTATTTCATCCTCTTTCAGTCTCGGAAGGTTATGCTTTTCTAAGAATTTGTCCATTTCTTCCTGGTTGTCCATTTTATTGGCATATAGTTGCTTGTAGTAATCTCTCATGATCCTTTGTATTTCTGCAATGTCAGTTGTTACTTCTCCTTTTTCATTTCTAGTTATTTTGATTGGAGTCTTCTCCATTTTTTTCTCGATAAGTCTGGCTAAAGGTTTATCAATTTTGCTATCTTCTCAAAGAACCAGCTTTTAGTTTTATTTATCTTTGCTATTGTTTCCTTCATTTCTTTTTCATTTATTTCTGGTCTGATCTTTATGATTTCTTTCCTTCTGCTAACTTTGCGGATTTTTTTGTTCTTCTTTCTCTAATTGCTTTAGGTTGTTTATTTGAGATGTTTCTTGTTTCTTGAGGTAGGATTGTTTTGCTGTAAACTTCCTTCTTAGAACTGCTTTTGCTGCATCCCATAGGTTTTGGGTCATCATGTTCCCATTGTCATTTGTTTCTAGGTATTTTTTGATTTCCTCTTTGATTTCTTCAGTGATCGTTTGGTTTTTTAGTAGTGTATTGTTTATCCTCCATGTGTTTGTATTTTTTACAGATTTTTCCCTGTAATTGATATCTAGTCTCATAGCGTTGTGGTCGGAAAAGATACTTCATATGATTTCAATTTTCTTAAATTTACCAAGGCTTGATTTGTGACCCAAGATGTGATCTATCCTGGAGAATGTTCCATGTGCACTTGAGAAGAAAGTGTAATCTGCTGTTTTTGGATGGAATGTCCTATAAATATCAACTAAACTATCTGGTCTATTGTGTCATTTAAAGCTTCTGTTTCCTTATTTATTTTCATTTTGGATGATCTGTCCATTGGTGTACGTGAGGTCAAAGTCCCCCACTATTACTGTGTTACTGTCGATTTCCTCTTTTATAGCTGTTAGCAGTTGCCTTATGTATTGAGATGCTCCAATGTTGGGTGCATATATATTCTTGGATTGATTCCTTGATCATTATGTAGTGTCCTTCTTTGTCTCTTGTAACATTCTTTATTTTAAAATCTATTTTGTCTGATATGAGAATTGCTACTCCAGCTTTCTTTTGATTTCCCTTTGTATGGAATACCTTTTTCCATCCCCTCACTTTCAGTCTGTATATGTCCCTAGGTCTGAAGTGGGTCTCTTGTAGACAGCATATATATGGGCCTTGTTTTTGTATCCATTCAGCCAGTCTATGTCTTTTGGTTGGAGCATTTAATCCCTTTACATTTAAGGTACTTATGGATATGTATGTTCCTATTACCATTTTCTTAATTGTTTTGGGTTTATTATCGTAGGTCTTTTCCTTCTCTTGTGTTTCCTGCCTAGAGAAGTTCCTTTAGCACTTGTTTTAAAGATGGTTGGGTGGTGCTGAATTCTCTTATTCTCTTAAAAGACAAGCTTTTGCTTGCCTGTAAAGGTTTTAATTTCTCTGTCGAATCTGAATGAGATCCTTGCTATGTAGAGTAATCTTGGTTTTCGGTTTTTCCCTTTCATCACTTTAAATATGTCCTGCCACTCCCTTCTGGCTTGCAGAGTTTCTGCTGGAAGATCAGCTGTTAACCTTATGGGGATTCCCTTGTATGTTATTTGCTGCTTTTCCCTTGCTGCTTTTCATATTTTTTCTTTGTATTTAATTTTGGATAGTTTGATTAATATGTGTCTTGGCATGTTTCTCCTTGGATTTATCCTGTATGGGACTCTCTGTGCTTCCTAGACTTGATTAACTATTTCCTTTCCCATATTAGGGAAGTTTTCAACTATAATCTCTTCAAATATTTTCTCAGTCCCTTTCTTTTTCTCTTCTCTTTCTGGGACCCCTATAATTAGAATGTTGGTGCGTTTAATGTTGTCCCAGAGGTCTCTGAGACTGTCCTCAATTCTTTTCATTCTTTTTTCTTTATTCTGCTCTGTGGTAGTTATTTCCACTATTTCATCTTCCAGTTCACTTATTCATTCTTCTGCCTCAGGTATTCTGCTATTGATTCCTTATAGAGAGTTTTTAATTTCATTTATTGTGTTGTTTATCATTGTTTGTTTGCTCTTTAGTTCTTTTAAGTCCTTCTTAAATGTTTCTTGGATTTTCTCCATTTTATTCACAAGATTTTGGATCATCTTTACTATCATTACTCTGAATTCTTTTTCAGGTAGACTGCCTATTTCCTCTTCATTTGTTTGGTCTGGTGGGTTTTTACCTTGCTCCTTCATCTGCTGCGTGTTTCTGTGTCTTCTCATTCTACTTAACTTACTGTGTTTGGGGTCTCCATTTCGCAGGCTGCAGGTTCGTCACTCCCGTTGTTTTTGGAGTCTGCCCCCACTGGCTAAGGTTGGTTCAGGGGGTTGTGTATGCTTCCTCGTGGAGGGGACTGGTGTCTGAGTTTTGGTGGATGAGGCTGGATCTTGTCTTTCTGGTGGGCAGGACCGCATCCGGTGGTGTGTTTTGGGGTGTCTGTGACCTCATTATGATTTTAGGCAGCCTCTCTGCTAATGGGTGCGTTGTGTTCATGTCTTGCTGGTTGGTTGGCATAGGGTGTCCAGCACTGTTGCTTGCTGGTTGTTGAGTGGAACTGGGTCTTAGCATGGAGCTCTCTGGGAGAGCTTTTGCCATTTGATATTATGTGGAGCCAGGAGGTCTCTGGTGGACCAATGTCCTGAAGTCAGCTCTCCCACCTCAGAGGCACAGGCCTGATACCTGGCCAGAGCACCAAGACCCTGTCAGCCACACGGCTCAGAAGAAAAAGGAGAAAAAAATAAATAAATAAAATAAAATAAAATAAAATAAAACAAAATAAAATAAAGTTATTAATATAAAGAAATTTTAAAAATTATAAAAAATTAAAAAAATTAAAACGTAATAAAAAAAAGAAAAGAAAAGGAAAAAAGAAAGAAGAGAGCAACCAAACCATAAAACACATCCACCAATGATAAGAAGTGCTAAAAACTATACAAAAAAAAAGAAAAATCGGATAGACAGAACCCGAAGACAAAATGGTAAAAGCAAAGCTATACAAAGAAGCATACACATACACACTCACAAAAACAGAAAAAGGAAAACAAAATATATATGTATATATAAAAAAATGAAGAGAGCAACCAAATCAATAAACAAATCTACCAATGATAAATACTCTAAATACTAAACTAAGATAAACATAAAACCAGAAACAAATTAGATGGAGAAAGCAAACCCCAAGTCTACAGTTGCTCCCAAAATCCACCGCCTCAATTTTGGGATGATTTGTTGTCTATTCAGGTATTCCACAGATGCAGGGTACATCAAGTTGATTGTGGAGATTTAATCCGCTGCTCCTGAGGCTGCTGGGAGAAATTTCCCTTTCTCTTCTTTGTTCACACAGCTCCTGGGGTTCAGCTTTGGATTTGGCCCCGTCTCTGTGTGTAGGTCGCCTGAGGCCATCTGTTCTTTGCTCAGACAGGACAGGGTTAAAGCAGCAACTGATTAGGGGGCTCTGGCTCACTCAGGCCGGGGGGAGGGAGGGGTACGGAATGCAGGGCGAGCCTGCAGCGGCATAGGCCGGCATGACGTTGCAACAGCCTGAGGCATGCTGTGTGATCTCCCAGGGAAGTTGTCCCTGGATCATGGGACCCTGGCAGTGGCGGGCTGCACAGGCTCCCGGGAGGGGAGGTGTGGATAGTGACCTGTGCTTGCACACAGGCTTCTTGGTGGCGGCAGCAGCAGCCTTAGCGTTTCATGCCCGTCTCTGGTGTCCGTGCTGATAGCCACAGCTCGCATCCGTCTCTGGAGCTCGTTTAGGCGGTGCTCTGAATCCCCTCTCCTCGCACATCCCGAAACAATGATTTCTTGCCTCTTAGGCAGGTTCAGACTTTTTCCCGGACTCCCTCCTGGCTAGCTGTGGTGCACTAGCCCCCTTCAGGCTGTGTTCACGTAGCCAACCCCAGTCCTCTCCCTGGGATCTGACCTCTGAAGCTGGAACCTCAGCTCCCAGCCCTCACCCGCCCCAGTGGGTGAGCAGACAAGCCTCTCAGGCTCTTGAGTGCTGGTCGGCACTGACCCTCTGTGCGGGAATCTCTCTGCTTTGCCCTCTGCACCCCTACTGCTGCACTCTCCTCCATGGCTCTGAAGCTTCCCCCCCGCCACCCCCTGTCTCTGCCAGTGAAGGGGCTTCCTAGTGTGTGGAAACCTTTCCTCCTTCACAGCTCCCTCCCAGAGGTGCAGGTCTTGTCCCTGTTCTTTTGTCTCTGTTTTTTCTTTTTTCTTTTGCCCAACACTGGTATGTGGGGAGTTTCTTGCCTTTTGGGAAGTCTGAGGTCTTCTGCCAGCATTCAGTAGGTGTTCTGTATGAGTTGTTCCATGTGTAGATCTATTTCTGATGTATTTGTGGGCAGGAAGGTGATCTCCACGTCTTACTCCTCCGCCGTCTTGAAGGTCTCTCTTTTCTTTATTTTCAAGTCAAATATGAAAAGTAGGGCCAGGTTACTTAGTTTAGCAGTATCTTAAGCAAAACTTTATATAAAGACAAGATGTTTTCTTCCTGCTCTTTTAACATATTTTGTGCAGAGTAGTAGCTAAGTATTTTAGCATCTGATTAATACAATAAAAACAAGACATTCCACTCCCCACCACAAAAAAAGAAAAACAACAGTAGATTCCCCTTTGCTTATGAAAACCTGCAACTGAAATGTTAGTTCCTCTGACCTTCAGTCTGTGATGAGGGTAATATATAAATAGATGTCTTGAAGGATCTGAGTAGTCACTAGCAGTAGGCGATCATCTCCTCTTGATGAAATTATGTAGGCTATGTGTTTCTGTGTGTATACATCTCTGTAGCTTAATCTAAAAATCATTTAATTTATAGTGTATTTTGTTAGAACTTATTTTGTTTTCCTTTCTCATGATATTGCCTTACAACAGAGATGCACCAATCAACACCTCTCAATTGTACTATGTTCTGTGGAAATTACAAAGGAAATAGAGGTCATAACCCAACCCTTATGGAGGTGCGTAATCTAATGGGGAGATTAGAAAAACACAAATAAACACAGGTAATGGAAACACAATCAGCGACAGTTATCCAAACATGTCCAAGAGAAACACCTCATAATTATACTTAAACAGCAGGTGTGTAATAGCTCTGCCCTTTGACTCCTGCTATTGAAGACAGGGCCCTAGATTCAGAATCAGAAAACATAGATTTTGTTTCCAACTCCAGTCAAGAGGCTTTAAGCAAATTACTATCTGAGCCTGAGTTTGTTCAAAATACAGTTTGGACATTAGCTCCTTCTCTGCTGACTTCAAAAAATATTATGAGGATTAAGTGATAAAATATGTGTGAATATGCTTCATAAACTGGAAAGCTATATGCATATCTGAAGAAATATCTTCCTTGATATTCTTATTTGCTCATGCAGGTCACTTCCCCTAGAGAGCCCATACCTCCCACTTTGCCAGCGTAAGTACCAACTCACCTCATGTTCCATCTGCTCAGTGAAACCTACATATGGTCTTTCCATCCTCTGAGCTCCTATAGCCACTTACTAGTAGTTTCCTTTCCTGAGACCGCCTGGCCTTATTAGTTAGCTTTTTGTATGCATTGTCTTTTCTGCCTTGCCAGATTATAAGCAGCTTGAGATCATGGATTTACCTGATATATCTTAGTTTTTCCACAGTGCTTAGTATGGTTACTCTACATGGAGTGCTTCAATACATATTTATTGATTGATTATAACATGGTTCATTCATTCATTTGGCAAATATATTAAGTACTTACTCTGTACCAGGTACTTTACTGTTCTAGGGACTGGGGAATATAGCCCCTACCCTCATGGAACTTACATCTAAATGGGGAAGTCAGTATATATAAATAATGATATATGTGTATTTTTTCAGGTGGTTTTAGTACTTGAAGAAAATACTTAGTACTTGAGGAAAAATGAAACAAGGGAAGGGAATTTAGTATGATTGTTGATCACAGGGGGTGGGATGCTTTATTAGATAGGATGATCAGAAATATCTTCCCTGAGAAGGAAACTTTTGAGCAGAGACCAAAATGAAGGAGCAAGTAATGCAAAGACCTGAAAGGAATGTGATTCAAGAAGAAATGTATACCCCATCAGCTTTTCCTTACTGACTGTGAATCAAGTTCACATGGAGTGATTGTTTTTGTGAATATACAATTTTATTTTTGTAGGATCTATATATTCACTCATTTTTTTATTCAATAAATATTTATGAGCCACTATTATGTATCAGTCACGGGTCTATAATGGAGTACAAAAACAGATGCAATTCCTTCCCTTATGGAGCTTTTGTGATGCTAATTTTCCACCTCTTTAGTTCTAAACATGCTATTGCAATGGTGTCTCACCACCTGGTCTAGCCTAGAAGTGCTCGCTAAAGGGAGTGTAAACTGGTGCCACCATTATAGAGAAAAATCTGGCAAATGTAATATTTTATATATTCTTAGACAAATGTAATATTATACATATTCTATTTACCAGATTTACCAGCAATCATTCTCCTGAATAACATCTCAAAGAGATCTCCACACAGATCCATATGGGGACATCATTGCAATATTATTTGTGATGGTTGGTAGTGAGCAGGAAGCAACCCAAGTGTCCATTACTCCAACAGTGGATAGATAGTCTATAGTAGATTCACAATCATCGTGGAATATTATGCAGTAGATAAAAACAGATTAGATGAAATACAGTTTACCTTATTCTTGCAAAACAGTCCTAGCATACGTGTTCAAAGGCTGACATGATAACTCCATGGTTTTTCAGAACACAGGATTGTTCTATCATTTTGCTCTGCCACCCTGAAAATGTAGCTTCTATCTTGTGGCCTAAGATGCCTACCCCACTCCTACCACTAGTCCAAATTACAGTCAGTGTTAAGAGGAGGAGATACAGACAGAACATTTTTCTTTCCTTTTAAAGGAGTTGCACATGTCACTTTCACTTACATCTCATTGGCGAGAACCAGGCTTCATGGCAACATTGAGCTACAAAGGAAGCTAAGAAACATACTCTTGAGCATAGCATTCAATGTCCAGTTAAGCTTTTATTATTATAGAGAAAGTGGAGAATGGTTACTGAGTGAACAATTCTTACTAAGCACCTAGCATGAAACATTTTGCTTTTTTTTTTCATATTTTACTTTGGACTAGCCACATTTCAAGCGCCCTATGCTCACATGTGTCTAGTCCTTATCATAAAGGACAGCACACTACTATGTAGCACTTATCCATTTACTCCAAGGATCTTAATCCACTCCCCACAGCTATAACTTCTCTGGTGGTTTCAGTTGCCTACTAAGCTATCCAAACCATTCCTTTTTATGGTCAGTTATTGGGCATTCATTTAGCCACAATGGTTATGTTAGCACTTTCCTGCACCAAAAGCAAACTTCTAACCAAGAAACATCTCCTTTTGTCTTCTGCAAAATGAAAACCAAAGTCAAAAACAAAACAAATAGAAAACCACACCACCACCCCAAAAGAAAACAAAACAAGGAAAAAACCTTACTGAGCATTTATTATTTTACACATAAATTGTGACTTATAATTTGATTTTTTTCAGCAATAACTCATAAACAGCTTTTATAGATTACTTCACATATGTTCATTTATCCAAGAAAATGTGTTTTGCAAAAAATACTAAGGGCATGGAGTTTGTGCAATTTACACTTTTATGGTTGTTATTGTTTTTGATCAATTAATCATAGGGAGAGGATCTGACAATATGGAGAGTATGTGGAATAGTGATGAGCTGAGGAGTCAAGAAACTTGCAAGCCAACTGAGACTTGTTTGATAAAATCAATCATTTTGAAGAATATTATTTTTTAATTATTTCAAGTTCCTTGATAGGATAAAGTTAAAACCTATGGAAAACATGGGGATCATTCATGCTGTGATTCTTGCTGAAAACGTCAAATTCACCTATAAAGAATTATGAGTTAGAGTGAAATTGACACAAATAAAAGCAGCCACACATTTCCAAGAGTTTTTACAAGAGTGGAAGAATGCTATATTTACTTCAAGGAAAGATGCCTTATCAATTCTAGCGGTATTTTCACCCTCAAGTGTTGCATATTTCTGCTGATTCTATAGACTCATAATCAGTGCTCACAGTGGGCTGTAGTGAGCTATCCACGAACTTTTATTTTTCTAGTTTCCTTCATGACTACTTTTAAGATAACTCATTTGGAGGAAATATATAGTGTGTGACCAAGAAACAAAGGATATTTTTACATAGTTAACTGGCCTATTTGTTTATGGAATACCCGCAAAAAACTTGTCTTCATTACCACCTTGTTCTACTACTTGATCATACAACTTCTACACTATATAGGAACAGGGTTTTACTGCTAAAGTTAATAATAAGACAGTCCTTCATTATATATTGTTCATCCTACACAGCTATGACCCTGAAGTTTAGTACTTCTGCTGTTTATGTACCATGCAAAGTATGTCATAAATCATGGAGGATGATAGGACAAAAATTGAGTGATATTTTCCATTAAACTATAATTATTAAATGCCATATTAAATCACTTAAATTTTCTTAGTACAATCTATATTTAATCAAGGAAATATTACATTTTGATATTTCATTATTAGATATAACTTTAAGTATGATTTAAATGTTTGCTAAACTAAATATTTTAACTAATAAAAAAATAGGTAAATGTCAATTTTAGCAAAATCATCATCAATCTTGGAATAAAAACATTACTTGATTTATAGTATATTTTAATTGTCTTTGCATTGAAATTAAGAACTTATGGATTTCTTTGAAAACTGATATTTATTTTTCATAAATGGCAAATTACAACAACCACATGCTCTTTAGGATTATTAATAAGATGTTTATGAAGCATTCATTGAGTCACTGTCTTATACAGACACATCACACCAGATGGTCCATGTTCACAGAACTCTCATAATCTGTCTATGAAAATGCATGTTCAATTAAGAGGATCTTTAAGTTATGAACAAGTAGTACAAAGTACACATAGGTCCCAAGAAATACAAAGCAAAGGTAATCCTTGTGTACTGACTTTCAACAGAGAAAGTTTTCTGGAAAAAAGGTTTCGAAAAAATAATGGGCATTAATCTACAGATTCAATGCAACCCCTATCAAACTACCACTGGCATTTTCCACAGAACTAGAACAAAAAATTTCATAATTTGTATGGAAACACAAAAGACCCCGAATAGCCAAAGCAATCTTTTTTTTTTTTTTTTTTTTATTTTCAAAGCTTTTGCACACCAAAGGAAACCATAAACAAGACGAAAAGACAACCCTCAGAATGGGAGAAAATATTTGCAAATGAAGCAACTGACAAAGGATTAATCTCCAAAATATACAAACAGCTCATGCAGCTCAATATCAAAAAAAACAAACAACCCAATCCAAAAATGGGCAGAAGACTTAAATAGACATTTCTCCCAAGAAGATATACAGATTGCCAACAAACACATGAAAGAATGCTCAACATCATTAATCATTAGAGAAATGCAAATCAAAACTACAATGTGATATCATCTCACACTGGTCAGAATGGTCATCGTCAAAAAATCTACAAACAATAAATGCTGGAGAGAGTGTGGAGAAAAGGGAACCCTCTTGCACTGTTGGTGGGAATGTAAATTGATACAGCCACTATGGAGAACACTATGGAGGTTCCTTAAAAAACTAAAAATAGAACTACCATACGACCCAGCAATCCCACTACTGGGCATATACCCTGAGAAAATCATAATTCAAAAAGAGTCATGTACCAAAATGTTCATTGCAGCTCTATTTACAATAGCCAGGACATGGAAGCAACCGAAGTGTCCATCAACAGATGAATGGATAAAAAAGATGTGGCACATATATACAATGGAATATTACTCAGCCATAAAAAGAAATGAAATTGAGTTATTTGTAGTGAGGTGGATGGACCTAGAGTCTGTCATACAGAGTGAAGGAAGTCAGAAAGAGAAAAACAAATACCGTATGCTAACACATATATATGGAATCTGAAAAAAAAAATGGTCATGAAGAACTTAGTGGCAAGACGGGAATAAAGATGCAGACCTACTAGAGAATGGACTTGAGGATATGGGGAGGGGGAAGGGTAAGCTGGGACAAAGTGAGAGAGTGGCATGGACATATATACACTACCAAACATAAAATAGATAGCTAGTGGGAAGCAACCGCATAGCACAGGGAGATCAGCTCTGTGCTTTGTGACCACCTAGAGGGGTGGGATAGGGAGGGTGGGAGGAAGGGAGATGCAAGAGGGAAGAGATATGGGGATATATGTATATGTATAGCTGATTCACTTTGTTATAAAGCAGAAACTAACACACCATTGTAAAGCAATTATACTCCAATAAAGGTGTTAAAAAAAAAAAAGAATGGGCATGGATTGGCTAATATGAAAGATGCTACAATTTGGGCTTGGAGCTATATAAAGGTCAAGTGGAAGTTATATTTGTCTACGCTCATCATATGAATAAATTTGTGTTTTTGGCATTTTCTTTTTTCTCTATATATAGACACTTGCCAGACTAAATATGCATACTAAAAAATCCTTTGGTTTAGAAAGTGTAATTGGTGAGACTATTTAATTTATCCACCTATCTATCCATACCATTATATAATTTTTTCACTCTGAAACTAATATAGCATTCTTTCTAAAAATTAATATTACTTCCAAATTTCTGCAATATGTTTATGATGATGGTTTTATCACTTTTGTTCAGTTTTGAGAAGAAAATGAGAATTTGTCCAGCTTTTATTGTAACAATTTGAATGTGAAATACATTTTCATGCTTTTGAATAATGGTTTTGTTTACACTGTAGATTTTGATTTTCAGTCAAAACTATGTATTTGCTGACATTATTGAGTGTTTTCAGTGCTGTCCATTGACTCCCAAGAAATAATGTTTGCAATTGTACAAGGGTTTCATTGAAAGTAATATAATAATTAAAAGTATGTTAAAAATATTACTGTTGTTATATGCAGTATTTCTTTACCTAAATTATATTGGCGCACTATCATAGCATGCCTCCCCATTTTTATACTACAGTTATGTCAAAGGCCATCTCTAAAGTGGTCAAAATTTATCTTTATTAATTCTTCTGGTACACAGTTTTACAATTATTATGAATACAAATGTAATTATTCACACCTGGAAAAATAAATACAGCAGTTTCTTTATCAACCTAACTGGAGCACTGAAATTCTGTACTGTGATGTGAACGAACATAAATGACTATTTGAAAGAAGAAATTTTAGAAAAAGTAAATAAAAACATTAGAATGATGTAATTTAGATTTTGGGCCTAATAATTATATTTAGGTGATAGAATATCAGTTTGATTTACTAACATGTATGCGCCTTAGAATGTGATTAAAAATTTCCTTGTGTGATTTTATTTTATATAATTTTGCAGGTGTCTCATTTATGATAGTGAAACATTAGTAAAGTTGATAGGCACCATACTTAGATATGTTTTCCAATTATAAGGGAAACATTAGCTATATTTATAACTTGTTATTGGAACGATCTAGGAGGAACATGTATGAATCTATTTTCATGACATTCTGGCAGAGTTAAAGGTCCCCTAAATAGCGGAATCATCTTATTAGACATGTGCAATCTTGAAACTAATTATATGCATTTTAATGATGGAGATAAAAGTATTATTATGCTGCTGCTTGATGTATAGGTAATCAGATTTTTAATGGATGGCTGCTCTACTTTCATCTTTTATGATTGCAGAAACATATATGATTATAGGAACTTCAACCCTCACCTTTATAAAAATGGAAAATAAAATGACTGTCATTACCAACCATTTATTCAACACATATTTGCTGAGTACCTACTCTTCATAAGAAACCCTGTGATAAAGAAATGATGAAAACATGACCTTTACCCACAAAGAGGCCATGGTCTGGGAGTATAGAAAGTTATGTACACTAATAATTGCACTGTAATATTATATGTATAATAATAGAGTATGTATAAAGACCTGGCAATATAGTATATACTGCTAATGTTGTTTTGATTTAAATATATCAATGATAAAACTAATTTTCAAAGTATCAGATGGTCAAATAGAATGAGATTATTTTATTCACATTGCAGCATTTCCTGGGAATGTTTTAAATGAACTGAGTGCCTACTATGTGCAAGAAAAATTAGACAATTAATTTACTTTTATCTAAAAAATGTGACCTTGGTCGAGGAAGCAAAAAAGAAAAAGCCAGACAATCTTATATTTTTCCTGCATTTTCTTTATCCTTCTATAGTTATCAAATCTGTGTTTTCTTTCTTTGCTTCACTTCTCTATCTTGTGTACTTTTCTTCCTAATGTTGAGAAGGTTTTTAAAACACTGTTGATTTAAGTAACTTAACAATTGCAAATTGAGTGAAGAGTACATTGTATATAACCTTGGGTAGGTCCTATTTATAAATAATAATCACAGGAATAATAGCACTATTTATAATAAGATCTCTGAGCAACTTCTGAACAAGTCACCTCCTGTGGCAACTGATTATGACATTAAAAAGATGAATATGAAACTGTTTCTTAAGAATCATTCAAGGAATCAGTAAGGCAGGCAACGCTGTCTCTACAAATACATCAAGTATGACTGGTTTGCACTAAATATTTATGTTCTTAGCTACTATCCTCCACTGAGTGAAATTCCCACCGAGAGCCATTAATCGATTAGGCAACATAAGAAGGTTTCAGCTAAAGAACTGCTGCTTGTGAGGATGCTTTAAAGCTCTTGGCATGGATTATTTTTTTTATCAGATTAGGTAGTTGACATCTGGAATGGGTAAGTTCCGAGGAAAGAAGCAAAAACAGAGCAGTGTAGAAGCCGTTTGGGGCACCTATGGTGGAGAATCTGTTTCTTTTGCAAAAACCCCTGATTTCCTAATTTGAACACTACTGTGAGAGACAAATGTCCTTCAATCATCCAGGATGACCATATAGTCCCATCAAGACATTTTCCTAAATTAAAGAACACATCACTTGAAATAAAATATGCCACTCTGAAAGACAAAAGTGGATGTAATGTTTCCTTCACATCAGGAAACCTAACCAGCAACTTAAACAAATGTCAAGTGTCAGTCTGAGGGAAGTTTTTTCTATATGGAGAATGTCTGCCTCACATTCATATAAACCAGTGTCCATAAATACTTAGCAAATGTGCTACTGTTACTCCATCCCATTTCTAAGGCTAATACCTATCATTAATCATGGCATTCATTTCCTCAGAGTCGAGATGAAGCCTTAGAATCCTTTTTAGTTCAACACTTCAAGCAGCAATTACCAGATGCTTAGAGGTGGTCCTTAACAGGAAACTTATTTTTCTCCCCAAGAGTAAGATAACCTCAAGAGAAAATAAATGCATTGTCAGTGCAAAATTTATTCACACTATGTAAAGACGTGGAAAGCCAACGTAACTTTATTTCTCTGGAAATTACCAAGTTGTTCTTTCTCAAGGGTCCAATCCATTGGATACCAGGGTCAGAGAGGGATGGAGAGACAAGAACTACTACATCATTTTCCAAGCTGATAAATTAAGGCTGAGACTGATTCAGTAATTCAAGAATTTCCTTTATATGACTCAATTTGTGCTTGATGGACTCAGATACATTCTTAGTCTTTTAGAGTTCCTCCACCCTTCTCCTGCAAGATTGAATTTGATTATTTTAAGAAGGGGTATGCTCATGCAATCTCACTGTGGTAAAAAAACTTATCTCAGGATTCTTGCCAGTCACTGCTGAAGAGTGATGTACTAGTCTGTACCTTGGACTGCTATCTGCCAAGATGAGGTGACTCTCATTTGGTCTTTTGGGTTGATGTGCTGAAACCTAACTCTAGAGCTCATGGTTCAGTCATTTATCCAAAGACTCAATGTCCTCACCCAAAACAGCCTCCTTTTCCTGGCTGCAGGCCTTGGGTTGCCTACCTGCACTCTCAGCATTTCCAAGGCACCTCACTGGGATATAGAGGAACTTGAGTCCTTTGTACATGTGTAACTTGGGGAACCAGGAACACTGCCTCAGTCTCACCTATATATTGGCACCCCTCAACGATGCTGCACTATTTATCTCTTACCATGTGCAAATGGCTTTGTGTTGCTTTTAGAGACTTGCAGCCTATCCCTTATCTTAGTCTGCTTGGGGTACCATAACAAAATATCACAAACTGGGTGGCTTAAACAACATAAATTTATTCTCTCACAGTCCTGGAGGCTGGGAAGTCTGAGCTCAAGGTGCTAGCAGATTTGGTTTCTGGTGAAAGATCTCTTCCTTCCTCGTACATGGCCACCTTACTGCTGTGTCCTCAGATGGCCTTTCTTCTCTGTACACACGCAGAGAGAAGGAAAGAGAAAGAGAGAGTGAGAAAGTGAGAGAGATGAGAGAAGGGGAGAAAGAGAGAGAGACAGAGAGAGAATCTTCCTCTTCTTATAAGGCCACAAGTCCTAGCTGATTAGGGCCTCACCCTTATGACCTCATTTAACCTTAATTACCTCCTAAAGACCATATTTCCAAATACAGTCACACTGAGGGTTAAGCTTCAACATAAGAATTTGGGGGTGGGGACACAATTCACTCCATAGCACCCACTATAATTGAGAAAATGGGGTCTAGACCTGATACCTTCAATTTCCTGCATACATACTTAGATATCTCTAAAGACCCTCCTCAAACACATACACAGAAATACATAACTTGAAGGTCAGAATCAAAGAGACAAGGAAGTCAGGGACGTGCAGAAGTAAAGTGACATCTGACTTTATCCAAATGACTCTATCTTATTCTCTCCAGAATCCCCTATGATGTGAGAACAGGTATTCCATTTTCTGTTTATCAAATACTTCTCTCTAGTATGCCTGGGTCAAAGGAAACAAACTTTAGTTTTTCTCCCTACTTAATATCATATATTGCTTCTTTTAACCCAATCTCATGACTACAGCTTGATGGCAAGGTATGAAAGAGAGATTGGCCTTCCAATAAATAAACCTAACTTAGGAGGTATTTCAAAAATATTTTACCTTACCAGAAGCGTATCATTCTTCCTTAATTATACTCCTCTAGAGAAAAAACCCAGAATTTATTATTGTTGTTGTTTTTGTATATAAAAACTTAACACAGTGAAGAGGATTATAATTGCTTCTTAGATAATCTAGTAGATTGAAACCAAACAAAATTTATGGAGAGGCATGAGCTACCATGACAAAATTTTATGTTATGTCAATATTTCACAAGAAACATTATTTACCATAAAGCAACAAAAAATAAATAATATTAGGTCTCATATAGAAAGTATGAAATATTATTTCCCACATACAGTTTTAAAAAATAAATCTATGTGCTATACAGGTATCCCCTGCTTTTCAAAAGTTCGCTTTATGTCACTTTGCTATTACAAAAGACCTACATTAGTACCTGTTTTCTCTAGCTGAAGGAAAGCCAAAAAGGATTTTCTCCTTCATGATAAAAGACAAAAATATCATTCAGCATTTTGTTTTGCAGTGAGCTGTTACAGAGGCAGTGGGCACCCCCAACAGAGAGAGTGGCACCTCTAAGCTCCTTCCCGAGGAACTACACTCAGCATCTCAGCATCAAGCTGCCATAGCTTTGAACCATGTCTGTATCTGTACTTTATCTCAGTTTATTCCGTGCATTTGTCAGCAAGATGCGTCCTATGGTATTTGCTTCTTTGCCTTACACCATTTTGGCTTACGAAAGGTTCTATAAGAATGCTTTACTTTCAGAGAGCGCAGGAATGCTGTATATTATATAAACACTTGTGCCTAGAAAGTACTTCCAACCTGTAAATGAGCCTTAATAATTATAGGTAACATTTTTCTGAGTGTTTACTGTGGGCCAGGCTCAAAGATAAGGGAGTCTTATGCATTATATCATTAATACTCAAAATAAGGAAGGAACTATTATGCTCATCTAATACGTAAGGAAAGAGGTTTAGAAAGTTCCCAAGACCACACAATTATTCAGTGGAAGACCCAAGATTTAACTTATGCTTATCAGACTCAGAACTAGTCTTTTTTTTCCAGTTTTAGTGACATGTGATTGACCTATAACATTGTATTGGTTTCAAGTGTATAACATAATGATTTGATATATATATTTACCACGATAAGCTTAGTTAACATCCGTCACCTCACATAGTTAAATTTTTTTTCTTGTGTTGAGAACTTTTACGATTCATTTTTTTAGGAACTTTCAAATATACAATACCATATTGTTAACTATGCCACCATGCTGTACATTACATCCCCAGAACTTATTTATCTTATAATTGGAAGTTTGTACCTTTTAATCACCTTCAGCCTCCCCACCACCACTCCTTGCCTCTGGCAACTACCAATCTGTTCTCTGTTTCTATGAGTTTGTTTTTTTTAGATTCCACATATAAGTGAGATCATATGGTATTTGTCTTTTTCTGTCTGACTTATTTCTCGTAGCATAATGCCTTGAAGGTCCATCCATGGTGTCACAAATGGCAGGATTTCCTTCTTTTTTATGGCTGAATAATAGTGTATATATATATATATATATATATATATATATATATATCACATTTTATTTATCAATTCATTCATCGATGGACACACGTTGTTTCCAAGTCTTGGCATGAACATGAGGATGCAGATATCTTTTTGAGAGAGTGATTTATCATCTTAGGATAAATACCCAGAAGTGGGATGGCTGGATCATAGTTCTAGTTTTAGTTTTTTGAGGAAACTTCCTACTGTTTTCCATAGTGGCTGGATCAATTTACTTTCTCACCAACAGTGCACAAGCATTCCACTTTCTCCACATCCTCATCAACACTTGTTATTTCTTGTCTTTTTTATGATAGCTATTCTAACAGATTTGAGGTGATATCTCACTGTAGTTTTGATTTGCATTTCCCTGATGATTAGTGATGTCAAGCACATTTTCACGTACCTATTAGCCATTAGCATGTCTTCTTTGGAAAAATGTCTACTAAGTTCCTCTGCCCATTTTTAATTGCATTGTTTGTTTTTTAATTTTTTTTTTTTGCTATTGAGTTATATGAGTTACTTATATATTTTGGATATTAACCCCTTATAAGATAGATGGTTAGCAAATATTTTCTCCCATTCTGTAGGTTGCTTTTTCATTTTGTTGATGGTTTCCTTTTCTGTGCAGAAGCTTTATAGCAAAAATTTTGACCTATAGTCAAAATAAGACATTCCAGTAAAGTGTACCATATTTGAAATTTTATATTTACAGTTTCATATTTTGGGCTTAAACTGAGCAGGGGTTTTTCCTCCTGACAAATATAAATATCCATGAAAAAAAAATAATAAGTTAAACCTTGTCATTCATTTATATGTTAGTGTAATTGGATTAATTAGTTCCTTTTTTGAGAATAGCTTTCCTGAGTCAAGTAAAGAAGGAAGAGAGCATGACATCATTGAATTACAGGAAGAATTTGATCATGAGCTGTTACCATGAAGTGGTAAGAAGTCCACAGATCATTTTTTTAAATGTGGATGAGGCTTGGAAGACAAGGGCCAGCACTAACCTCAATAAAACAAAAGATTAGATGTTTAACTGTTGTTCCATCTTCTTAGCACTATAAAATAAAGCTGTGGTATCTGCTTTATATTGCTGGTTTATTTTTTGGGGGTGGGGGAGGCATACAGTAGCACTATGAAATTACATCTCTTTTATTCTTTGTCCCAATATTTTACTTTCTTTCCTTATCCTCCTGCCTCCCTACTTGTCCTCCATCATATTAGTGGGTTTAGTGGGTATAATAAATTACCTCCCTGTGAATCATCAAGTTTACTGCTTAGGTCTTGATCCCTGTCGTGCTTCCACTGATCGTGGCATTGCCTCCTGTGTCCCAGGCAAGCCTGTAAAGCTCGTCTGACAAGTGTCTCAGCAAAGGTTGTTTTAATTTAGAACAAGTTTAATTAAGACTCTCAGTAGTGGAGCCCCACAGGCTTGCTTAGAAACTTACTAATGTGCAATGCAATTATTGGGATATCGTGGGAATCAGAAGCAAGCAAATGGACAAATTTGTCTGTCAGGAATTATAACATACCATATAACTATTGACTACCCGATAAGACTGATTAAGAATGTTTCTAAGGAAGAGTTATGACTTAACCTAAAGACTTGAAAACTAGAGAGAGGAAGTGGGGAATGATTTATAAAAAGACATGCTTAGGGAAATGAATTCCAACATTTTTTGGAAAAAGTAGTAAAATTATATGAAATAATTGTTCATTATGTTGATACTGGGCATTGATACTATAGGGAATATATTTATATGGGGAGAAGAAGCCCATCAGAATATATCTCTGATTTTCATAGGGAAGAATTATGTACTCTACCAAAGACACGCAGAGGAGAAAACTCTACTCTGATCATTAATACATGTGGTGGGAGGAGAAATAACCTTCTCTCCAATCCTCATATGAAGAATTTCCTTATGCAAATTTGACAACTTAGTTCTAGAGAATGAAGAAGCAGACTAACTAGATTCGAAGAACATTATTTTCTCCCCATTTGACTAGTGTTGGCTTAAGTGTTTGCTTCCTAATGTATTGTAGTTTATTTTTGCACCTGGCAAAATGGGACATATGAAACAACTCATTCACTCCCCAAATAAAATATTAAAAGACATTAACTAGATTATCTAAACCTATGTGCATCTATTTATTTTCCAAGCCAGTGCCCCATGAATCTGTTTTTCCTTATCTTCCTCCCTTTCTGTCAGCATTCTCCTTCTCCCCACACATTTGCTTCCTTGAAGCAAAGCATTTGTGTAAGCTGTTTTCAGTATTTTTACAAAATCAGAAGTAGCATTTCCAGTCCACCTTTTGTAGTTGTTTGACCTTGCTGCTTTTCTGAACATAAAAGTCTTAGTCTCTGTAGAACTGCTGGCGGTATGAGAAGCTATCAGTCAATTTTACAGACACTACAAACACTTCAATTCACTACAAAGTTAAGAGTACCATAGTAAATCTCACATTATGGGTCCTATTTTCAAATAATTGACTTAGGAGCAAGCATTATTTAGGGTCATCTCTTGCAAGCAGTTGGAATCATGGGTGAAAAGAACCCAGAATATCAATCTGGGACATTAGTGACATCATAACAAGTGTCATAACTTGAATTTTCAAGATACAGCTTAGGAAGTACAAAATATTGTAATTCAATACAGGGTGTTTGTTTTAGGGGAGACGGGCATAGTAGGGGAACGATTATTCTTCCTATTAGTGATGTTCACCCCCACTGTCCGTATAAGAAAAAATATTTTAAATTTTAAATACCCAACCCAAATCTCAGAGTTTTGTTTAAGAATATGAATTATTTTTCACTTTTTCAAAACACTTTAGAAAATACTGAGTCACTAGGTTATTTTTAAAAGTAAATGACAACTAGTGTGAATGGTTTTCTATTAAGTCCATGCATAAATAACCATCATTAGTCTATCCCTCCAATATCTAAGGGTACCTTTGTTAACTGCCTCTCTTAACTTAAAAAGCAAATTACATGTGATAACATTTCTTTTCTTATATGTGGGTATAAATTCAGTATAAAAGAAAGAACTCATATACTTCTATGACGTAGAACATATGAAATAGGCTTATTACTACTTATCCACAAAGACTCACAAATGCAGCATGCGTGTGGACACACACACACACAAACTCCAAGATTCAAATATCTGTTTGTGCATTTCCCAAGAAAAATATTTCATGCTCGCTTCTCCCTGCAGCTTTCAGACTACTATATTACATTGCTTCTCTCTGACATTTCTCTCCGTTGTTTGAATGTTTTATTCCCTCTACTTGAAATATCTTTCATATCACTTTAAACTTCTTTTTCAACCTAGCAAGTATATTTATTTTTTTAATGCATAGTTCATATAATTTGTCCTCTGAAGAACCTTCTCAACTCCCATCCACAGTAATAGAATTAACCCACTGTACACCAAGACCTTTTTTATTGGAGAGAGGGGAAGAGGGGGTGCATCATTCTATTTTATCACTTATCACATTGTTTTGTTATTATTTAGTTTTGTATCTGTCACTTCAACTAGAATGTTAGCATCATAAGTGTAGAGGCGATTTTATTCATATTATATTCTCACTACCTATTAAATACCCTCCCACAGAGTAGGTGCCTAATAAAAGTTCAGTGAATTAATGAATGGGAAACCAAATGCTACTTTGCTCCAGTGAGTAAAATTAATAATCCCTTAAGCAAATCATGGCTTAGGAGGAAAAATCTATTGAAGAAAAAAAGCCACATCTATTTCAGAGGCATATATAAGTAACGTTGGCATTTCCTTTATTTCAACTGTTATTTGTGACCCTGTAATTATTAATGCAGCATATAGTACAACAAACAGAAAAACTTCTCTTGGTACCTATGCTTAGAAATATCTGGTACATGAATAGTCAGTGATTTTTGAATAATTGAGATTTCACAATGATATTGTGAATTTATTTTTGTCAAGTGCAGCTTTCTTTCAACAGGTATTATTTACATGCATACTGTGTATCAGTCAGCACTATTTAGGCATCTTTACTATATGTTGAAGTAAACTGGATAATTTTCCAATTAAGTCTAATTTGAAATTAGGTTATGACCTGTACAGTATACACTGAAGACACGTAGAATATACCCTGAACTGGAACACTGAAAGAGACTGAAAATAGGAGTTTTTAAAAAGTAGCAAAGATAAGCAATAAGCAGGATCCTAAAAAAAGAAGGGTCTTCAAAATTTTCAGGAGGGAGTTGATATAGGAGGAGATTTCTAAAGGAAAATGTGTTGTCTGATGAGCTGATGAAATAGACAAAAAGTATATCAGTGTGTTGTTCAGCAAGTTCTCCTTCAGCAGCCTAGTAGGGGCACCCAGTGATTCCAAAACACAGAAAAGTCATCTGCTTTGGGATCTGTGAATATCCCTCTATTTCCAAAAGCAAGTAGAGAAAAAAAAAATGACAAGGATGGCTGATATTTAAGAAAAGAATGTCTGATCTTAATACAGAACATAGAAGAAATTGTTCAAAACCAGTTTATTCTTTGTAAAGATTAACCCCCAAGTGCTTGCCACTGTCAGGATCTGCTTGAATAATCTTCCTAAGGGCTGCTTCGGTGGTTTCACCCAGCTTTTTTGAAAAAAGAAAAAAATTAGTAAGGCATTTTTGTCTGAGTGCGTCTCCTTTCAGTCATGCTAGTGATGTTTTTTCCTTCTTGTTCTATCTTAAAAATAAATAAATAAGTGAAAACAAATCTTTCCATATAGCAACTTCTAACTCCCTATTGCACACCAAGCTCTTGTTAATGAAAATTGATTTTTGTGTAGGTCACATAGGAGAGTCATGTACTTCCTGGCATACAGTAAGTCATTTCTGAGTATAGCCTCAGAGAGAGATTCATATCTAGATGTGTGTATAGAATTACATGGAAATGCTAATGGAGACCAACTCTTGAAATGCTAGCAGGCGAACTTCACTAACACTTTCCTGTATTATCATCTGCCCCTCTCCCCGCAAACACACCTTGCCTATGTTCCTGGGGAGAGGGAGTCTATAAATTGATTGTATTCAGTTCCACAATTTGATGAAACTCAATTTCACCAAGCCAAAGATGTGAAGAGAATTAGAATAAATAATGTCTGGCTGTTTTGACATCTCTGACATCATGTTGTTCTCTTTATTTTGACATGAAAAAGTAGATCATATTTGTAGTGTTCATTATCCCAACTAGCAGCAGATAATCTTGGTAACAGAGTGTTTCTTGTTTTGCACACAGTACAAAGAATTAAGACCCAATGTTCTAAGACAAGGCCCGTGTGTGGCATCTTGTATTCAAATCTCTTTTCATTGACGTTATCCACCAACAAGCGTCAATGTATTATTCGATGAAGTGCCATGGGATGATTATGTGCTTGTTTCCTGTGATGATGAAAAATTCAGTGTACTATATATTTTATATATACTAAACTATTACTATATATTTTAATGTACTCATTATATATTTAATATATCTTAATTATATATTTGCTAGAACATAAACACACACGGCAGGGATTTCTCTGTCTTGTTGACTCCTACAACCCCAGTGCCTACAAGAGTGTTTGGCAGATAGTGGTTGGTCATAATAAATGTTTTTGAATGAATGAATGCATAAATAAATGTAAATACATTTGCTTGAAATCAGTACTATTCACATCATAGGACCCATCTTTTTTTCACCCTTAGCACACACAGAAACTTCAAATATCAGATATGGAAGTAGGAATGTTCTTCTATCCTACACTGCTATCTTACTATCCCTCTAGTACATTTTATTTAGTCTTAACTTTATGCTTTTGTATGTTCCATTCACCACCTGGATTTCCTTCACTCTTCATCTCTACCAATCTATGGGCCTTCTTTCCTTGAAGATCTGGCCCAATATTCTAGTCCTACAGTCATTCTTCCTTACATCTCCCTGTGTGTGCTCTCAATCTCTCTATACCGTATTTTCTTTTTTTTTGGATGAAAAGTGATAGGTGGTTTGGTAAATGTTCAATCATAATTAATTAGTCTAAATTAAGTATTACGAACTAAATAGGAAGATCCTTAAGAAGAAGGATCAGTTTTCTTCGCATAACACCACTATAGTTTTACACCTGGTAGCATGTGCCCCTCTGAATTCCCACACCTTTACATTAGTTTTTTTTTTTTTCCTTCTCTCTCCTTCCCTAAGATCCACCCTTTCTTACTGTTCTGACTTTTTTTTCTTTTTTTCTTCCCCTATACTCACTTCTCACACTTCCTCTTCAAAACATGAAATATTTTGAAGCATGTCAAAATGTTTTTAAAATGTACTTCAAAAATAAAATTTATTTATTTTTTTCCACTAAAGATGTAATGCACATTCACTATACAAATTTAAGCATATAAAAGATAAATATTACTAACAGTTTTACTATTGGCAATAACTTGGGTTATTTCTTCCATATTTTTATTTTTTTATTTTTTATTTTTTTTTTTTAATTTATTTATTTATTTATTTATTTATGGCTGTGTTGGGTCTTCGTTTCTGTGTGAGGGCTTTCTCTAGTTGCGGCAAGTGGGGGCCACTCTTCATCGCAATGCGCGGGCATTTCACTATCGCGGCCTCTCCCGTTGCGGAGCACAGGCTCCAGACGCGCAGGCTCAGCAATTGTGGCTCACGGGCTTAGTCGCTCCGCGGCATGTGGGATCTTCCCAGACCAGGGCTCGAACCCGTGTCCCCTGCATTGGCAGGCAGATTCTCAACCACTGCGCCACCAGGGAAGCCCTCTTCCATATTTTTAATATGATGTTAACAACAAATAAAACAGTTGAAGTCATATTCTGTCTATATGAATTTTACCTGGGATTGTGAAGTTTTTTCAAATTAAAAATTGTCATTATTGCTTTCTAACCTCTAAAGTGTACACATCTAAAGCCTTTCTATTTATCTTAAAGCATAAACTTGAGGGCAGTATTTTTTTCATCTTAAATAAATTCTACATATTATCTAGTAAAAATTCATGTATTGTGTTTGTATGGCATTGGGGGAAGAAAAGAAATGGAAGGCTGTGTGTTACTGCTGATTGTTGAAAATGAATTGTTCCATATATTTTCTAAATGAATTTACCTTTTATACTAACATCATGCTGCAATATTTCCTTTAGAATTGATGGATCTATTTTAATAAACAGTAAAATAATCTTATTGTTCTTCACACATAGAAAACCTTTTTCTGTGTGAGGCAGTCTTTTGATAAATAGGTAATTTATTGTCAAGGTATATATAGAAAGATTTCAGTAACAGCTATATTGGGTGTTTAGAGTATGGTTATTCACTGAGGTATGACAAAGAAGGTCACTGTAAGGTAAGTTTGAGACATCATTATATTTCATTTGGTACAGCTGACCTAGAAGACTTTTAAAAGCAGAGTATGCCCGTATGTCTGTGGTTAGGTGATTCATTAAAGGAAAAGTTATTCCTCATCTCAGTTCAATGTCATCTTCTGGAGGATTGTCCCCTATTTGACCCCCATATCAGAACTCTTCTTCCATCCAAAGAACTAAATAGGGTTTGGAACACGATGATGGACTCTTCATTTCAGCCACCAGTTACCATACCTCTTTCTCTTTTGACCTTAATCCTGTCTCTCAGCTTCTATACGTTTGGCTCAATGGGTTGTTGAGCTTCATGCTCTCTTGCTCATATACTTTTACAGATTTTTCTTTTCCTGAACAAAGCAATAATAAAAACAGTTCTGGGATTTTTTTTGCCAGACATTACTTCCAACTTCCACATAAATCAGAAGATATCTTTACCTATCCTATGTCTTAGTATTTCTCTGAACTTAGATTGCAATTTTGAATGTCTGCAGGGCACTTAAGGCTTACTTTCACAGACTAAGGATGTTTGAGAAGCAGATCTTCTGCTGGTTCTGAATAAAAGTTGTAGCTACAGGCCCAAGACCACTAGAGGAATAGCTTGTCTGAAGTCTTAGCAAACCCATAGACAGGGGCCAACTTGTTTTATAACTTCCTTCACCAGAACCCCAGGACCAGGTGAAAGTTTTAGGGCAGAAATTTTTAAACACTTCTTTCTTTCTAAGAGCTTCTTTTAAAAAAAATCTTCCAAATGAACATTTTCTACTCCACAGTGAAAGATTTTTTTTTTTAAAGCTCCTCTTGTCCTAAATAACCTAATAGTTTCAATTTCTTCTTGCTTTCCAGGAACTCATATTCCAGCCAACTATCACATGATTTTCCAATATAAGTATATGGATCATGAAAGAATAAAAACTGAAAGTTACCAATAAAATCCCCTAAATAAATCTAGATACCATCACTATCTATCATATTGATGGTACTCATTGGGAACCTTGAAGGAAATACTCTCATTTGAACTGTAGAGTACTGGTCATGCTCCAGAGAGCATTTAACAGCAAATATACTTATGCAACCATCTTAATAGCAGTGAGGTAGAGATGCTATATGTATCAGATAAGAAAACTTACTTAAGTGACTGAAGTTTATAATGCCAAATTGCCCCAAACTATAAAAAAATTTGGGAGTAGATGATATTTGCTTTTGTTATTTTCTATACAGATACCTGGTTATACTTATGCTACTAAGTACCCATTTTTAAAAGAATATTCCTTACCAAACATGCTAAAAACCATTCAAAACAGTTCTTCATCTGAAATATCTGCACTTACCATGTCAATTTTTTTTATAATATCAGGCATACATCACTGTTTTCAGTCCCCATCAGTGGGGTGAGTCAGGGTGTTTGCTATTAGTGACACTAAGTAAAGGGAACAGTTGCACCAAGGAGTTTATTTATTTATAGTCAGTCTGCACTCTTTACAGTCAGTGAACAGTCCATTGAAAACCTCTGTAACTGGTGCATTATTCAGTAACTAGTTCCCTTTCCATTTTGCAGTTATTGTCTATTTATTATGGCATTGGATTTTTAGCTCCATTTTTAAAAAAAATAATAACACTTTGAAAATTTAATAATGACTAGTACAATGTCCTGACATTACCCAGACTGTATTATATTACAGTGAAAAATATATTTCATATAAAAACTCCACTCAATGGAATATTTTGTTGTCTTAAACAATACTCTATATATATGTCCTACGCAATTTTCCTTCCACCCAGAAATGAATGTCCATTCTATTGTATAGTGTTTTCTTTAGACTCAAGTGTGCTTAATCTTATCTGCATTTTTTGTTCAAAAAAGAAACCTGTGAAATGACTATATAAAGAGTAATACATGATTCTTATGAATATGCTTCCCAAATTCTGAAATTCAAAAATATTCAATATATTTCTCTTTTCAAAATTTTGTCTAATATACAAATATGTTATGCGCAAAGTGGATGCATTTAAATTATAATTAACACACTTTGAGCTTGGAGGATGCAAATAACTATTGTCAGTTTCAATTAGCCAGAAGCAGATTGTTAGTGCATGCCTCATACTGTCCTTGCAGATAGTCTGAGGAAACAATGAGGCTTTCTAAATTAGCCAGTTTCCTAAATTTGCATATTCTTTGCACAAAGATTCATTCATAATGGTTAAATCAAGAGTGCCATCCACCAAGTTGATGTGCAATGCTCTTTCTTACACTTACACACACACACACAAACACACACAGATGCATATTTATTCTCTGTTCCCCAAACTCATAAAACTGACAATTATTGAGTTAAAATCATCTTGAATATTTCAAATTACAATAAGACTTGTGTAGTTTGTTAAGATGGGCAAGTTGTTCAAAATACCATGGGGCATCTAGGGGACCTTGGATAAAATACTGGAGGAAGGAAGGGAGAAGGAAGGTAAAAGTAAGACAAGCGGACAACTTGGTTTATTTTATAATTTTTCCTAGGACCAGACCTTGTAGATGGGGTACAAATGGTAATATTTTCAAGTTATTACCTCTTTTGCATTGTATATGATTTTTCAGTTGGCAGGACCATAATTGAAATTCACAGTATGCACTAAAATACCATACTTTAAAGTAACCTTGAAGAGTTAATTTGTTTTCTTTTATATCTGATGATAGCAGATGGCATTCCACCATTTACTTCTTTTATGTTTAGGTAAAAAGACTTTCTGACCTAATTGAAGATTTCCAGCTCTAATGCCTCCATGAGTTAAGCTTCAGCTAATATAAAGAATGAAATATTAGCTTCATTTTTGAATTTCTTTGCTTTCACTGATTTGTTACTACTATAATGTCGTTTTAAACGTACTTTTAGTATGTTAATTATCATTAAGATAACCAACTGGCTGTTAAAAATTAGAACAGTGTAGAATAAAAATTTTTGATCTATGATTATGTCAAGTTTATTTATAATTCAGTCATTACGAACTCAGTAATGAGATGTTATTCAGCAAAACTAAATATTGTTCCTAGTTTCAGGTCTCACTGTATTTTTCTATTTTTGGTGAAAAGCATCATTTTGTTCTCATTTTGTTCTAATAAGGACTAGATTATGTCCATGAAAACACTTTCCCTAGATGTTTAATTCAACCCTTCAAATAATAGAAGGCTAGAAAATAGCAGCTGCTTGGAGAAAGATTATCATCTCATGTGGGGGGTGGTTATAGGGTATTTGGAGAAGATATAGGACTTTCAATGGCCTGACATTTCTCCTACTGAATCAGAAAATCTTGTGTTTCAATCAACAAAGATAAGTAGCACAGAATTTCAGGGTGTGTGTGTGTGTATATATATATATATGTATATATATATATATATATATTTAAGATTATTAAAGCGCATAGCTAAAGGACTCAGGGAGATGGTTCTAAGTACTTGTTGCCTTAAAATTCTGTGATATATAATACCTGCTTTGATATTATTATAATTAGTACTAGGTTATATTATCCATACATCAAAAATATATAAATTATATTCATATATAAATATATATTATATATCTCAAATATACTACTCTTTCACTAAAATTTGTAACTATGTAACATGTCTCAAACCCTCCCAAGCTCCTGTAGTCTGTAAAAACTTTCTTTGTAATTAAACCAAATCTCAGCAGATTTCATCACTTAGAAGAGCCACAGCATTTTCTATCAGAAAGATATATAGAAATCATATAGTCCCATCCTTTGAGTTTACCAGGAAGGAGGCTAAATCTCACAGGCCTTCTCAGGTTAATAGTTTCTTAAAGGTGGTATCATGGCTCAAATCGACACCTCCTGCTCTTTAGTCCACTACATCATGCTGTCTCTCCCTATTTTCCTGCATCTTTGCAAACTGTTCAATCTCTTTCCTACCTTTTATTCCTCTTCTAAGTAAAACAAACAAAACAAAAAATATTTTAGACTTGAGGATTGACTTTTAGTATCTAGTACCATGACTTTCCAAATAATGAGGACTGAAAGGTTGTCTCCTTTGCTTTTTTCTGTCTTGCTTTTACCAACTGTAATTTCTACCATGCAGCTTTTCTTGGCTGAAGATACATGACTTGGGAGGAGTAACACAGAACTATTACCACCAATTAACATCCTAAATCACATTATCTCTTCAGATTAGGTAAATATATTTATTTTCTATTACTGCATAACACATTCCCATAAATTTATCATCTTACAGTTCCCATAAGTCAGGCTCCTGGGTTAACTGAGTGAGCTATGCTCAAGGTCTCACCAGGCTGAACTCAAAGTGTTGGCGAGGGGTTGCAATCTCATCTGAAGCTTGAGGTCTTCTTCTAAGTTCACATGGCTTTTGGCAGAATTCAGTTCTTGGGGTTGTAGAATTAAAATACCCATTTTCTTGCTGGCTGTCAGCTGGGGGTCATTTCATCTCCTTGAGGCCACCAGCCATTCCCTCCCACATGGATATCTGTACAACGTGGCAGTTTTTTTCCTTCAAAGCCAGAAGGAAAATCTCTCATTTGCTTCAAATTGCTAGTTTCAAGAGGGGCATGGCCCCATTTCTGGCTCACCTGATTGAGTCAGGCCCACCCAGGATAATCTTCCTTTTGACTAACTCTAAAGTCAACTGATATGGGACACTGCTTACATCAACACAAACCCTTCACTTTTATTATATGACATGACCAAATTACAAGAGTAAAATCCATCATATTTCCAGTCTTTCCTAACTCAAGGGGAGGGGATTATACATGGCATATAAACCAGGGGGCAAGAATCTTAAGGGCCATCTCAGAATTTCTCAGAATTCTGGTAACCACAATAAATATTTACCACACAATGAGGAAAAGATAAACAGTGGGTGACTAAAGGGAAAAGATGAATAGCTTATGTATGTTTAGGGAAGATGGCCTTGAGACAAAACGCTACCTGTTGACACTGACAACCAGGGTCAGCTCTGATTTAAATAATTTTAGCCCTTTTGTGAATCTTCTCTACGTTCTTAGCCTAACTGCATTAAATGAATACTTATTAAAAGAAGGATATTTATAAGTACCCATTATGTACTTTCACAAAGACCTCAAAGGAAACATGTTTTTATCATTTTAAGAGATTATGCTTATACTATGCTCAAAGTAACATATAACCAATTAAAGAAAGTAGAGCTAGACTTGACCTCAGGTCTTAGGCTTGTGAGTTCACTACATTTCTACTAAAACAAAGGTCCTTTATCTTACCTGCTCTGTACACTGGGCTTCACTAGCATTGTTAGGGTACTACCAGCATGTGATGCAATCCCTGCCCTCATGGAATGTAACATGTACTTGGCCATGTAGCCATCTCACAAGAAAACATACATAATAATGCAAAATAGTTTAAGTGTGAATTGAACACTAGTTACGTAACAGACATGTTTGTAGTACCAGAGGACACAAAGCATACCTTTATTATAGCTTTCATTGTTCTCTTCTTACTTCTCTGTTTCCACATTAGACCATAAGCTACTTGAGGACAGGGACTGAATCAAATTCTGCTTTGTGTTCACAAAAGTTAGCACAGAACTTCATACTTAATAACATAATAGGCTCCCAGTTTATGTTTGCTAGGAATTAATTATTTTCCCTACAGAGCAATTTGTATTTGTTGTAATCGTAATTTTTATTGCACATGTTCTTTTCTAGCAGAAGTACTAGATTATACTGAGAAATTAATGAGAAGTTTTAGTTGGTATTTAGAGAAGAGGATTTAAAATCTAGAATGAAGTATTCAGAAAAGGAATACTGAAGAAAAAATAAGAGAAATATATATATATATATATATATATATATAGTTTTCTTCCAGCCCCATTTTGGACATTAATGAACCAAAGATGACTAATATGAGACCTCTGTCCTTGAGAGGCATATAATCCTGTGGCTAGCTCTGCTTGGAAGGGTATGAACAAATGTGTCTCTGTCAATCCTACGTGAGTATTTAACAGAAAAAGACATTGTCACTTTGAGCAAATTAGCATAGGTTGGGGTTTATTTGAGAGCAAAGTAAAATATGTCCCTTTTATATTTTAGTTTCTAAGACAAGAGAACCATAATTAGAAGTTAAATGCTGAATACACATAGGGAAGTATTCATCCAATTAGGTGAAAATGACTCAGTTTTATTACTGCAGTGGAGAACAGAGCAATCTAAGAATGGTGAAGATCTCATATATCAACCAATATATGCATAATTTAATGTATAGTATATATTATGTATATAAATAAATCATTCTATAAACCAAAGTGTATTAAAGATTTTCTAATCTAAGCATTGATTACTTGAATATTTTCCATGTTAAATGACAAAACTGTAAAACTGTAACCCTTGCTAATTGCAAATTTTTCAAAGTCTCTTATATGGAAGGTCTTTAGTAATAGAAGGTCATGTAAACTGTGTAATAAGTCAAATGAGATATTCTGCTAACTGTGGATATGACAGAAGAGGGACTACATGGAAATAAATGCACACATTGTTACTTATCCTAATGAGGCATCACTATTTTTGTTCTGCAGATGTTTTTAGTCTATAATTAATCATTTTGTGAAATTATTTTCTTCTGAAAACTAACAGTAGATGTTTCTTTTTCCTCCCTCTGACCATTCATCAATCTCATCTTATCAGATCACTATGTCCAGAATAGTCAGAGACAAAGTAGCATGTTTTACACACACTAAATGTGACTGTTATTAATACAACATTTACAGAAAGAAAATTTTAAAAATTATATTTGGATATAATGAGTTTGGTTTGACCTAATAAAGGCCTGAGGGCTAAATTTACAATTCCCCCTTTGAAGCTTGCAGGAGTTGTTTAAATAAATTTATTCAGAAAGGTAGTATCAGTTGGAATTATAACCTAACTAAAGAAGGGCTTAGGTGTTTTTACTCCCCATTTAACCTAACATCTAGCATGCTACCTGAGAGTTCTAATAAATATTTGGTTCAGTGAAGGAAAGAATAAATAAATGTGTTCTTGGCTGACCAATTCAGAGCGGATTTGTTTAAAATCCTTTTGGATTTGTTTAAAAAGCCAGGCATATCTTGGGCATATGTCTAAAATCCTTTTGGATTTGTTTAAAAAGCCAGGCATATCTTGGGCATATGTCTAAGCTTAGGAGTTAAGTACAGGGAGGATAATTACTTGTTCTAAGACAAAATATCAGACCATTATATTGACAATATTCATTTCCATTGTTCATTTCCTATGTTCTTAAGTTCTCAAAAGGTCTCTGAAACTTAAGAGCAGCAGAAGCACAGAATAGTAGAACTAGATTAGCCCATATGCCACAGACCAAGGCACCAATGCAAGGGTAAAGTATATCAATGCAACTCTAAAGTATGTCAGCTGTAATTATAAATTTGGGGATCAGAATATGACCACCATGCAAGTTTGTGGACCCAGTAGACACACGATGATTCAGACATGGGAGTAAAATGTATTACCTGTCCTCCATATGCCCCCCAACAGAGAAAGGGATCTTTGGGTATCAATGTCAACTCATATTCTGGGTCCAACAGTCCTTGAAATGTTGAATATTCCCTTTTTCCCAATGTACAACTACACAAGCAAATGGTCATAGGTCCCTTTGGAGAAGAACTGGGGAATCAGTACCATATACACTTGTTGTGTTTCAGAGTTCTTCTTCATGGAGACCCAGTATCCCCTTCAGTCAATGGGTCTTGGCCTGAGAATTGGCTTACTTTTCAAAGCTAGGATCATGACTCTTTATTGAAGCAGCTGGCCTCAGCCTCATAATCATCCATACTTGATTATTTTGGGGTGTGTAGATTGGGCAATCCCCTGTTTGACTGCCCATTTAGATTGCCTCTGAGTATACTGTGTTCTATTAACCATGTCTATAGCTCTCTGCAGGTCAGGTCCTACACGCTACCATTTCGACCCTGCCTCTTATTACAGTATCATGCCTACCTTGTTACTGATGATTACATACCAGTACTTGGCATCTATTATTTTGGGATTCTATCATATCCATTGATATCAAGGTCAGTTCTGTAATAGTATCTCCTACTCTCAGCCCAGGACTTCAAAGAATAGCCATGTCTGAGCTTCTCAACAATATTGGTGGCCCAGCACGAGTGCATTCCTTACCACTTTTGTCAGTAGAGTGTCTCCTGGGACTTCCTACAAAATATAGCTCCCTGGAGGGTTTTCTAGACGTACATAGTATATCCATATCAGCCTGCCCACTTCTCTGAGCCTTTGAGTCTTTCCTCCAGTGTTTTCCAGGTAAGTCCTGGCATTTCTACTTCACTTAGTGAGAGCTATCTCTTTTCCCAAACCTACGAGAAGCCACTTAACAGTGTATTAGCACCATTTCCTATGGTCCTTGTCAAGATATTAAATCCTGTATTACAAGAGAGTGGCCTTATCCTGATACACTCTTCCTTATCTAACTTTATATTTTGTCTCATTTGACTCAACACTCTTAGAATCCAGCCTCAATATATTCTGAGTTCATTTTGGTACATGTTGGCTAGATCCTGTGGCAATTTCAGTGTATAGCCCCTTTTATTTTTTAGAATGCCTAGCACTTCTTTGACTAGTTTATGTTGTAACTTGACTCTAATTATTGGCCTGTTAGCCAGGAAGCATGGAGGCAGAACCTGAAGGGGCAATGTTTTGCCTTTGGGGGGATGGTCCTGTTAGTTGTCTTTAAGCAAGGTGGTGGGCTGCCTTCAACATGGAAAAGTAGGCTATTTTTGTAGACCCAGAGGATTCAAGGTGATATTGAGATACAAGATTTTCAAGTGCACCAGTGCAGATGTACTCATCCCAAGTCTTGATAACACAACCTTTCCCAATCAGGATCCTGACTTTGGCATATCAGGCCTGCCTGGGATGAGAATTCAGCCTTCTGGAGTGCTGATATTCTTATAAATATGTACTGGGCCTGATTCTCTCCATTTACTTCCCTCCAGGTTCAGGAGATGAGAGTCCCTTGATATGCTGCCAAGGAAATTCTCTGGCTTTCATACTTCCCGTTATATTGCTTATTAATCATCATCAGCCTTTCACTGTCTTTCTCCAGTGCATAGATGACCCCTAGCACAGCCATTTTTTTGGAAAAGTTCTTATAATTATTCTCTCTCACCACTCCCCCCACAAAACTCTCAAATACCTGGGATATCATACCTTCCAGGTCATTCCCCTCCTTTAGCATTTCATCCCAGTTTATCACCGGTGAAAAGTTTGTGTTGTTCAACAACCACGTGCCAGGGGCTGTCAGTTACGCATCTACTACCAGTTATCCATCACATTTTAGAGTTTGTTCATAAGAAACTACCTAATATCAATTCTTTTATGTTAGGTTCCTCAGGAAACAGATTCTGAGACTCTCACAGTTGCTTACAGGAGATTTACTAGGTAACAACACTGGATTGAGCAGAGGGAGAAGTAGAACTGGGAGAAAGTTGCACCAGTGGCCTCAGCTATCCTATAGGGAGCTCTGGAGCTAGAATGGCCCTTCAGAGTTCCTTGGCCATGAGACAAGAAGGTCAGGCTTTTATGCTCCATTTTTGAAAAGTCACTGGATGTGAGCTGACCCCATGGAAGAGATAAGGCTTTTAGTGAGACAGCTATCCTTTGCTGAGGTCAATTCATAGAAAGAGATCCAGGTGAGAGCCAGTAGTCACAAACCCTCCAAACAGCTGGGGTCATTACTGCCTCTTCCTGAAGGGGAGAGTTGAGCAGATCACCATAGCGCCCGCTACGTGTTCCTAGAGAAGATTTGCAATTTTACAGGGGCTCTCTGGAAGCCTTGGACTTTAAAACAATGGAATAACTTATGACAGCGATTCTAATTGAGTTAACTTGAAAGGAAAGAGAATTTTAGAACAGGTAGTATACTTGGTGGTCCTCAAATAGGTCAGAGTGTCCTGCTCAGGTTTGAAGCTGGCTAGTGTCCCTGCCAGCTTTCTACATTATACAGACTCCAATATTGTGTAAAGTGTAATACAAACCTGTGGCTGCCATCTGCAGGGTTTGTGTTGGATAAGACTTGGATTTATATGAAAGTCTTTGCTGGAAAAAAAGGCCCTGAGCTTGATTTCTGTGCTCCAAAGAGCTCCTATGCCTAGCCGTCCACAGCCAGATATCAGTGTTTAAAGCCATCCTCCCAGTCCTCCTTACAGTTTCTTCTGCCCTTTCTGCTTGCAGTTCTCATATTTCAACTCACCATACAATGGCTGCTAGCTGCATGCATGTAATGATTTTCTGAGAAAAGATTATTAAAATGCCTGAGAGAGGAGATTATATTTTTAAAAAGCAAAACTCAGAAAGATTGATAAAATGGACAAACTATGCTCCTTCTGAGTTGAATATGTAATTAAGAAATTAGATTTGTCCTTTAATAGAGCAAGGTGTTCCACCATATCTTAAGAATAAGTGGGAAGAGGAAAAAGAGAAGCTAATTTTAATGTGTATGAATAATAATTAGAATCCTAAATTGTTCCCATAAAATTAAAAAAATCCTCACTATTTGTCTTTATTTTTTCTTAGTTTGAATAATATCTCACAAATATTAAGTAATTTGAAAAATCCTTGCTATGGCAATATGGTTATTCAAGTGAAAAATTAGCACTTTAAGGGACTTCCAAGTCCACAATGAAATGTTTCTTATAACAATCGCCTCACCGTTAAATTGGATTCACTTTCAAGTCAGTCTCCTTTCAGGCAAAATTACCACGTGTAATTAGCTTACACAGAGACTTGCTCTAGCCAAATTAGGCTGTCACTTTATATACAAAGTATATTGTAACGTGAAGGGTCAAAGACCCTCATAATTATAACTGCAAAAGATTTCTCTAATGATAATAATACCCTTGCCTTTAATGGGACTGAGTTTTAGTTTTAACGAAGGTCTAGCAAACGCAGAGATAATGTCTGGTTGAGGAATGGGGTGGGTAGAATTGAGTACCTTTCTGAAACAAACTATCCCTGACCTTCTTCTCTATGAATGATTTTATTCAGGATGGCTTGTTATGGATTATTATTTCTCGCCCTTCCTATGGCATGAATAGTTTACAAAATCAATAAACAATGACTACCAAGAAATCCACAGCATTTTAATACAAGATTTCCTAAATTCCTGACTTGGACAACAATTCCTTGGAAATAACTGACAGAAAGAAGTTGAATATTTTGTGAGAAAAGCAATGCAAAGCACAGAGAAAGCAGTGTAGGCATAGTTGAAGGGTAACTGTAAACAGAAATAATATTTCTGAAGCAGGTCATACATTAAGAGAGACGTGTGAGACATGAAACAAAAACACCCTACTCTTCCTTTTTCAGTCAACAAAGGGTAGCCCTTCTGAATGTTTTTTCCCTTTGGAGACCTGGAAATACTTGCCAAAAAAGAATACATACTTCAAAACAGGAAAGGAGGGGACAGAAGTGACCTCTGTACTTTGAATGAGGACAAACATGTAAATATGAGTGTGACAGGATGCAGTAGGAGCACCACCTAATAGAGAGAAGGAGTCCCTTAAAGAATGAGATATTTACCAGGGGAAATATCTTGGTGGCAAACGGATGGAAATAATAGTTTCTCACAATTTATCTCTGCTAGGTTGGCCCATGCTGCCAAATAAGCAATATGCTCATGTTCAAAATGTCCCTCCTTGTTGAGAGAGCCACACAACCTCAGATCTTTCTTTACTTCCGCATTCCATATATCACTCAGGCACACCTGCTTGGTAGAAGCTAGTCGTATGACTACACTCTGGTAAAAAAGGGATACTGAAATTTGTTTAAATTTCTACATGTGAAAGGCAACTTTAGGAAACTACTAACATGGGAAGGGGATTTTCAAAAGATATTGGGCAGCCACAAATTGCATAGTTCCTCTAGGGCAATAAAGATGATTCTCAGCTCAACTATGAAGGGACAAGAGCTATGCAGGAGTCTGAGAAAACCAACAGTCCACACTGAAACAGAGGGACAGAGGACTCCAGGAGGGAAGTGTTCAGGAAAAAAATGGAATTGATAAATTAACTGATGAAATTGATCATTCTTTAGGCATGACAAGGACTTAAAATTTCTGTTGAAGAATTTTGGTAGGTAGGTATGCAGACAGTTTAGAAAATGGAGAAAATAACACAATGTTTCCCTTCAAGGATATACCTAAAGTTGTTCAAAAGGAAGGTAAAATCATTATACACTATTTGGCTCAGCAGTGAATCATATTTAAACAATCATAACAATGTAAACATTTAATGATGACAACAAAAAGTGGTGATGTATTAGAAGGATGGGTGGAAGTAAAGTGGGGGAAGAGGAGGGTGAAATAATTTACGATTACTAAGCCTTCATCATCTTAAATAGATATATAATGTCTGTAATTGAGAAATATAAGAAAAAGTATATGATTTATAAGTATAAAAGTTAATCCCATAAGAGTATAGAAGGCATAACTGAGACAGAAGTACAGGTTCCAGGTCTTCTTACAAAACTTACTGTATCATCTGTCTTTAACTCCCTGCATGTAACACTTTGGTAAAAATAAAAATTAGTTAAAATTAAAATAACAAAATCACATACACAATTTAATGCAGAAAACCATCATAAAATTCTATGATCCTAGCATAACTAGTTACTACTATTTTGATAACATGCACTTTTTACAGGTTTTTCCTAAATGTTTTCCCTCCACTACATTAAACATATGTGTGCAATTTTATATCATGCTTACTTACTTAGCATTATAACCTAAGAATTTTTCCATGTTTAACCTGCCTAGAATCATCACCTTTAATGGCATCCTTTAATGGCATGTTATCACATTAGGTATATGCCCCCGCAGCTACTCAACTAGTCCATTGTTCTTGGTCTGTTAATTCAGTCAATATTCACTATTATAAATAATAATAAAATAAAGGCCTTTCTACATATAAATTTTTTGATAATTTTAATATTTTCGCCAGGATCAATTCCAGTAGTAGGATTACTGGTTTGATAAGTGAACCAATGAGAAGTATGAGCAATACACCTAGTATAGTATCTAACACAGTTTTCAGTGATTGTTAAATATTTGCTACCATCTCCAAATAACACATTTCCAAATTACTTTATAAGAGAGTAGAACCAATTGGCAAAGTCACCAGTGATGTAGTAGAATTTTTAAAATACACCCAACAAATGGTAATATTAATATTCATTCATTAAACAAATATTTACTGAGCACAAATTATGTCACAGAAGCTCTTCTAGCTGCTGGGCCACATGACTAAGATTCTATTTTAATGGAGCTTACATTCCAGTGGGAGAGATAGGTAATAGACAAACATACAATATAAAACAATAATATTATAACACAATACTATATACTCTTAAGTGCTATGAAGAAACTAAAGCTGGGTAATGTTATAGAAAATTAATGGATGGGGATATAAGGAGTTATTTTGAATAGGGTGATCAGGAAAGGTCAGTCTTAAGAAGTAACATTTGAGCAGAAAGTTGAGAGAATAAGCTATATTGTCAAATGGGGAAACAATCTTCCAGACAGAAGAATCTGTAAGTGAAAATGACTAAAGTGGAAATGAGCTAGCTGTTCAAGAAACAAGAAGGCTGGTGTGGTGGGGAGTTAGTGAGACATGGAAAGAGTGGTATGAGATAAATTGGGAAGGTAGACAGACCCTGTAGACCAGAGTAAGGAGTTTTGGTGAGAGATGATCATGAATTAGAGTGATAGAGTTGAGGTTGTTAGAAGTGGTCAGTTTGGATAAATATTTTGAAGGTAAACTTATAGGACTTGCTGATCCATCAAATGTGGTTATGATGGAAAGAGAGGACTCATTGGATTTTTGACATGCACAAGTGATGACTGATGGTGCCATTTACTGAAATTGGCAAGTCTGAGGTAAGGGTGGTTTTGTGCCAGGGAAATCAGTTTGTTTTGAATATGTTGTTTAATATTCCTATTAGGCATTCAAGTGAATATGTCAGGAGGAATAAGCTGCTTTATTCAAACTTATTTGATTATTACTGATATTGAATATTTTTCCATTTGCCTTTTTGTGGTCATATTTCCTATTTTGTAATTTATTTGTTATGTGTCATTTTATATTAGAGCCTTATATATTAATTATATTAAGTGGACATGTCATATTTGTGACAAATCATTGCATTGTTTATTTTTATATTAGAGTTTAAGGACATACAAAAGATCTTAAGAATAATTTACCAGTTATTCTCATTGCAATTTATTCTATTGCTTTTAAGATATTGTCCTTCCAATGCTCTGATAAATATTCAATTTTATTTACTTTTATCTAGTTATTGAAAGTTATTTAACTTTAATCCCTTGGGAATTCATTGGATTTGTGTTAGAATATCATGCACACACAATGTTAACATAAATTATTCTAGAGGTTTTTAATACTAAATAAAATGTTAGTATACTTTATTTATTTAGGATATAAAATTCTGAAGAGAAAACAATTAGTTATCTGTGTCTAATACAGGCAGTGAATGACCCTTAGTGCCTATCTGATGCACATCTTTTGGCTTGGTTGTTATCCTACACATACTAACATGTAGTTATTTCCTTGAGGTGTATTTCCTGTAAGCAGCTCTTATAAAAGAGTCGGTAACTCAGACAATTGGTAAAGTGAATCACTTTCACCAAAACAGCATTTGTTGTGTTTAGGTTTTGAATTCTTGATCTAGAGCTTTTCCAATTTAGGGCTCAGAGTTCAAGTTCATGCCCTTCCACAATAACCAGTGGTTGACTATTTGCATTTGGTACTTTTGTTTGTGGATCCTATTTTGATTTAGTCTTTTTATTGTTTGTTCATCTTGGTTGTCATAGAAAGTCATAAATGATCTCTTAGGCTATTTATTCTGTATACCCTTTCTTCTATAGTTTTTTTCAAATGACTTGTCATTTTTACATTTCTTTAAATGCTTCACTCTTGATTATTCAAAAACACAAAACTTTCAGAAACACAAAAATTATTTGATTAATGCTCAGGAAAATAGTCACATCTACCATTCTTTTCTATGTAGTATCTTCATTTCAGAATTGAAATTATGTATTGATTAAAATATATGTGTATGTATGTCTATATGAAATATATGTATTTTTCCACACCACATGTCAGTGAAGGTATTATTATCCCCATATTTTTTATTAATGTAAAATTCACATAATATAAATTAACCATTTTAATTTTATATTATGTGAATTACTCTAATGAATGATGATGCTGAGCAATTTGTCATGTACTTGCTGGTTATTTGTATGTCCTTTTTGGACAAATATTCTATTCAGATATTCTGCCAATTTTTAATTGGTTATTTCTCTCTTTACTGTTGAGTTATAATAGTCCTTTATATATTCTGGGTACCAGAAATTATCAGATATATAATTTTAAACTATTTTCTCCTGTTCTTTAAGTTGTCTTTTCACTTTCATGGTAGTGTCATTTGATGTGCAAATCTTTTCATTTTGATGAAGTCCAATTTCTATATTTTTTTCTTTTGTTGCTTATGTTTTTGGCATCATATCTAAAATTTAATTGCCAAGTAAAAGGTCATAAAGATTTAACCCAAAGTTTCCTTCTAAGAGTTTTACAGGTTTAGCACTTACATTTAAATCTTTGCTCTACCTTGAGATAATATTGTATGTGGTATGAGGTAGGAGTCCAACTTGATTTTTTTACATGTAGATAGGCAGTTCTTACAGCACCATTTATTGTGAGAGACTGTTCTTCCCTCACTGAACAGTCTTGGCAATCACAACTCAGTTGGCCATAGATGTAATGGTTTATTTCTAGACTATCAATTCTATTCCACTGGTGTATATGTGTATTTATATACCAATACCAAACTGTTTTGATTACTGTAGCATTGTCATAGTTTTGAAATCAGACGTGTGAGTTCATCAACTTTGCCCTTTTTTTTCAAGATTGCTTTGGCTAGTCACTGTACCTTGAAAATACATATGAATTTGAGAAACAGCTTTTCCATTTTTTCCAAAAAGGCATTTGGGATTTTGAAAGTTTTGCACTGAATCTGTAGATGGCTTTAGGGAATACTGCAGTCTTTACAATATTGTCTACTGATCCATGAATATGGATTTTTTTCTTTTATTTAGGTCTTCCTTAATTTATTCAGCACTGTTTTATAGTTTTCAGTGTATAGTCTTTCACTTCCTTGGTTAAATGTATTTCTATGTATTTTACTCTTTTTGATACAAGGCTCAATGGAATTATATTAATTTCAATTTTGTATTGGTTACTGGTAGTGTGTAAAAATACCACTGATTGTTGTGCTTTGATTTTGTACCTTGTGACTTTATTGAATTTGTTTATTAGCTCTAATAGCTTTTTTATGAATTGTTTAAAATTATATATGATCATGTCATTGGTTAACAGTGATAACGATAGTTTTAATTTTTCTTTACTATTTGGATGCTTTTAATTTCTTGTTCTTATCTGAATGCTTTGGCTATAACTTGTTGAATAGAAGTGATAACATTTGGCATCCTTGTCTTGTTCAAGGTCTAAGGGGAAAAGCTTCTTTCACCATTGAATATTATGTGAGCTGTGGGTTTATCATACATGCATTTTATCATGTTGAGGGAGTTTTCTTCTATTCCTAGTTTGGTGAATGTTTTTGTCATGAAATAATTTTGAATGTTACCAAATAGCGGAGTTTCTTTTTTTTGTCATCAATTGAGATGATCATGTGGTTGCTTTCCTTCATTCTATTAATACGTAGATTACACTGATTGATTTTCTTATGTTGACACATACTTGCATTCCTGGGATAAATCTCACTTGGTCATTGTGTAGAGTCTTAATTTCTAGAATTTTAATATGCTACTGTATTTGGATATGAAAATATGCTAGTATTTGTTGAGAATTCTTATATCAGTATTCAAAAAGAATACTGGTCTTTAGATTTCCTTTTTTTTTTAACATTTTTATTGGAGTATAATTGCTTTACAATGATGTGTTAGTTTCTGCTTTATAACAAAGTGAATCAGTTATACATATACATATATCCCAATATCTCTTCCCTCTTGCGTCTCCCTCCCTCCCACCCTCCCTATCCCACCCTTCTAGCTTGTCACAAAGCACCAAGCTGATCTCCCCGTGCTATGCGACTGCTTCCCACTAGCTATCTATTTTACATTTGGTAGTGTATATATGTCCATATATACACTACCACTCTCTCACTTTGTCCCAGCTTACACTTCCCCCTCCCCGTGTCCTCAAGTCCATTCTCTAGTAGGTCTGTGTCTTTATTCCTGTCTTGCCCCTAGGTTCTTCATGACCACTTTTTTTTTGTTTTTTAGATTCCATATATATGTGTTAGCATACGGTAACATGAAGACTTTGGTTTTGGTATCAGGGTAATGCTTGCCTCATTGAATGTGTTGTTAAGTGTTCCTTCTTCATTTTGAGAGGAAATGCTCGAGAAAATTAGTGCTAATTTTTTGAATGTTTGTCTGATTTGTTGGTGTACAATTTTTCACAGTATTCTCACATATTTTTTATTTCAATAACATTGGTAGTAATCTCCCCACTTTCATTTCTGATTTTAGTTGTGTCTTCTCTTTTTTCAGAGCAATTTTAGCTAAAGGTTTGTCAATTCTGTTGATCATTTCAAAGAACCAACTTTTGGTTTGGTTAATTTTCTCTGTTTTTTAAATTCTCTATTTTGTTTATCCCCATGTGAGTCTTGATTATCTCCTTCCTACGACTAGCCTTAGATTTAGTTTACTCTTATTTTTCTAGTACCTCAAGATGTAAAGTTAGGTTATTAATTTGAGATTTTTCTTCTTTGTAAATGTAGATGTTTACAGCAATAAATTTCCCTCTGAGCACTGCTTCTGCTATGTTCTATAAGTTTTGATATTTTGCGCTTTCATTTTCAATTGTCTCTAATTATTAATTTCCCTTGTGATTTCTTCTTTGATCCATTGGTTGTTTAAGATTGTGTTGTTTAATCTCCACTTATTTGTGATTTTTCCAGTTTTCTTTCTGGTATTAATTTCTAGTCTCATTCCACTGTAATCAGAGAAAATAATTAGTATGATTTCAATTTTTAAAAATTTATTGAGACTTGTTTTGTGACTGAACACGTGTTCTATCCTTCAGAATATTCCATGTGTATTTGAGAGGAAGGTGTATTCTACTCATTTGGGGTGGAGTCTTCTCTATATGTCTATTAGGTCTACTTGGTTTATACTGCTGTTTAAGTCCTTTACTTACTGATCTTCTGTCTGATTGTTACATTATTAGAAGTGGGGAATTGAAACCTCCATCTATTATTCTAGAAGTGTTTCTCTATTCAATTCTATCAGTGTTTGCTTCATATATTTTGGAATTCTGCTCTTTGGTGTGTATATGCTTATAAATGTTCATATTGTTGATAACTTGACCCTTTTGTCAATATATGCTGTCCTTCTTTGTCTCTTTTAATAATTTTTACTTAGAGTCTATTTTGTCTTATATTAGAATGAACACCACCAACTCTCTTTTGGTTACTATTTGCATGGGATATATTTTTCCATCCTTTCACTTTCAAGCTATTTGCTTTAGATCTAAAGCAAGTGTATTGTGGACAATATATAGATGGATGATTTTTAAAAATTCATCCTGCTAATCAATACCTTTTAATTTGAAATTCAATCAATTTATATTTAAATTAATTACTGATGAGGAAGGAGTTATTTTTGCCATTTTGCTATTTATCTTCTATATGTCCTATATTTTTGGTTCCTCAAATCTTCTGTTACTGCCTTATTATTTTTTTTTTTTAAAGTATTGTCCCCACCCCAGATCTACAGAGTCAGAGACTCTGAGGGTGAAGCCCAATAATCTTGGGGGGTTTTTTTGTTTGTTTGTTTTTTTAAATTAATACCTACTCTATTTATTTATTTATTTTTAGCTGTGTTGGGTCTTCGTTTCGTGCGAGGGCTTTCTCTAGTTGTGGCAAGCGGGGGCCACTCTTCATCGTGGTGCGGGGGCCAGTCTTCATCGCGGTGCGCGGGCCTCTCACTATCGCGGCCCCTCCCGTTGCGGGGCACAGGCTCCAGACGCGCAGGCTCAGCAGTTGTGGCTCACGGGCCCAGTTGCTCCGCGGCATGTGGGATCTTCCCAGACCAGGGCTCGAACCCGTGTCCCCTGCATTAGCAGGCAGATTCTCAACCACTGCGCCACCAGGGAAGCCCGTTACTGCCTTATTTTGTATTTAATTGAATTTTCTTGCATTGTACTGTTTTGATCCCCTTCTCATTTTATTTTCTGCATATTTCTAGTTATTTTCCTAGTAGATACCCTAGGATTACAACTAATATCTTAAAAGATAAAAAATGTTGAATACCAACTTAACTTCACTAGTATACAAAAATTCTACTCCTATCTCATATGCCCCCTCATGCTGTTGTCATAAATTACATCTTTCTACATTGTGTGCCCATTAGCATAGATTTCTATTTATACTTTTATGATCTTATCTTTTAAATCACATTAGAGAAAAGGAAAAGCTGCAAACCAAAATTACAATAGTACTTGCTTTATATTTACCAATGTTCTTTATTTCTTTGTATTTCTTTGAGTTACTGTCTTGTGTCCTTTCATTTAAGCCTGAAAGACTTCCTTTAGTGTCTCTTGTACAACCATTCTACAGTGACAAACTCTCCACTTCTGTTTATCCAAGAATGTCTTAACTATTGAATACTCCCCCTTCATTTTTGAAGGATGGTTTTCCCCAATATGGAATTCTTGGTTGCATTTTTTTTCTTTTAGCACTTTAAATATGTCATCTTGCTGCAGTCTGGACTTCATGATTTCTGATGAGAGATTAGCTGACAATCTTATTGAGGCTTCCTTGTATCTGACAAATGACTTCTCTGTTTCTCCTTTCAAGATTTTCTCTTTGATTTGGCTTTCAAAGTTTGATATTAATATGTCTCCGTGTGCATCATTTTGCATTTATAATACTTGGAATTCATTCAGTTTGCTGGATGTGGAGATTCGTGTCTCATCAAATTTAAGAAGTTGTTGGCTGTTTTTCTCCTTTCCTTTGGGACTCTCATTATGCATAGGTTGGTATACTTAATGGTATCCCACATATCTCATAGACTCTGTTCATTTATCTTCATTCTTTTTTATTTTTGTGTTCATAACATAGGGTGATTTCAGTTTACCTATATTCAAATTTGCTACTTCTTTTTTCTGCTGCTCAAAACTGCTGTTGAAACCCTCTAATAAATTTTTCATTTCACTTATTGTACTTTTAATCTCCAGAATTTCTATTTGATTCTTTTTTATATAATTTTGATCTCTTTATTGATGTGCTCTATTTGTTGAAACATTGTTCTGGTTTTGTTTATTTCTTTGTGCATGATTCCCTTTAGCTATTTGAGTATATTTAAGGCAGTTGATTTAAAGTCTTTGTCTGGTAAGTCAAATGTCTACTTCCTCAGGGAAAGTTTCTATTAATGTCTTATTTTCCTTTGAATGTTTCACAGTATTTTGTTTTTTTGCATGCCTAACAACTTTTGTTGAAAACTGAAGTTTTAAATGTTAGCATTTGGTGGACTTTAATGATGCAAATGTTACACTGTTAGATACTTATTTTGTGCCACCTCAGAGTCTCTCAGCTTCATCAGTTTTGGGGACCCTTGACCACTTGTTCCACTCCAGTTGCCACTGCAATAACAGACTCTCTGTGGACATCAGTTCACTTAATTCCAAGCAGTGGACACCTTAGTAACATACCCCCATATTGGCATATCTTCCTTATCTGCCTCACTCCTCTTTTTCCTCACTCTTCCTTCCCTCAGATTGTATTCTTTAATAAACTGGTAGCTCATAAAAATAAATATAAAAAATAAATATTATGAGTTGGTACCTCTGGAAATCAGAATATTTCCTGTCCTCAGGGTTTATTGTTGCTTGCTGTGGGTTGTGGTTTTTGTTTAATTACTTCCTAAATTTTAAAGATTATATTTTTGTTGTGTTTGGTCTATGAAGTCTTGGTTCTTTTAGCTTGTGGTCACCTAATGGTTTGGCAGACATTCACTTAAAGCAGAGAGACAAAGAAAAGAAAAGAAAAGAAAAGAAAAGAAAAGAAAAGAAAAGAAAAGAAAAGAAAAGAAAAGAAAAGAAAAAAGAAAAGAAAAGAAAAGAAAAAACTCCAGTTTTTGCAGAATGCCTTGGTTTGGGGGCACTCTTTCAAGGCTTAGCCATGCCATTTACTACTTTACCTTAGCCTTCATTTCCTGCTTACACTGAGCTTAAAACCCAACCATAGGTGAAAGCTTAGGATCATCTCTGGCTTTCTGATCATTCTTCCTGCCCCGGCATTCACTTGGCTTTCTGGATTCCTTGTTATACACAAGACCACTTCAGACCCTTTATTCCTCAAAGAAACTCTTTCCCTAGTGTTTCTACTAGGTTTTCATGATGTCAATTGTTTACACCTAGTGTAATCTTGTGCCCCAGGTGGCAGCAGATTGTTCATCTGTCTTTCAATGTGTTCAAAGAATGCCCTCTGCTTAGCTGCTTTTCTGCCCTGAGAGAGTTCTGAGTTAGGTGAAACAAAGGCAAGTATCTTGCATCAGTCTTTTAGGGAACCCCCAGAGAACTTAAAACAGATGAACACAATTCCTTGGGAACAGGAAGGAAAGCAGGTATCACAACTAAAATGCTGGCTGCCCTCTTCAAAACTGCTGCTGCATCAGTACTATCTGCATTTTATAGATATATAATCAGAGCTCTAGGCTGAAGTCTAGAGAAACTAAGTAAATTTCCAAGCTCTCACTGATAGCAAGTAAAAGACAGTATTTTAAATCCGATTCTTTCTTACTCCTGAGACTGATCGTTACATGCTATGTGTTGTCTTACAATGCCCATCTATTCTCCATACTTGGCCAAGCTGAACTCAGTATATGCTCTTTCCCTCCTCCGCATGCACACTTGGTCTCTGATTAAAGCTGCATTCTGAAGAAATCTTTCCACCTAATCCACTGGTAACCTTCTGCTATCTCCCTATTATCTACCTTTTTCCACAGGTTTAGTTTCTCTTTTGTTCCTACCCTGTCTTGTGGCCATTACTAAATTCCTCTTCTAAATTATACTGGAAAAACACTTTAATAGTATAGATTCCTATACATTAATTTCACTTGCCTCGTATGTCTTAATATGCAATAGCAGTCTTGTTCTCTGATTATTTGGTCTTATCCATTTTTCTCTCTTCTTTAGTAATACCTATCATTTGCCAGTTGAACCTTTATAATCTATCTTCTATGCCCATTATCTTTTCTCCCCTTCCCTTCCTTTATTCTTTTCTTCTATATTCTTATATTGGTTCAAAATTTTGTCCTTTGCATCACTGATTCGATTTTCTCCAATGTCAAGTCTGTTATTTATTGCTATCAAAGCAGATTTCCTATAGCATGAATAGATTGTTGGCAGATAGCAGTGATTCAACAAATTCTAGTTTCCCTCTCCAGGTGTGAGACCAAGCAACTCAAAGGCACATTAGGGTATGGCCCATTGGAAGCATCCTTGATAAGCAGAATCTCACTTTAAAAAAAATGGAATGTCTGTTAGTGGCTCAAACACAGTGCCTGAAAAATTCTGAGGCAAATAAGGCTTCAGGGTGTGGTCCTTTGATGATCACCGAAGTACTGTCAGTATCAATAATGGAGTAACCCACGGTAGCAACCTGAGTTACTTTAGGAGCTCAAAGAAATGACTATGTAGGCTCCAGAAAATAAATGTATCGGTATCCAACCTATCAGAAAAAAATGACTGTATCAATTTCTGCCTGGATCAGAAATAAGTTTCTAATTTTTTCAACCCAATGGACTACATAGAACTTTTTTTCACATCAATTTTACAGGGAATTCAGGGAGGAGATTCTTGGTACCTATACACATTCTACCACCTTTCCAGAAGAGTATATAATCAATAAAATTAGAAAGTATTTAAATGGACTTAACTCTACAACTAGACTAAATATAACTTAAACTTTTTGTGATTCACAAGTCACTTTATAGTCTTGCAGTGCCTCACAGTACTCACCATAATCCTAAATTCCAACTGCACTATGCATGTGGAAGTTACAAGTAGTTCAACTTGAATAAGCACTGATTTTATAGTCACCTAAGACACCCTGAAAATTGACATTAGCTATTGGGATACACTGCAGCTTCTGTACTGAGCATTTGTCTCATTCTTGTAAGAAAATCCATTTGTTTCAATTTTTCATAAACTGGAACTTTCTCTAATACCACTTTAATTAAAATTCAGAGTCTATAACACGAAAATGACTGGCAAAGAAATCTGAATGTTGCTAATAAAGTTTTTAATTCATTTTAAATATTTTATTTTTTAACAGTCTAATTTGTTAATAAAGGGGAGAAGAGTATGAGCATATTTTATCTTTAGTTATTAAAACAAAAAGAGGATATTTCTCCATAAAATTGTTAGGGCAAATTGTACATTTTCTTAATTTGAAAAATCTAAATTTTATATAATAATTCATTTTCCATTAATTTCTATATCAAAAATTCAAAGTGATTTTTCTAGGAATTCTGATGTAGAAACATGCCATAAGCATCAACTTGCATAATATAAAACCTATGCAAAATTTTACAAAAACTCCAATTCTTACAGGAGGTCACAGATTCTCAAGTATCACCTGCATTCAATCATGACTAGGAGTCAAAAGTTAAAAGTACTACTGAGAGTACACTAAAACTAGTTCAATGTGGAACAAATAAAGTAAAACTAGAAAAGTAGAGCACATTTTGTTACTTTGATCTAGTGTGAGTAAGAGTACAAAAATATATTTTCCTCTAGCCAATACCAGTTTTGTTTTACATTTCCTCCTTTCAGATGTGCATTGTTATTTTGCTGGTACAGGGTATTTCCATTTCACACTGGCAGAAGCCCAGGATAACACAGTAGATGGAACTTGGAACACTGTACTTTAGGGAGGAGATCACTCAGGAGGATTCAATGGGTTTGGAATGCCAACTAATTAAACACCTGGAGATGAAAAGCACTTTCCCTGGCTGAATTCTGGCAAATGTGTCATTTTAATATGCATAGAATCATAGCCAGGCCATGGGTATATAGTTTTGAAGAAATAACAATCCTGCCAACCTAGAGAATGTTTTCCTCAAAATGTAGAAAAGACAGAAAGTTTTATTATTGAATAAGCATATTCAGATTATAATGCCTCCTAAGTAAGCCAAGGAAATTCCCACCCTATTCATACAGCCAAACAGTCAGAACCTGTTATGTACATATGTTCTCAAGTCTCTCTAACAGGACTTAACAGTATCTTTTCCTACAAATTCTTTCATAACACTCATTCTAAGTTTACTTGGGAATTAAGGTAACCATTCGTTTTAGTTAATTGCATTTCTCCAAAGGTGTATTAAAACTTCTTATCTCTCTGACAAGCAGATGGTTACAGCTCAGAGCAAGGTGCCTAGCTTAAACTCCCACTGAGACAGGGAGCTAGAGGTGTTATCTCTGCAAATGTTTACATTGCAAAGGGATGACTCCCAGACACTAAAAAACATTCCTAGGTTGTAAACCCGGCAATAGGGTTACTAAGCCTCTTTTAAAAATGCACATCCAGGGCTTCCCTGGTGGCACAGTGGTTGAGAATCTGCCTGCCAAAACAGGGGACACGGGTTCGAGCCCTGGTCTGGGAAGATCCCACATGCCACGGAGCAACTGGGCCCGTGAGCCACAACTACTGAGCCTGCGCGTCTGGAGCCTGTGTTCTGCAACAAGAGAGGCCGTGATAGTGAGAGGCCCGTGCACCGCGATGAAGAGTGGCCCCTGCTCGCCGCAACTAGAGAAAGCCCTCGCACAGAAACAAAGACCCAACTCAGCCAAAAATAAATAAATAAATTTATTTTAAAAAAATGCACATCCATATTCACAACCACTAGGTTTCTCATAGAAAGGCTGTAAGGAAAGAAAAAAGGGTGAGGGGAAAAGTCTCTTTCCATTTTGGCAACATGGAAAATTAAGTTTTTATTTATCCTGATAATGGATAAATAGCAGAGTATCAGGGATTGAGTGGGAGTCCCAGTGGCTTTGGATGAATGATGCAGACCAGATAACATTGCAAGAGTTCAGAAAACTAAATTATTATTGGAACTAAAATCCACAAAAGTGGACAGAATCTACCGACTAAACCTAAACAGGGTCAGTACCTGCTAAAACAGAAGTTTTAAATAGGATCAAAACCCTAATATAATAATCAGAATGTCCAGGATACAATTAAAAATCACTCATTATGCCAAGAACCAAGAAAATCATAATATGAATGAAAAAACCAACTAACTGATGGTAACACTGAAATGAATCACATATTAGAATTATCTGAAAAGCATTTTAAAGCAGCAGTCATAAAAATGCCTCAACAATTAATTACAAATTCTCTTAAAACAAAATAAAAATAGATAACTCCAGCAAAGAAACAGAAGTTGTAAAAAAAAAATCCAATTACAAATTATAGAACTAAGAAACACAATGACCAAAATTTTGAAAACTTTACTCAATAGTAGACTAGAGATGACAGAAAATAGAATCAGTGAACAGTGAACTTGAAGATGGATCAATAGAAGTTATTCAACCTAAATGACAGAGAAAAAGACAGACTGAAAAAAATGAGCAAAACAATGATCTTCAGAACAGTAAAAAAAAAAAAAAAAGATTTAACATTTCATCAGAATGAGAGGAGAAACAAAGTGGGACTGAAAGAGTATTTAAAGAAACAATGGCAGAAAACCTCCCAAATTCAGCAAAAAGATATAAACCTACAGATTCGAGAAGCTGAGTGAACTCCAAATAGAATACACTGAAACAAACCCATGCAGAGACCCATCATAGTTAAACTTCTGAAAAATAAAGAAAAAAAAAAACATCTTGAGAGTGTTGTCAGCAAACATGGCAGAGTAGGTAGCTCCAAGAGTCCATCTCTCCACAAAAACACTGGAAAACCAAGTAAAACAGAATCAACTTTGTTAGAACTCTGGAAAGCAAAGGTTTACAATAAATAAGCAAATAAGGAATCAAGGAAAAGCCAACTTAAAAAGGGTAGGAAAGCTTTGTGATATTTTACTTGCTCCTACCCAGTCTCCTCTCCTGCATAGGAATAGTCTTAAGACAGCTGCCCAGCTCTCCAGGATGGGACCCTGGTCCTTGATTCCAGAGGGAGCAGAGCATATTTTATTTGCTAATCACTGTATTTGTGTTTTCTAACCTGTCTGAGGACTACTTGAAAGGCTTGATTTATTTTACCTAACTTAGAAGTTTCTCAAGGCAAAAAAGTGGGCACCCAGAGAGCATCCTTCAAATTAGCAAAAGGCAAATGAATAATCCACTGCCACCAGAGGCAACAGATTACAGCTGAGGCAAACAATAAATACACCAAAAACCAGAGAAGAAAGGCCAGGGAGAGAGATTCTTTAGAATATTAGAACACTGAAGACATACCTAATACACCAGGAAATTTGGAAAGCCATGTGCATGCCCAGGTTAGGATGCATGCTCAGAAAAGACCTGAAGATCCTAAGGTTTCAACTATGACTGATTATTAGGCTCAGTACAAGCAAGAAGTGAGAGCTAAGATGGAATTGTAAATAACCGTGCTAGAGCATTCTTTCAACATCTAGCTAGACATTGAAAGAATGCTCTAACACAAAACCAATCTGCAAAGACTAGGAAATTTTTAAAAATTCTTTCCCCTCTTTCTCCCTTTATTTGGCTATGGGCATTCAAGTAAATCTCTGTCAAAACACAAAGTGAACACAAACTAAATTAACAGAGAGTACACATGACAAATAATACAGGCATTACAAAAATGATTTTAAAAATTCACTAAACAAACAGCTACAGCAACAAAATTAAAGACTAAGGAAGAATCTTATTTCACAGTTATCAAATCATAATATTCAAAATGTCTGATTTTCAACCAAACATTCAAAGCATGTAAAGAACCAACAAATGATGGCCCATTCAAAGAGAAACTAAAGAGAAACTGTCCCCAAGGAGATAGACACATTGGACTTAGTAGAAAAGGACTTTAAATTACCTGTTCAAATACACTCAAATAGCTAAAGGAAAATATAAACAAAGAATTAAAGGAAATCACGAGAACAATGCATAAACAAGTAGAGAATATCAACAAAGAGATGTAAATTACAAAGGAACCAAACAAATTCTGGACATGAAAAGTACATTAATTGAAATGAAACCTCACTAGAAGCTTTCAAAAGCATATTTGAGCAGGCAAAAGAAAGAATCAGTGAACTTGAAGATATGTGAATTGAAATTATCCAGTGACTTGCCATGTACAAGGGATCCTTAATAAAATTAACATCGGATCTTGCAACAGAATTCACAGAGGACAGATGCAGTGGGATGACATTTTTAAAGTGCTGAAAGAAAAAAAACCTGTCAATCAAGAATACTATATCTGGCAAAGCAATCCTTGAAAAATGAAGGAGGAATTAATACATTCCCAGATGAAGAAAAGCTGAGAGAGTTTAACACTAGTAAACCTACCCTACAAGAAATGCTAAGGAAATACATCAGGCTAAAATAAAAGGAAAGGAAAATAAAAGGAAATAAAAGGAAACTAGACAGTAACTCAAAACCATATGAAGAAATAAAGGTCACTATACAGGTAAGAGTCAGTATTACTGTACTCATAGTTCATAACTCCCGTTTTTATTTCCTACATGATTTAAAATACAAATATATAAAACTAATTTTAAATCTATGTTAATGGTCAAACAATTAATAAAGATGTAACTGATGCAATGACAACATAAAGGGGGAGAAGTGGAGCTATCTAGCAGCAGGTATTTTGAATGCTACTGAAGCTTAGTTGGTATCAATTCAAACTAGAATGTTATACCTTTCGTAAATTTTGGATATTAAATGTAACTCTCTTAGTACACACTAAGAAAATATATTTAAAATACACACAAAAGAAAGAATGGATTTAAAAAATAAAATCTAACCATATGCTGTCTACAGGAGAGTCACTTTGAATCCACAAATAGCTTGAAAGTGAAAGGACGGAAAAAGATGTTCTATCCAAATAATAACCACAAGAGCTAGAGTGACTATAATAAAAAATAGACTAAATAAAAGAATTATTATAAGAGAAAAAGAGGGATACAGCATATTGATAATAGGGTCAATTCATGTCAATGACTATAACACATCACATTAAAAACAGAGTTTCAAAATATATATGACAAACATTGATAGAATGAAAGGGAGAAATAGACAGTTCTACAATAATAGTTGGAGATTGTATAACCTCACTTTCAATAACATATAGAAAATCTTGACAGAAGATCAGTAAGGAAATAGAGGAACTGAACAACACTTATAAACCAACAAGAACTAACAGACATAAATATGACACTCCACCCAACACCAGCAGAATACACATTCTCCTCAAGTACATACAGACCATTTTAAATGATAGATCAATTGTTAGGCAAAAAAACCCATATCTCAATAAACATAAAAAGCTGAAATCATATTACACCATTATCACAATGGAGTGAAGTTAGAAATAAAAACAGGAGAGCAAAACAAAAAACCCAAGACCCAACTAAACGTTGTCTACAAGAAACCCACTTTATTTATTTAGTGTGTGTGTGTGTGTGTGTGTGTGTGTGTGTGTGTGTGCATGTATGTGCCTTTCCTGGTCACCAACTCCTCTCTCCCTATGCAGGTCACTACTCTCATTATTTCCCCCATGTATGCATTTTAAATGATACAAATAGTTTTGCCTCTTTGTGAACTTTATATGGATTTTAAATAAAATAATGATGTTTATATTCTTTTGTGACTTGTTTTCCCCTTAACATTGGTTCATCCTGGTTGTTAAGCAGAGCTGTAGTTCATTCATTAGCGTTATATAGTATATAGTAATCACCCTATGACTATAGTATGATTCATTTACTTATTCTACTATTGCTCCACCATATTTTATGACAATAACCTCCTCCAAATCCTCGACATTTACCATTGTGCTTCCCAACTCCTGCACCACAGGGGTGAATATCCAACTCTTTAAATGCTTTGCACAGACCATATCTTATTTTTGCCTTTTGCACTCAAGTGAATCTGGAGTTATTTATACTTGCTTGAAGTTCTTGGAATGCAAAGAGTTACCTGCTTACTAATGAATAATAATTGTTTTGGTAGGTAACTGGAAGATGCATTTCTTTTTTTTTTATATGAATAATATTTTTAAAGTCTTTTTTTTTTCTCACCTGCAATCACGGCACTCATCTCAGATAAGGCACATAGTGAGTGGTCAGCAAATTTTTCCAGGTGATGATAATGATGATGCCTGGTCGGTCATGAGAAACACTTTAAAGCAGAGTTTTGAGTTAGATATTTTTAAAGCATATCTTTCTTTTCCACACTGAACCGAATTATTAAGGTTAAAAAAAATTCACCTGATGCTTTTTAACAACTGAAAAATTGTGAATGTAGTAGTGTCATGAGAGGTATGAAATCAAAGTCAAGCCCCAGATCCATTTTGAAAATCAGTCTTTTGGTGATCCCTTCGCTTCTCCCATCTCCTCCCACAGTGCCTGACCAAGCTTGCACGATGTTGATTGCTGAAGAGCTGCCAATTCCAAACCCACCATGGAGAATGGAAAGGAGAAATCCTAAAGCTGTTTTGGTGGGAGCCTGTAAGGTTTCCAGCAAAACATCAATTGGTTTTTACAGTATTGTCTGATTGAATAATCTATAGCAATAAAGTGCTTTAAACTTTTTCTTTTCCTCTTTAACTCTGAAATAAATAAAATATAAGGAATATCTAAAATATATATACTGTTAAAGAGAGTAATAAAGCAAACATCCACATAACTCAAACCAATAAACAAAACAGCCAGCACCACAAAAGTCACACCCTCATCCCTTCCTGTCCCCAATAGATACAATAACCATTTATCTTGACTTTTCTAAGAATCATTTCCTTGCATTTCTTTGAAGTTTTACAATCTATGAAAGCATAGTTTTGCCTGGTTTTGAATTTTATATGACTGGAATTTTATTGTATGTATTATTTGGGGATCTGTTTTTTTAAAAAAATTGTGGCAAAATACACACAACATAAAATTTACCATCTTAACCGTTTTTAAGTATAAAGTTCAGTGGCATTAGGTACAGTCACATTATTTTTAAAATTTGTTAATCAATTTATTTAAACTAAACTGAAAAAAATCCCCACAGTTTCTCAAACCCCCTGCCTCTTGTAATCACCAATCTGTTCTTTGTATATATGAACTTGATTTTTTTTAAGAAACCTGCTTTAAATATAAATACATATAGATGGAAAGTAAATGGATGAAGAAAGATATAAAATGTTATCACTAATCAACTTTATAGTCATAGTAAAATATTAATTTTAGACAGAGCAGACTTCAGAGCAAGGAAAGTTATCAGGGACAAAGAGAAGCATTACATAATGATAAAGGGAGTCAGTTCTCAAAGAAGATAAAACAATTCTTAATATGTATGCACTTAACATCAAAAACACATATTAACAAATTGAGAAGTGTAGAAATTAAACAATGTCCACTCAGAATACTATGGAATTAAACTAGAAATCAAAAACAGAAAGATAGCTGAAATATCCCAAAATAATTGGTGATTAAACAACACACTTCTAAATAACACACAGGTTAAAGAAGAAATCTCAAGACAAATTTTTAAGATATTTTGAACTAAATGAAAATGAAAATACAATTTACCAAAATTTGTGGGTTGCACCAAAAGAAGAGCTTAGAGGGAAATTTATAACACTGAATGCACATTTTTTTTTTTCTGCCCTAACCACATCACCAAATTTGACATTGCTAGATGCCCATGGGGAATGCATATGTTATAAAAGAAAAAAAGATCTAAAATCAATGATACAAGCTTCTACCTCAGGAAACTAGGAAAAGAAGAGCAAATTAAATCCAAAGTAAATAGAAGTAAAGAAATAAAAATTAGAGCAAAAATCAGTGTAATTGAAAACAGAAAATGAATAGAGAAAATCAACAAAGCCAGAAGTTCATTCTCTGAAAAGCTCAAAATTGATAAGCATCTAGAGAGGCTGACTAATAAAACAAGAGAGAAGACAAAAATTGCAAATATCAGAAGTGAAAGAGGATACATTACCACAGATCCTATGGACATTAAAAAGATAATAAAGGAATACTACAAACAATTCTAGGTGCACAAATTTGATAAACTGAATGAAATGGACCGAAATGGACCAATTCCTTGAAAGATACAATTTGATAAAACTGGCACAAGAAGGAACAGAAGATCTGAATAGACCTGTATCTATTAGTAAAATCAAATCAATAATTAATAACCTTCCAAAACAGAGTCCCAGGCCCAGATGGGTTCACTGGTGAATTCTACCAAACATTTAAGGAAGAAATTATATTAATTCTTTACAATTTCTTACAGAAATTAAACACTGTCTACTCTTAGAATGCCCTCAGAAACAGAGGGAATAATAAATAAATAAAGTAATTAATTAATTAATTAATTAATTAAAAAAAATTTTTTTAAGGTGGGGGAGGGATGGTTAAAGTGATTTTTATACAGAGGCACAATGTTAGAATTATTTCAGCTACCTACGCTGTCTATTTTAAACAGCAAGTAAACAATCTATAAATTTTTAAAAGGCCTTGAAAAGGAGTCTTCACTATTATATTTGCATACTTCCAAGAAGCAGGGAATGCTTTGTCCAGTCAAGTTATATAAAATAGCACTTCTCAAATTCTAATGTGCTTACAAATAGCCTGCTAAAATTGTTAAAATGAAGTTTCTAACTTCAGCAGGTCTGGAGTGGGCCCAAGAATTTGCATGTCTAACAAGTTCCCAGGTGAACAGGTATTTGGACTACACTTTGAGTAGCAAGGGTCTAATAAATTAGGAATATGATATTAATAAGGTTAAAGTTATTTTTTTTCTTAAAGACTCTTTTTTGACGTGGACCATTTTTAAAGTCTTTATTGAATTTGTTACAATACTGCTTCTTTTTTATGTTTTGGTTTTTGGCCCCAGGTATGTGGGATCTTAGCTCCCCGGTCAGGGATGGAACCCACACCCCCTGCATTGGAAGGCAAAGTCTTAACCACTGGACCGCCAGGGAAGTCCCAAGGTCAAAGTTTTAAATTCTATCTCCATATCAGACAGTTAGCTTCAGGTAAAATGAAAGAGCATGGAATCTGGAGAGAGGGTGAACAGTTTGCAATTCCAGATCTTTCACTTGTTAACTTTGGGATTTATGCAAGAGACTTAATCTCTCTAAGCCAGTTTCCTCATTTGTAAATTAGGAATAGCATTAGTCCCCACTTCCTGGGATGTTGTGAAAGTTAAATGAGATATTTGTAAAACGCTTTAAACATATTTGATGCTAAACAAAAGTTGGTTCTTCTCCCCTTCCCACCCCAACCACAATAGATTACATTCCTAACTCTAAGGATTTTACAAATGATTGGTACAAAGGTGACTGAATCTGAGATCAAGTAGAAACAGTTGATAGCAAACTAACAGATAAAAGATACTCAAATTATAATTTCATACACATATTGACTAGAATAAAATGGAATTCCTATAGTTTACTATTTCTTATTCCACCCCTTCTCAGACTCACAGTCCCAGCCCATTATTTTTGAGGCCTCCTCAACTTCGATCCAAAGATCTATAAGCATCTAGAGTACAAAGAATTGATATTATGGCTTTTAAATATCTACACTTAGAAAATGAGGAAAGAATGATATGATTAAAGTTATTTGGCTAAGCAAATCATCAGGAAAAATGCACTCATTATAAATTATTAGGATACAATGATGAAAAAAATCAGACAAGTAGACAGTATAATTTTGATTCAATGTTGGTTGCTATTGCTGTATTTTGAATGTGCACCAACCTTGACCTTGTTCCATTTCTAAATAGAAATGCAAAAACAATGTTAAATGGCTTATATTCATCATTATTCTTCCCAAATCAAACTCTCTAGAAGAAAATCAAATAGAGGTAGTCTTTTGTACCTAAAAACATACACATATTTTGGGGAGATACAATAAAGTGCAATATTCTACTGCATAGACCCTTTTATATTAGATAAAACATGTGTCTCTTCTGAGCAACTACTGCTGAGAAACCTACTAAAATGAAAATTATTTTTTCATCTATCCTATTTTTTTTTTCTGTGCATAGAAATCTGTCTGGCCTAACATTTTATCCAGGAAGCATCTGGAATAAATTTGACTAAACTCCTCAATCAGTTACAGTATAGAATTTCTGACCCATTGAAGTTAAAATTTTACTTACTTGGCTTCCAAGGTCAAGTCAATTGTTGATCTTTAGATTTACTGACAGACATGCCCCCTAGTGGTTCCAATAGGGGATTTAAAAAAACTGGACAGTCCTGGCTACTGTCACTTTTGCTGGTAAATTACTCAGTCTTCAGAGAAGACTGATTTAATCTTATAGATACATGCATGCCTTATAAGTATCGGAGCTGTAGGTGTAGTAGATCCTAACCCATGAGCATGTGAAGCCTAATACTCTCATTAAATCTCTGTGTCTCTATGTCTTTATTCAAACACTTGTTTATTGGGATATGTATTTGTGTGTGTGTGTCTGTGTGTGTGTGTGCCTTTGTGTAAAACAGAAATGTGGTCTTTCCAAATGAAAGAGGGTGTTGCTGTCCATAGAAATACCACTAGCAAAAATGTTGTAAAAATATTTTAGTGTTTCTCAAAGGACCTAATCTTGGTTTATTTAATGCTGCCGAATTATATAAAACATATAATGTGATGCTCACTAGAATGAAGAAATTGAAATGAATTGAAACCAAACTAAAACAAAACATTCTCTCTTGCACTAAAAGTGTTAAAGCTAAAGTTAAATGAACACTGTCAGTAACATTCAAATGATATTTCTTGCATGGTGCAGGAAGTTAGTCTGGGTTTCAGCTAATTCTAAGTTTAGATACTAGTGTGACTTGCTTTATGTAAAAGTTTTAATACTGAAAGGGAGAATAATAGTACAATGTGTTTATTCAGTAAGTAGTACATGTAAATCCTACACTACTGTTTTGTGAAGTTGAAACACCTTTCTGTAATGTGCACAATTAACTCCTAATATTTTATAAGCCTGGATTTTTTTTTATTGTCTCTTCTTAAAATTGGATCTTGAATATATAATGGAATTTAGTAGTTAAAACCTTTTCTTGGGCATGTGGTAAAAATAGTCTGCTTGTATTGATGTTTCAGATCTTTTCGAAAATCAAAAACATAGTTAATTTTCCCCACATTTTCAGGAAATCCAGTTTTTAGAGTAGCTTTAACTGTAAATATCTTTTATAACAATAGCATTTCATACCAAATTGAATTTTTGTGTTAAAAGTTGAAAGATAAAATTAAGGATTAGCACAGTGTAGTGTTTGATAAATACTCTTTGAATGATAGAGAACACAATTGATTAAATCCATAAAACTGCCTTCTTAATTGATCTCAGGAACATAATTAATTCCTTTAATAAAGAGGTTATTTTTTGAAAAGAAAACCCAATATTTCTTCATTACACAAGTATCCCCAAAGGGAATATGATCACTCACTCTAAAGCTCTCCTCTTACTCATTTTCCAGGTACATTTTGTTCTCCATGTATCTTCCTTTTCCTTGTTTAGACTCATTAATGAAATTATTTACTTTGTCTTCTTTGAATATAATGCATTACAATAGTAGGAATTATATATATGTTGATTGTTTGGTTAATTAAAGTGCCTATCACTAAACTAAATTGCTCATGAGAAGAGAAGGCAAAATTCCAAATTAAAAATCAACATTTCTAGTAACATGAGGAGGAGGGTGGAGTCAAGGATTTAGACATTTGCCAAAGCAAAACAAGCTCAAAGTGGAATATTATAGGGGCCTCATTTTAAATAATCTTACGATGAACAGCATTTATAATTGAACTCACTGTTGATGGGAGTAGGAATTGGTAAAATCATTTGGTGGCTAGGTGTGTGTTCAAGATCTGTATTTTATATTAGCTTTCCCTTTTTATAGGTTACTAATATGTAAAATATACTTAATTAGTTTGCCTTTGAGGTTTGTTTAAAATAACTATCTTTAAGTATGTTGCTTATATTGTGGTCAATACACTCTAAAGGAATTTTTTTTTTTATCGTTTGGAGAACAGAAGTAAAACACATCACCATTAGACCTTGATGCAGCTGAAACAAATAAAGCAAAAACAAAATTATACTCCAATATCCTTGAAATCTTTGTTGTTTTGTAGTAAATGTGGATTGTTTCTTTAGTTTTGTTTTCTGAACAGATGTGTATTTGCATAATGTGAAGATTTAGTTAGACTTGTGAAAGGAAAATCACATCTCTATTTTACAATGGGACTAATATATGTATAAAGGATTAGATAAAGCAATCCACAAACAAGCATATGATTTACACTTTAGTTCTAACCCACTCTTTGTACTTGAGGAGCTACAAGATATATTATGAATGTATAACACTATGCCTAATTTTCAGTAGAGTGCATAAAGGTATGCTTCATCTGTAGAAAATTATTCTCTTTGCATCCTTGGGAAATCAACTTGTACTGTTGCAGTTTTTATTTTTATTTTTTTAAGATTTGTATGCTTGGGTGCTTCCTTGTGAATGCTAACTCTGAATCTTAGATAATATCCAAACCAACAGCAGATAACTAAAAATTTAATACAGTATAATATGAAATTTCAAACAGTTGGGCTACTATTGTGCCCTGAATTATAATATCTCATTACTTAGAGTCATTTAGTGTCACAAAGACTTCCATGCACCAATTTATTATCTTTCCTCCCTTTTTTCCCCTAGAATGGAAGGGTTGATTGTGTACACGGCATGCTCATATTACACATTTTTTATGAGGAGCATGAAAGGCAGGTTGCCTTGTATTAGTACTATATTTCCTATAATAGTAGTGTTTATTGGTTGCAGTGGTAAAGAGAAATAGAAGCTTACTAACCTATTAGCAGGAGGTAGGCTGATATGAGACACATATTAAAAACTATTACAAATCATGTCCAGCACAACCTATTTTAATCCAGAGCAGAACAAAGTATATTGTTTTGATTTTAGATTCAACACATTTGGATTGAACATAAAAATAAGGATCTAAATTGAGGTCATAAATGCCTGAATTAAATTGGATATTTTCTCCTTTCCCTGTTCAGTTAAATAAAGACTCTTAGTGCTTAGTAGTGTCTGACCTTCAATACTAAAAATCCTGAATCCTCTCAACTGATATGATGTGATAGAAGCAGAGAGCTTAAAGAAAAAACATTCAACCCTATCACAACTGTAAAGAAAAATAAACACATTCAACCATGTTACCTTTCTGACCTGATCTAAACGCATCATTGTAACAAATTTCTTATATTTGCAGTTACAGTAGTCCAAAGGTCAAAAGCACTTACTGACTAACTTTAGGTTATCCTTTGATTTATCTTAAGAGGCCTTATGGAAGACTTGGGGAAAGATTTTGCAAAAAAGGAAATAAGGTCATAAAGAAAAAGTCAGATAGCTTCAGGCTTTCAAATAATATATAGAAATAGAAATTCTCCCAAAGAAGGATTGTTTTCAATCCTTTTACTTTACAATGCTGTACTGTTAAACAAACTTTACACCGTGTTTCTATTTTATAAAATTACAAATAAAAGTCCAAGGAAGTCAATTAATATTACACAAAGTATTATGTTGATTTAATCCAACCCCTTACATAATAAAAGTTTGCAAAATAAAGGTTGAATAACTCCTCTGATATTTTCTACTCAAGAATCTACTGCAATTAAATCCACAAAATAGAATAGTATTTTATAATACCTAGAAAAATATAAAACTAACATTAACATAAGAAATTTCATCCAGTTGTTTAACTTTGATTAAAATGAGTTCATTGAATTTTGTGTTTAGCTCTGAAGGCCTTAACAATATGTCTGGTTTATTTTTCTTGCAATCTGGGAGATATAAAATTCCTTATAACAATTGGTAAAGAAGTAGAAGAGCTCTGAGGAAATAAATCATGACTTGCATGCAAGGCATCTTGTTTTTAGATTTTATTTATTTATTTTGTAGGTTTATTTATTTATTTTATAGATTTTACCTACTGAGCGTTTTGTTTTTAGATTTTATATTCTACTATTAAAACAATCAATATTCATAAAGCACAATCTCACAAGCATTGCCTCAATCTTCTAAGACACATATGGAACATTCAAAATAATTAATATTAGAAACTATTGATGTGCATGTCCTTTTTATATTTTCATTTTTTATAAATTTGTTCCCCTTCTGAATACTTGAAATGAACACAAAAATCTCAATGAAAACTACATTTTTTCTTAAATCCTTCTTTTTTGTAGGAAAAATTTTAGTGATATATTTCCAAACTGATGACAGCATTCTTAAATTATATTTCATAGTAAAGCCTATATTTATGCTGCAGTTTCTTATGGTCAGAGCCACATACTTTCCAAAAGCAAATAATAACTTTACTATGCATACTCAAGAGCATATTTAGGCTGCTGTATCTCTGGTAGAGATACAAGCTGAATAACCTTACTTGTCTGGCCTCTTGCAAATGCATTTCATTGTCTGCTTTCCATATTTTGTTTTTTCCATGATAAAAAGGAATGATCTTGCTTGAGACTCATTTTTGTTTATAGTCCACTATGTCTTTCAGTGGCTGACTTTTCTTCATTTATTCTGTTGTTGTTTTTTTTTTTTGGTTTATGCACAAATGTACTCTTTGAAATGACGTTATTTCAGCACCATAGCACTTTGCTAAGCCATTTCATTTCTTTGTAATTCAGGTGGCTTTGGGGTGGTGGAACGTTTCCAGAGTGATATAAAACTAATCCATGAACTAATTTTTATTTGAAATCTCTGTAAATGCCATAATGCTAGTCAAGATAATATAGGTCAAAAGCAAAAATAGTTTATTGGACTTAAAAAAGAAAAATCATTTTCTTGTTTTATTCTATGTTATAATCTGCAATTAATAAGTATTGTAGGCCACAATGCCAATGTAGCATCAACAGTAATAGCTAATTTTCATTGAGCATTTGCTGTGTACCAGATGAGAGTCAAGCTCCCCTATGAAGCAGGTCCTATTATTATGTTTATTTTGAAGATAAGAAAACTGGTATAGTGATAAGAGAGAGAGCTCTAGAATCACACTGCCTAGATTTGAACATCTATCACCTTTGCAACCTGAGTATAAGTAATCTAATCTCTCTAAACCTCAGTTTCTTCATTTCTTTGGAAATGGCAGATAGTCCAGATTGGCTTAATCAACAGGGGTTTTGTATTAGAAGATTGTTGGACTTAAGGTTGGAACAATGACTTCAGAGTGAATTTTGGAAAGCCTTGTATACTCCGCTAAAGATTTTGAATTTTATTTTACATGCAGTGTAGAATGACATATCTAAAAATTTTTTTCACCAATGACTATACTATAAAGATGCATTTTCGGTTCAATTTTGACTCAGTCTTAGATGTGTAATTGAAATGTTCATGTTTCTACTACTTTTAAGTATTTGATATCTCAGTTATTTTTAATATTCTAGACCTGTGCTGTCCAATAAATAGCAATTAGCTACATGTGGCTATTTAAATTTTAAGTAATTAAAATTAAGTTAAATTTTAAAATTGGTTCCTCAGTCACACCAGGCACATTTCAACTGTTCTTGTGTCTAGTGGTTACTAGATTGTATTGGACAGCACAAATCTAGTACTTTTCCATTACTACCAAAATTTCTATTGGACAGCACAGCTCTAAACCATACCATTGTGCTCTCTGGGACTCATCCCAATCCCTTCACCTCTAGGATATTACTCAATTATTCCTACATGTACTCAGAAGGGTGCTTTGTGTTACAGTCTATCTATTAGGAGGGCCAGCAGTATGTTTCCTTTCCAGTTCTAATTACCCTCAGCCAATGTCTCCCTAACTTAAAGCCTTCTGGAAAGGAGTCTTCATTGCCACTACAGTGTCCATGTCAGAGTGTTGTCTCCCAGTACTCCCAAAGCCCCATTCTTTCCATAAATATAATCTGTTAAAACACTTTGCCATTTGTCTGCACCCAGGACATTATTTTTTCCACTTCCATCTCCCTTTCAAAAAGCAATCTACATAATTCTACATAATCTCAAGCATACACAGCAATTTGCATGATGAAGTTGGAATACTCGAGATTATATTCAGGTTACCAGGACTTTACAGTCTCTCTAAAGGCATTTGGAAGTGCACCTACTTTGTATTTACATAATTAAAAGGCCCATTTGGATACTTCCTAAACAGAAGAAACCATCTTCCCTGAAGATGATTTGAAGTTGCTGCCACTACTAGGTAAAACAGACCTACAGTAACTTTGAAAATGCCTCCTCCTTTTTTCTCATTCATATTTCAAAACCTTAAGATGACTTTATAGACAGAGCGTATGAAAACGAACAAAATGCTAATCAATATAATCTTATATTGATTTATAATCTGAGGTTATACTAATCTCAGTAGTTCTCAGGTATTATAGATGATAGGTAGATGATAGGGAGATAACTATAGATAGAATATACATGTAACAGCTATTTCTTTACAACACATTGAATTAAATAGCAATTCAAGTACTATAGTTGGATTTACTATACTTGGGTAATCTGCATCATAAAACCCCTTACTCTGTCCTCTTTCCACAAATCAGAGGTAACAGAATCAAGGCAAAGATAATTATTTTAAAGAAGTGTGATGTGAAATAGTTGTTTGCTTAAAATGTTAGACTACTGGGTGCTGAGCATGAAATGAATTAGAGAAAGGAAGGAAAATAAGAGGACAGAAGCAAAAATTAGTTTAAAATAAGATTACTGATGATAATCCTCAATCTCTGAAAATGAACTTTAAAATTTCATGGAAATGTGAAGTGCTAATAGAGGTGCTGAAAAGTTTAAGAACTCTCAACTTAACACAACATTGTAAAGCAACTATACTCCAATAAAAAGTAATAAAAAATTTAAAAATTAAAAAGAAAGAAAGAAAGAACTCTCAACTTCCTTTTAAAAAGTCAGAAAACATTGTTGGAATTTGTGATATCATTTTCCCTCACATACAATTGCATATCTGTGGCTATAAACATGTCCATTTTAATATTTCAATGTCTGCCTATCCAGAAGTGATTCAGGACATTGTGTAAACAGAAGTCAACATCTGTTTGCAGTTTCCAGGGTACCCATGTCATAATGTTTGCTTTAATGAATATAGGAGGTTTTGCCATTAAAAAGAAGAATGTGAGCATTATAGAGCATTAAAGAAAAGACACACACTAGGATGGCTATAATAAAAAACAACAGATAAAAAGTGTTGGTGAGGATGTGGAGAAATCAGAACCCTCATATACTCCTGGTGATAATGTAAAATGGTGCAGCCACTTTGAAAAACAGTCTGGCAGTTCCTCAAAAAGTTAAACATAGGACATATCAATTTCACTCCTAAGTATATACCTAAGAGAACTGAAAACAAACATCCACACAAAAACTTGCTAATGAATGCTCACTGTAGCATTATTCATAATAGCCATAAAGTAAAAACAACCCAAACGTCTATCAACTGATGAATGGATAAATAATAGGTGGTATAGCCATACAATACATTATCATTCAGCCATGAAAAGGAACGAAGTGCTGATACACGGTACAACAGAGATGAACCTTGAAGACATAGGCTAAATAAAAGAAGACACTTACAAAAGATGGCATATTGTATAATATCATTTACATGAAGTGCCCAAATAGGCAAATCTATAGACACAGAAAGCAGATTAATGATTGCCTAGGGATATGGGAGTTGTGATTAAATAAGGAGTGAGTGCTATTGGGTATGAAAATTTTTGGGGGGTGATGAAAATGTTCTAAAATTACATAATGTTGATGGATGCAAAATCCTGTGAACATATAAAAAATATTGAATTGTATACTTTAAAGGGTTCAGTTATATGGTATATCAATACAATTGTTTTTAAAGTTCATAGGATAAAATAATATCTTACAATTCCCCAAAATAGAAATACCCAGTGTTAACATTTTGGTGTATCTTTCAGTATTACAACACACTTTTTGTTTTTAAATGGTTATTGAATGACATGTAAAAATGTCTATATAATGATATTTATATTTTACCACAGGGCATATTTTTAAACAGCAAAACTGCATATAAGAAAATAAAATAATATTTTAACTAATGGTGAAATATAGCATATTCATAAATATAAATACTCGATATATAAAAGTTAACAATTCTCTACAAATTAACGTATACATTTCATGAAATACAGATCAAAATCTCAATAGGACTTATTTTAGAAATTGAGAAAATAATTATATAGGTTTTCTGGAATAAAATTAGGCAAGAATAATGTGGGAATTTTTAAAACAAATATTTATAAAGGGGTAGAAAGTTGTATTATGAAGTCAGGGTAACTAAATGAGTTGGTGCTGGAATCAATCAGTCTGGCATCTAGAAAAATGGAATAGAATACGAAGTCGAGAAACAAAATTAAGTATGACATAATTTACTTTATGAGGAATATGGGATTCCAGATCAGTAGGAAAAGGAAAGATTATTCAACAAATAGTATTGGGATAATTGGCTAGCCATCTGGAAGGAATTAAGTTAGCTCACAGTCTATATAAAAATCAATTTCAAGTGGATAAAAGATGTAGATATAAAATGATGAAACAAAAATATTCAACATCATTAGAAATTAAAGAAAAGAAAATAAAACAGTGTCAATTTTTGCCTATCATATTGATGAAGATGGAAATAATTATTAATATTAATTGTCGGTAATGATGAAGAAACAGTAACTTTCATGCATCACTGTTAAGTGTGTAAATTTGTATATACTTTGAAGGTCAACTTGATATAAAATAAGAAGAAAAACAAAAACTCTTAAATATGTTTGTTTCCTTTAAGCCAGCAGTTTTACTTCTAAAAATTTATCCTAGAGATAAGGATATTCTTTACAGTACGGATTTTAATAGTGAAAATTAGAATCAACCTAATGACCTACCAACTTGTACTAAATCTGGTACACATATGCAATTGATTGTTATGTAAATATTAAGAGGAAAGCATTGAGTCTCTTAAAGATACCTGTAATATATTGCTGAGAACAAAAGCAGATTTAATGTATTATGATGAAAAGAGAGAAGAGAGAAGTATGGAAGAAACTGGAAACATGGAAAGATATACTCCACAATATTAACAGTCTGTTATCTTTGTAGAGTGGAATTATACAATTTTTTAACATCTTTATTGGAGTATAATTGCTTTACAATGGTGTGTTAGTTTCTGCTGTATAACAAAGTGAATCAGCTATACATAAACATATATCCCCATATCTCCTCCCTCTTGCGTCTTCCTCCCACCCTCCCTATCCCATCCCTCTAAGTGGACACAAAGCACTGAGCTGATCTCCCTGCCCTATGTGGCTGCTTCCCACTACCTATCTATTTCACATTTGGTAGTGTATACATGTTCATGCCACTCTCTCACTTCATCCCAGCTTACCCATCCCTTTCCCATGTCCTCAACTCCATTCTCTACATCTGCATCTTTATTCCTGTCCTGCCCTAGCTTCTTCAGAAACATTTTTTTTTTTTTTTAGATTCCATATATATGTGTTAGCATACGGTATTTGTTTTTCTCTTTCTGACTTACTTCACTCTGTATGACAGTCTCTAGGTCCATCCACCTCACTACAAATAACTCAATTTTGTTTCTTTTTATGGCTGAGTAACATTCCATTGTATATATGTACCACATCTTCTTTATCCATTCGTCTGTCGATGGACACTTATGTTGCTTCCACGTCCTGACTACTGTAAATAGTGCTGCCATGAACATTGTGGTACATGACTCTTTTTGAATTATGGTTTTCTCAGGGTATATGCCCAGTAGTGGGATTGCTGGGTCGTATGGTAGTTCTATTTTTAGTTTTTTTTAAGGAACGTCCATACTGTTCTCCATAGTGGCTATATCAATTTACATTCCCACCAACAGCGCAAGAGGGGTCCATTTTCTCCACACTCTCTCCAGCATTTATTGTTTGGAGACTTTTTGATGATGGCCATTCTGACTGATGTGAGGTGATACCTCACTGCAGTTTTGATTTGCATTTCCCTAATGATTAGTGATGTTGAGCATCCTTTCATGTGTTTCTTGGCAATCTGTATATCTTCTTTGGAGAAATGTCTATTTAGGTCTTCTGCCCATTTTTGGATTGGGTTGTTTGTTTTTTTGATATGCAGCTGCATGAGCTGCTTGTATAATTTGGAGATTCATCATTTGTCAGTTGCTTCATTTGCAATATTTTATCCCACTCTGAGGGTTGTCTTTTCATCTTGTTTATGTTTTCCTTTGCTGTGCAAAAGCTTTTAAGTTTCATTAGGTTCCATTTCTTAATTTTTCTTTTTATTTCCATTTCACTAGGAGGTGGGCCATAAAGGATCTTGCTGTGATTTATGTCATACAGCGTTCTGCCTATGTTTTCCTCTAAGAGTATTCTAGTGTCTGGCCTTACATTTAGGTCTTTAATCCATTTCGAGTTTATTTTTGTATACAGTGTTAGGGAGAGTTCTAATTTCATTCTTTTACAAGTAGCTGTCCAGTTTTCCAAGCACCACTTATTGAAGAGGCTGTCTTTTCTCCACTGTATATTCTTGACTCCTTTAACAAATATAAGGTGACCATGTGTGTGTGGGTTTATGTCTGGGCTTTCTATCCTGTTCTATTGATCTATATTTCTGTTTTTGTGCCAGTACCGTACTGTCTTGATTACTGTAGCTTTGTAGTATAGTCTGAAGTCAGGGAGTCTGATTCCTCCAGCTCCATTTTTCTTTCTCAAGATTGCTTTGGCTATTTGGGGTCTTTTGGGTTTCCATACAAATTGGGAAATTTTTGGTTCTAGTTCTGTGAAAAATGCCAGTGGTAGTTTGACAGGGATTGCACTGAATCTGTAGATTGCTTTGGGTAGTATAGTCATTTTCATAATGCTGATTCTTCCAATCCAAGAACATGGTATACCTCTCCATCTGTTTGCATCGTCTTTAATTTCTTTCATCAGTGTCTTACAATTTTCTGCATGCAGGTCTTTTGTCTCCTTAGGTAGGTTTATTCCTAGGTATTTTATTCTTTTTGTTGCAATGGTAAATGGGAGTGTTTCCTTAATTTCTCTTTCAGATTTTTCGTCATTAGTGTATAGGAATGCAAGAGATTTATGTGCATTAATTTTGTATCCTGCTACTTTACCAAATTCATTGATTAGCTCTAGTAGTTTTCTGGTAGCATCCTTGGGATTCTCTATGTATAGTATCATGTCATCTGCAAACAGTGACAGTTTTACTTCTTCTTTCCCGTTTTGGATTCCTTTTTCTTCACTAATTGCTGTGGCTAAAACTTCCAAAACTATGTTGAATAATAGTGGTGAAACTGGGCAACCTTGTCTTGTTCCTCATCTTATTGGAAATGGTTTCAGTGTTTCACCATTGAGAACGTTGTTGGCTGTGGGTTTGTCATACATGGCCTTTATTATGTTGAGGTAAGTTGCCTCTATGCCTACTTTCTGGAGAGTTTCTATCATAAATGGGTGTTGAATTTTGTCAAAAACTTTTTCTGCATCTATTGAGATGATCATATTGTTTTTATCCTTCAATTTGCTAATATGGTTTATCACATTGTTTGATTTGCGTATATTGAAGAATCCTTGCATTCCTGGGAAAAACCCCACTTGATCATGGTGTATGATCCTTTTAATGTGCTGTTGGATTCTGTTTGCTAGGATTTTGTTGAGGATTTTTGCATCTATGTTCATCAGTGATAATGGTCTGTAGTTTTCTTTTTTTGTGACATCTTTGTCTGGTTTTGGTATCAGGGTGATGGTGGCCTCATAGAATGAGTTTGGGAGTGTTCCTCCCTCTGCTATATTTTGAGTTTGAGAAGGATAGGTGTTAGCTCTTCCCTAAATGTTTGATAGAAGTCACCTGTGAAGCTCTCTGGTCCTGGGTTTTTCTTTCTTGGAAGATTTTTAATCACAGTTTCAATTTCAGTGCTTGTGATTGGTCTGTTTATATTTTCTATTTCTTCCTAGTTCAGTCTCAGGCAGCTGTGCTTTTCTAAGAATTTGTCCATTTCTTTCAGATTGTCCATTTTATTGGCATATAGTTGCTTGTAGTAATCTCTCATGATCCTTTGTACTTCTGCAGTGTCAGTTGTTACTTCTCCTTTTTCATTTCTAATTCTATTGATTTGAGTCTTCTCCCTTTTTTTCTTGATGAGTCTGGCTAATGGTTTATCAACTTTGTTTATCTTCTCAAAAAACCAGCTTTTAGTTTTATTGATCTTTGCTATCGTTTCCTTCATTTCTTTTTCATTTATTTCTGATTTGCTCATTATGATTTCTTTCTATGTGCTAACTTTGGGGTTTTTTTTGTTCTTCTTTCTCTCATTGCTTTAGGTGTAAGGTTAGGTTGTTTATTTGAGATGTTTCTTGTTTCTTGAGGTAGGATTGTATTGCTATAAACTTGCCTCTTAGAACTGCTTTTGCTGCATCCCATATGTTTTGGGTCATCGTGTTTTCACTGTCATTTGTTTCAAGGTATTTTTTGATTTCTGCTTTGATTTCTTCATTGATCTCTGTAGTGTATTGTTTAGCCTCCATGTGTTTGTATTTTTTACAGATTTTTTCCTGTAATTGATATGTAGTCTCATAGCATTGTGGTCAGAAAAGATACATGATACGATTCATTTTTTTAAATTTAACAAGGTTTGACTTGTGACCCAAGATATGATCTATCCTGGAGAATGTTCCATGAGCACTGAGAAGAAAGTGTATTATGTTGTTTTTGGATGGAATGTCCTTTAAATATCAATTAAGTCCATCTAGTTTAATGTATCATTTAAAGCTTGTGTTTCCTTATTTATTTTCATGTTGGATGATCTGTCCATTGGTGAAAGTGGGGTGTTAAAGTCCCCTACTATGATTGTGTTACTGTTGATTTCCCCTTTTATGGCTGTTAGCATTTGCCTTAAGTATTGAGGTGTTCCTGTGTTGGGTGCATAAATCTTTACAATTGTTATATCTTCTTCTTGGATTGATCCCTTGATCATTATGTAGTGTCCTTCTCTGTCTCTTGTAATAGTCTTTATTTTAAAGTCTATTTTGTCTGATATGAGAATTGCTACTCCAGATTTCTTTTGATTTCCATTTGCATGGAATATCTTTTTCCATCCCCTCACTTTCAGTCTGTATGTGTCCCTAGGTCTGAAGTGGGTCTCTTGTAGACAGCATATATGTGAGTCTTGTTTTTTATCTATTCAGCCCGTCTATGTCTTTTGGTTGGAGCATTTAATTCCTTTACATTTAAGGTAGTTATCGATATGTATGTTCCTATTACCATTTTCTTAATTGTTTTGTGTTTGTTATTGTAGGTCTTTTCCTTCTCCTGTGTTTCCTGCCTAGAGAAGTTCCTTTAGCGTTTGTTGTAAAGCTGGTTTGGTGGTGCTGAATTCTCTTAGCTTTTGCTTGTCTGTAAAGGTTTTAATTTCTCTATCAAAGATGAATGAGATCCTTGCTGCTTAGAGTAATCTTGGTTGTAGATTTTTCTCTTTCATCACTTTAAATATGTCCTGCCACTCCCTTCTGGCTTGCAGAGTTTCTGCTGGAAGATCAGCTGTTAACCTTGTGGGGATTACCTTGTATGTTATTTGTTGCTTTTCCCTTGCTGCTTTTCATATTTTTTCTTTGTATTTGATTTTTGATAGTTTGATTAATATGTGTCTTGGCGTGTTTCTCCTTGGATTTATCCTGTATGCGACTCTCTGCGCTTCCTGGACTTGATTGACTATTTCCTTTCCCATATTAGGGAAGTTTTCAACTATAATCTCTTCAAATATTTTCTCAGTCCCTTTCTTTTTCTCTTCTTCTTCTGGGACCCCTATAATTCGAATGTTGTTGCATTTAATGTTGTCCCAGAGGTCTCTGAGACTCTCCTGAATTCTTTTCATTGTTTTTTCTTTATTCTGCTCTGCAGTAGTTATTTCCACTATTTTATCTTCCTGGTCACTTATCCGTTCTTCTGCCTCAGTTATTCTGCTATTGATTACTTCTGGAGAATTTTTAATTTCATTTATTGCGTTGTTCATCATAGTTTGTTTGCTCTTTAGTTCTTCTAGGCCCTTGTTAAACGTTTCTTGTATTTTCTCCATTCTATTTCCAAGATTTTGGATCATCTTAACTATCATTACTCTGAATTCTTTTTCAGGTAGGCTGCCTATTTCCTCTTCATTTGTTTGGTCTGATGGGTTTTTACCTTGCTCCCTCATCTGCTGTGTATTTCCCTGTCTTCTCATTTTCCTTAACTTACTATGTTTGGGGTCTCCTTTCTGCAAGCTGCATGTTCGTAGTTCCCATTGTTTTTGGTGTCTGTCCCCAGTGGGTAAGGTTGGTTCAGTGGGTTGTGTAGGCTTCCTGGTGGAGGGGACTGTTGCCTGTGTTCTGGTGGATGAGGCTGGATCTTGTCTTTCTGGTGGACAGGACCACGTCTGGTGGTGTGTTTTGGGGTGTCTCTGAACTTATTATGATTTTAGGCAGCCTCTCTGCTAATGGGTGGGGTTGTGTTCCTGTCTTGCTAGTTGTTTGGCATAGGTTGTCCAGCACCATAGCTTGCTGGTCGTTGAGTGGAGCTGGGTCTTAGCATTGTTATGGAGATCTCTGAGAGAGCGTTCACCATTTGATATTACATGGGGCCAGGAGGTCTCTGGTGGACCAATGTCCTGTACTGGGCTCTACCACCTCAGAGGCTCAGGCCTGACACCCAGCTGGAGTACCAAGACTCCTTTGGGAAATCTGAGGTCTTCTGCCAGCATTCAGTAGGTGTTCTGTAGGAGCTGTTCCACATGTAGATGTATTTTTGATGTATTTGTGGGGAGGAAGGTGATCTCCATGTCTTACTCCTCTGCCATCTTGAAGCTATCCCTCACTTCTATTTTTTAAGAAGAGTTTATTGTTTCTTTAATGTTGCTGATGTCTTTTCTGCCACCAAGGACCCTTTGGGATCTGCAAATATTTCACACCTTTTCTCTTGACTTTATGGTCTTCTCTTTGTCTGTGCAGACCAGTCAAGAGGAGGCTCCTCTGGCAGGTACCATCCTGCTGACTCTCAGCTCAGGTCTTGGCTGGACATTAGATTTATTCCTCTAATTTCTTCAGGGTCTTGTACAAAATAGGAGGTAATTTGCCTCAGAGAGATTGCAGATCAGGTTCCAGACCACTGCAGTAAAGTGAATATTGGGAGGACCAGAGTGCTGATATCTCGAATTATACATCTTTAATTACACACTTTTCATTTGTATTTTCCTCAAGGAATATATAGTGTACTGTTATGATAAATCTTCCTTCTACATGCTTTATATTTTAGGAAGGCCATCCCATTCCTAATCATTTACTTTTTATATTTTATGGATTTTACATTTACATTTTAAAATATATATTGAATATAATTTGATATAGATTGATTGTAATGTAGAAATTCTACATTATCTTCTGAAATGGTTAGCCAATATTCCTAGCATTATTTCTGAAAAATTCATACATGCCTGTTTAAAAGGGTGATGAGTTGAACTTGTTGCCCTGAGATTATGAAACTGACTGCTACTGTCAACTCACTCTAGCCAATATCCCTTTCTGAGTTTAGTTTTAAATGGCTGGAGAAGGCAGAGTCATAAATCCTCAACTTGGGAATAAACTTCAATAGCTTTTCTTGGTTCTGTCATGGGAGAAGTGTAGACTTCCCCTACAAAATGCTAAAGATAAGTAATGGCACATTAGGAATGCCTGAAAGATGCAGAAAGTAGGAACTAAATGCCCAGTTGGATATCTACTTGGGCAGCACACTTGTTGCCCTCTGTCTAAAAGAGCAAGAAAAAAATCACCTGGGCAAAGGAAGAGGGCTGAGTTTCCTCTGGATAAAGAGGACACTAAAGAAAGCAGCCTAGTGACTTCCCTGGTGGTCTAGTGGTTAAGACTCCCTGCTCCCAATGCAGGGGGCATGGGTTCAATCCATGGTCGGGGAACTAAGATCCCACATTCTGCATGGTGCTGCCAAAAAAAAAAAAAAAGTTAAGGAAAAAAAAGAAAAGTTAAAAGAAAAAAAAGAATGCAGCCAAACTCAAACGAGCTTGCTGGTATGTCCCCAAAAGAGCTGGCTGCACAGGCACAGGGTTTCAAGAATATTACAGAGAGGGAGAAACATGAGAAAGTGACCGCATAAAGTTTCTCATCAAATCCTGGGCCCATCCCTGAGCTGCATAAGTATGAATTAGACCCTATTCAGAATACCAAAGACTTTGAGACCTAAACTAACAAATAAACCACAATCCATGTCCCAAACAGACCACTGAGTAGCTCACACATGGGACATATCCAAGTAGATTCAAGAAGCTCAGCAAACTCCAAACAGGACAAATTAAAGGAAGTTCATGCCAAACATACCATAATTAGACTGCTGAAAATTAAAGATAAAAATAATATTGAAAGAAGCCAGAGAAAATTGATACATTACCAATAAATAAATGCAATGGGCTGAACTGTATTTCACCAAAATTCTAATGTAGAAGTACTAACCCCTAATACCTCAGAATGTAACCCTATTTGGAGATAGGGTCTTTAAAGAGATAATTAAGTTAAAATGAGGTAATTAGATCAGGTCTTAATCCAATATGACTGGTGTCCTTATAAGAAGAGGAAATTTGACTATACATACATACAGAGGAAGATGATGTGAAGACACTGGGAGCAGACAGCAATTTACAAGCCACGGAGAAGGGCCTCAGAAGAATCTAATTCTGACAAGACCTTGATCTCAGACTCTTAGCCTCCAGAATTGTGAGAAAATAAAGTTCTGTTGCCTAAGCCATCTAGTCTGTGATATTTTGTCATGGCAGCCCTAACAAACTAATACAATGGTGATTCTAACTGTGGATTTCTCATCAGAAACCATGGAAGTCAAAGGAAAGTGGCATAATATTTTTCAATGCGCTGAAAGATAAGAACTGTCAGCCAAAATTCTATTCTTCAGAAATGAAGGTGAAATAAAGACAATCTCAGATGAAGGAAAACTTAGAAAATTCATCATCAGACAACTTTTTCTAGAATAACTGCTAATAAAATCTATTCAAAGTAAAAGAAAACGATATCAGATAATACCTTGGAACACTGGGAATGAAGGAATAGCAATAGAAATGTAAATATGAGAGTAAACGTAATGGATGATTCTTGGAACTTAATGGTTCCCTAAGGCTAACTATTTTGGTCCCGTGTTGAGAAATCTGGGGCTTTATAAAGACACATACTTCCACAACAGCACCTATTTCCAGAGCCAAGCAGCAGAGGACAATGAGGGGGAAAAAACCAGAATATTTTAAGAAAATGTCTTCCCCCTCTTAGTTTTGACTGCTATAGGTTCCCTTTGGGTGTTTGTTGCCACCACCAGGAGATTGCTGGGGTTGGGTCAAGATAATTGACAGAAAGAACACTGATAGGAGTTTACCACACTCTCTCTGACTATTAGGTGTTCTCTTTCCTCCTCCTTGAGACAGAAATAGTGGGCTTCTCCTGGGGAAGAACTCTAAAGTTGAAATGTCAGTGATCGAGAACAGTGGTGGTTGTATACATTATCCTTTTACTCTTCAATTCCTAGTATTTTTACTATATAGCACAGTGTTAAATATATTTATGAAAACTGTTTAAACTTAAGATGCATTTACATGGGGTTTACTTACAAAGCAACTATTTACTTAAATTCAGTTTTCCTGCCCTTTTTCAATGTGCTAAATGCTTTAGCTTTAGTTTTTGTTTTGCTTTCCTTTGTTTTGTTTGCTTTTGCTTGTTTAAACTATTTGCATCGGGAAAGCTTTTGTTGTATTAGAATGAGTAATGTAAAAAACAATCAAGTGAGTTCTAGCTTAAATTTTATCTCCAGTCTGAGACCTTGAACAAGTAATTTAATCTGTTTTATCAGGTAAAAATAATTAGGTTGGAGGAGATAATTAATAATTAGTAAGGTTCCTTAGAGTTCTAATACTTTGACCTCTTCACCTGTATAGTGGACATTGTACTGTGCTCCAGCATTCCCCCACTCCCCTGTCCACAACTGCCAGAAGTACTGCTGGCTGACATTCCTATCCAGGAACTGCTTTCATCTGAAGAGAGTCTAATCACATAAGATCATACCCCTGCATCCAGTGACTTGTAGATAGGGGAATATAAATGTCCATCCCCTTCATCCAAACTCAGAACAATTATGAAGGGTCATCCGAGCTTCACAGAATGCTGTGAGGTTTGTCAAGGTTTTTGTTCTGAGGGCAACTTTTGCACCCCAACTTCTCCCTTTTTTTTTTATTGAGGTATAACTGACATTTAGCATTACACTAGTTTCAGGTGTAAAACATAATGATTTGATACTTCTATATGTTACAAAATGATCACCACAATAATTCTCGTTAACATCCATCATCTCTGCCCAATCTTCTTTTCTTACTTTTACCCAAAAATTGTTAATTCTGGAAGAACTCCCTAATAAAATTCCAGCATGCTAATCTTTGTCTCAGAGTCTGCTTCCCAAGGAGCCCAGACTTCAACAAACTGGAAGTAATATTTTCCTCCTCTGGGGATTTTATTATTTTTACCTCTGTCCTGGTGGTGCTTGCATTCCATAGTGTATTATACTTACTGCATGTGTTTTTTTATGCAGCTTTTTCTGTCCCACTAATTTGCAAATTCTTGAAATCAAGGGCAATGCATTTAAAAACAATCTTTCATAGCAGCCAACCTTGATTCATTAGTTGGTTGGTTAAATAAATGCATAAATGAAGTGATATTGAAATAATCATAATTTTCCCTGCTTGATCTCTTTAGAATCATCAATAATTAGTTTTTATAAGTTTTTATGTTTATTATAAAGGTTGTGTTTTTCCTATTCCCATGAGCCTTGAGTTGTATTCATAATTTTTGTGTGGTTCTCTTAGTTCTGTGGCATCTTTACAATCATGTGATACTTAGGGTTTTATTGCTTTCTATGGGGGTATTAATTACTGTGAACCCATGATGGGTTTTCTAATTGGTCTGTCAATACTAAATTAGAAAAATTTAATTCTATTTGAACAAATGAAGAAAAATGTATGATATATCAAGGACTTAAAGGTAAATGTCTTTGCTTTCTTTTATATTTGTAAAGCCAGTTGGTGATTTTTATTATTTTTTTAGTATTAAAGTTTCATTTTTAATTATACATGGTTGGAACAGAAGTTCATTCGAATATTACAAAGTGATATTACTATTCTTAGAAGTGAAATCCACAGGTATAATCAGTTGCTATTCATTTGGAAGTCATAGATAAGAATGCCATATCATTTGTAATCGTGCAGTCAATTTCATTCCTTGTCTCGGCCTTCATTTCTAAAGAGTGTTCCATTTAGTGGGAGTTTTTAGAATAATGTAAGAGACCAATCATGTGCTATACAGCATTCACATTGTATTAGCCCTTTTCCAAAGCTTTCCCTTCTGTTTTCCAAATTATATTCCTGTAATTCATGAACTTAGAAGCTCTCAGCAATTTGAATTTCATGTTCAATCTCAGATGCTCTTTCAGTAAATCATGCCATTATTCAGTATTTCCCTCTTTCAAAAAAAAAGAAAAGCCTCCACATTTAAGATCCATTCAAACCATTCCATTTTCACATCACTGAAACTCTTCATACTCTTAAAATATCATCTTTGGGATTTCAGTTTCAACTAGTAAATAGCAACTTTTATCTTGCAGACAATTATTTGAGAAAACAGCATAGAATATGAGCATTTCTACATTGCCACACCAAAAGTGCCAGTGACAGGCCAAAAATCACCTTAAGCATCTGTTGCCATCAGATGCATTTTTCAACATTGGTAGGAAAGTCATTGACTATTTTGCCAGAGTCAAAGTTATCTCAGCCAGATTCTACATTAACTTCTACCACTCCCACCACAAATAGTCCCAAGAAGACACTTCCAAGGGAATATAATATTAAAAAGACACAGTACATCCATTCTATGGATTTAGCTATGTCTATAAGAATTTACCCAAAGTGATATCCCAGACATCTTGAGTAAAAAGAAAAACAAGTATCAGAAAAAATATTAACACTCTGATTGTATAAAAAAAAACAAAGAAAATGTATGTATATAGATGTGCAATTATAGGACAGGTTATATGTATACAGGTACACAATGTATATGTATACAGGTACACAATGTATAACCTGTACAGATTATACAAGAAAATGTTATCATTGGTTACCTTGGAGGGAATACTTGGGGTAAGAGGAAATCATTAAGATAAGAGGAAATCATTACGATTTTCTTTATATATGGTTGTGTGTGCATTAAATGGAGTATGCATGGCTTATGTAGTTAAAATGAAGGAAAGTATTTAAAGGGCAAGAAATAAATATTATCCTGTTTTAGGCATCCATTTGCTTTTATTCTCTTCTCAAAACGAAACTACTTTCCTTCTCTGGCATATTACAAATGGACTCCCCATCTGATGCATTTTTACTAATCTAGAGTAGTATCTCTTTTCTTCACAGCAGCCTCCTATGTTTCTTCTTTGCTTTAAAACATTCATTAAAGGTGAATCTCTTCATGAAGTCTTATAGTCATCTCAATGACAACAATAACTTCTCAGCACTTAAGTGCAAGACAGGGTGGGCAAGGATCCAAGTAGGAAAGACCTATTATCAAATCCATCAATTAAGGCCCTGCTTGCATCCTCACTATCAACTTAAATCATTTATTGTTTGAACATCTCCTTTTATTACAGTCAGCAATGACTTTTAGTGAATGATAATCTGTTTGAATTTCACAAGTATGTTAGAATTTCACAATTTGCATTTCTTAGCAAAGACTTAGCCAATATTTTCACAAACCGATACCTATTATCACTATATGATAGGTCTTACATAAGCTAATAAGTGTCATTTCTTAATAGTGGTATTTTAGCAGAGATTTTGATCAGTTGATTACCTGTCATATTTTCTGGGAATATTTTAATTTTAACTTAGTTTCATATATAACCCATGTCTGCATCTCTGTAGCCAATACTCCTAGGCATATTTTTGAGTCTTTCATTTGTGGTTTTGTGTGTGTGTGTGTGTATGTGTGTTTCTTTGTGGCTGTACGTTTTGTGCCTTTCTCATTGGATTGCAAACTTCCCAGGAGATTACATCAATTTTCTATTGTAATACCTTATAGTTTCTATTAAGTCTTTCCAAAATCTGGTTGACCTACTCCATAAATGGCATGAAAACAGAACATAAGAATTAGGAATGTGGCATTGGAAGGTGTCAAAGCAGTGTTGCAGAGAAGAAAGAAAATTTGCTTTTCGTTTTTTACTACCAAGGTAGGAAAACAAAATGGAGATCTTATTGCTAGAATTTTTTTTAAGTCAAATATATTTTCTTGCTTGAGTATAAATGTTAATCATTCTTTGTGTGTTAGATCTTTCTGGGTATGTTAAGATAGATGCTGAATATATGGAATAATAAATCCTAATTCATTCTTCATATCTTTGCTATGACAAGCGACAAGCAAAATTTAAGCTGGGCACTTTCTGCTTAATTCATTGTGATAAAAGATGATATATCCACCTCCTGAAATTGAACCTCTGGCTGTTGTATGCAAACAGTTTGACAGATATGTCAGAATAAAACTATATCAAGGGGAAAGAAAATTATCTTTCTCTATTTTAACCTCAGGCAGGGACCAACCTTAGGTAGTTAGGATGATTTTCCTAAGAACGATCTCAGAAAAATATAGAAAAGACCATACTTTATTTTTTGAGTGTTTCTCTAAGAAAACAAAAGTGCCTGAGATGGGGAACATCTTAACCAAAAGGACTCTCTCTTCAGGTCTAATGGGTTTAACATGGAAACATGCTTAGCAGAGCCTCTGAATCACTCTTAGGATAGACACCTAAGGCATTTTGTTCAAAATTCCCAGGAAGATCACACAAGAATAGAATAAAGGTTCCCTGCCTCCCAGTGCTCTTGCCATACTATTGACTTGCAGAAAAATTGGAAATATTAGTTGGCTCCTTACCTTTAGGTCCCACATTAGAAAACTCAGTGTATATCCTGAATCACACTGTATGTTTAGTGACAAGAGGATAATTTAATTCTTATTAGTTTTCTACATTAATTGCATGCTATCCCATGGAGTCATTAGGTTACCAGGTAGCATATGAACAATTATGAATGTTGTGATTTTATCTCATTTTATCACAAAGAGACAATTTACCTCTAAGAAATAATTTACAGAATTTATTTTAAAACAACTGGTTCTCCCAAAAGTGAGCAAAATTCAGACCCATAGCCACAGAAGTCATTCAGCAAATACTTTTGAATGTAATCTTAAATTCTATAGTTTATACTTCTCACTAACTATAATGATGCTCTTGTTTTGAGATGATTATGTCTTAAAATCTAACCTTAAAGGAGCTACCTGCTTCAGTCTTTTTCCTACAAGTTTGAAGAGTAACGTCAACTTCTTACTCTGAAATAAATATGTTGGTGGGGGTGATGGCAAAGATAGTTCTTATAAATTACTGGGAAATAACTATAGCATTTTGCTTTGAAACATCTACCATCAGGAGATCAGTATTTTTGGGTTTCTACTTCTGACTCAATAGGTCCTATTGTTTTAAAAGATCTCATGATTCTACCTATAGCGTTGTGGTATTTTTAAAATAATTTTAAAATTTCTTACTGCATGAATTTTAGTATTCTTTCTCATATTGTTTTTGCACTTATATGGCACATTTATAGCTATTATAAACCAAGCCAATGTGATTGACTGGTCGGCATTTCATAACAAGAAAACATTTAAATGAACAGAAAATGTAGATGCCAGAAATAAAAAGAGAACTGGGCTCCATGTTACTCATTATCTCATATAATAAATTTATATATTATATCTATATAGATATATGAAGACAAAAAAATAACTGCTAGACAATTATAAATAGGTCAGGAGGAACTTGCCAATTTTTGTCTAATGAAACCTATTTCTTCATTGCTAAAATAAAAAGTATTTTTATATTTTTCAAAAGTTTTATGTAGTGTATTTCATGTATGTTTTATAAATTGGCAGAGACTTATAAGCTGCTGGCGTTGTCTGATGATTTGTCAGCAAGACTGCCACTGACTTCAACAATGTAGCAAGAGCTGCTACATATTCTTCTTTAGAATATGAGCCTCAGAAGGACAAAATTGGGCAGTGCATCATTTCATATTTATTACCCCCTTAGGTACAGTAGGTCGCAGTGCAGACAGAACATTTGGTTGGGATTGGATACATCAGAACACCTGGGGGAAAATTCTACTACTCAGTTCTCCACTTGCCAATGTTCCAGGTAGAAAGTCTAAAATACTGGGGGTTCTTTGTGAGTATGTGTGCGTATGTGTGTGTGTACATAGGCATATCATTGCATACCTCAAATAAAGTTTATAATTGAAATAAAATTGGTAATTTGGAGGCTTCTGAATTGTATGAAGTGTAAAAAACTCAATTAGAAAAACAGTTATTTGAAGTCATCATTAAATTTTATAAATATTTTAAATAATTTAATAAATATTTTATAATTTTTAAAAGATTTAATGTTATATCATTTAAAATATTAAAATGCATAGAGACATCTGCCAAGATGGTGGAGTAGAAAGACCTGGCTCACTGCCTCTCACAGGCACATCAAAATTACAATGATTTACAGAACATTTATCAATGAAAAAGACCACAACCTACTAGAAAAGATCTTCCACAACTAAAGATATAAAGAAGAAACCACAATGAGATGGGTAGGAAGAGCAGAGTCATGATACAGTCAAGACCCATACACCCAGGTGGGTGACCACAAATGAGAGAATAATTACAATTGCAGAGATTCTCCTCAAGGAGCAAGGGGTTTCAAACCTAAATCAGGCTCCCCAGCATGAGGGTCCTGTGTCAGGAAGATAAGCTCCTAGAATGTTTGGCTTTGAAGACCAGCGGGGCTTGCTTTGGGGAGACCCAAAGGGCTGTGAGAGATAGAGATCCCCTCTTAAAAGGTACACACAGAATATCTCAAGTTTCAGGACCCAGGGCAGAAGCAGTAATTTGAAAGGAGCCTGGGTCAGACCCACCTGCTGATCTCGGAGAGCCTCCTGGAGAGGCAGGAAGCAACTACAGCTCACCCTGGGGACATAGACACTGGCAGTAGCCATTTCTGGGAGCTAGCTCTACCGTATGGACTCTGATGCTAACAAGCGCCGTTTTGGAAACCTCTGTCTAGCTTATTAGCCTCAGGACCCAGCCCTGACCATGCCCATCAGAACATAGGCAACAGTACTGGGACTCCTCAGGCCAAGCAACTAGCAGGGCAGGGACACAGCCCCAACCACCAGCAGACAGGCTGCTGTAAGACCCCCTGAGCCCATAGCCACCTCTGGACATGGCCCTGCCCACAAGAGGGCCCAGGAGCAGGCCCCACACATGAGTATGCAGGCACTAGATTTGGGACTCCTAGGGCCCTGTAGCCAGAGACCCCAGGATGCACCTCCACCCAGCGGTGGGCAGCCACCAGCACCAGAATCCCAGGCCCTGCCAACCAACTAGCCTGCTCTAGACTTGGGACCAGCCTCACCCATGAGTGGGCAGACAACAGCCCCAGGAAAACCACAGCCCCACACTCTGCAAAACCAGCCCACCCACCAGCAGGCCAACACTAGCCTTGGGATAAGCTGGGGTTTGGCCCCACCCATGACCAGCAAGCCTCTTCTAGCCTCACATCCAGCCTCACCCACCAGTGGGTGGACACCAGCCCCAGGAAAACTGCAGCCCTGCAGCCTACAGACCCAGCTGACTCACCAGGAGGCCAATTCCAGCCCTGAGACCTACAGGGCCCTGGCCACCCCCACCAGCCAGACTCATTTAGCCTAAGGACCAACCTCAACAACCAGCAGGCAAAAAACAGACCCAGGAAAACTGCAGCCCCAAGTCTATGGACCCAACCCACTCACCAGCAGGCCAGCTCCAGCCCTGGGACCACTGGGCCTCAGCCCTACCCACCAGCAGGCCAACAAAGCTTTTGGACACCCTGGACCCAACAATCAGCTGTGTCAAGAACCAGCCATACCCACCAACAGTCCAAAACCAGCTCTGGGACCCCTGGGCCTTACAGCCAAATACAGGACCTGGATCTGTCTATCAGTGGGCTGGTACTAGTCCCAGAACCTGGTTTTACCCACTAATGAGCAGGCACCAGCCCCAGATCTCCTGGACCCTGACTAAGCCAACCAGAGAGCCAACACTAACCCAGGGGCTCCATGGGGGTTCTCAGCCAGCCACCTCATGAACTGGCCCTGTGAAGTAGCAGCTGGCAGCCTCCACACAAGGCAGAGCCTGGCAACCAACCAAACTTGGGGCCAGACAAGCCTATGAGACCAACCATAGCAGTGAACCCACCATAACAGAAGGATCAAGGCAGCCCATATATGGGGCACCCCTAGAATATATAGCTCTAGTGACCAGAGGGGCATGCACTGCTGAGACACATAAGACGTCTCCTACAAAAGGCTAATTTTCCAAGGTCAGGAAATGTAACCAACCTGCCAGATATATAGAAATAGAACAGCAAGTTAGATGAAATGAGGTGACAGAGAAACATGTTCCAAACAAAGGAACAAGATAAACCTCCAGAATATGAACTAAGTGAAGTGGAGAGAGCCAATCTACCCAAGAAAGAGTTCAAGGTTGTGATTGTAAAGATACACAAAGAACTCGGGAGAAGAATGGATGAACAGAGTGAGAAGTTAGAAGTTTTTATCAGAGTTAGAAAATATAAAGAACAACAAAACAGAGATGAAAAATGTAATTACTGAAATGAAAAATACACTAGAATGAATCAACAGTAGACTAAATGATACAGAGGAACAGATCAGTGAGCAGGAGGACAGAGTAGTAGAAATCACTGAAGTTGAACAGAAAAAAGAAAAAAGAATTTTAAAAAAATGAAGACAACTTAACAGACCTCTTGGACAAAATCAGGCATACTAACATTCACATTATAGGGGTCCCAGAAAGAGAACAGAGAGAAAAGGGCAGAGAATATTTGAACACATATTAGCTGAAAACTTCCTTAACCTGGGAAAAGAAACAGACATCCAATCCAGGAAGGATAGAGAGTCCCAAACAGGATCAACCCAAAGAGGACCACACCAAGACACACTGTAATTAAAATGGCAAAAATTAAAGATAAAGAGAGAATATTAAAAGTAGCAAGGAAAATGAAACAAGTTACACACACAAGGGAATGCCCATAACGCTATCAGCTGACTTTTCAGCAGAAACTCTGCAGGTCAGAAGAGAGTGGCATGATATATTTAAAGTGATCAAAGAGAAAAACCTACAAATAAGAATACTCTATCCAGGAAGGCTATCATTCAGTTTTGGTGAAGAGATCAAAAGTTTTACAGACAAGCAAAAGCTAAAAGAGTCCAGCACCACCAAACCAGCTTTACCAGAAATGTTAAAGGGACGTCTTTAAGTGAAAAAGAAAAGGCCACAACTAGAATTATGAAAATCACAAATGGAAAAAGCTCATCAGTAGGCAAATATACAGTAAAGGTAGTAAATCAACCATGTACAAAGCTAGTAATAAGGTTAAAAGACAAAAGTAGTAAAATCATCTATATCCACAGTAAGCTGTTAAAGGATACACAAAACAATTAGATGAAAAATATGGTGTCAAAATCAGTAATTATAAGGAGGAGAAGAGTGAAAATGCAGGGTTGTTAAAATGCATTCAAAATTAAGAGATTAGCAACTTAAAATAATCACGTATATACACAGATATATAAACCTCATGGTAAACACAAACCGAATATCAATAACAGATACACACACAAAAAACAGAAAGGAATCCAAACACTAAAGATAGTCATCAAATCACAACGGAAGTGAACAAAAGAAGAGGAAAAGAAGAAAAAGAGATACAGAAATAATCCCAAAACAATTAACAAAATGGCAGTAACTACATACATATCGATAACTGCTTAAATACAAATGGATTAATATTCCCATTAAAAGTCATAGAGTGGTTGAATAGATATGAAAACAAGACCTGTATGCATGCTTCCTACAAGAGATTCACTTCATCTCACACAGACTGAAAGTGAGAGGATGGAAAAAGGTATTCCATGCAAATGGAAATCAAAATAAAGCCAGGATAGCAATACTTATATCAGACAAAATAGACGTGAAAACAAAGACAGTTATACGAAACAAAGAATGACATTACATTATGATCAAGGGATCAATCCAAGAAGAAAATATAACAATTATAAATATATATGCACCAACATAGGAGCACCTAAATATATAAGGCAAATATTAATGGGCATAAAAGGAGAAATTGACAGTAACACAATAATAGTAGGGGACTTGAACACCCCATTTACATCAATGGACAGATCATGCAGACAGAAAATCAATAAAGTAAATACTGTTCTTAAATAACACATTAAAGCAGATAAACATAACAGAAATACAGAGAACATTCCATCTAAAAGCTGTAGAATATACATTCTTTTCAAGTGCACATGGAACATTCTCCAAGATAGATCACGTGCTAGGCCACAAAACAAGTGTCAGTAAATTTAAGAGAACTGAAATCATATCAAGTATCTTTTCCAATCACAGTGCTATGAGACTGGAAATCAACTACAAGAAATAAACTGCAAAAATCACAAACATGTGAAGGCTAAACAATGTGCCACTAAACAACCAATGGTCCCCTGAAGGTCAAAGAAGAAAGCAAAAAATACCTGGAGACAAATGAAAATGAAAATACAATGATCCAAAATCTATGGGACGCAGCAAAAGCAGTTCTAAGAGGGAAGTTTAGAGCAATACAAGCTTACCTCAGGAAACAAGAACAATCTCAAATAAACAACCTAACCATACTCCTAAAGAAACTAGAAAAAGAAGAACAAACAAAACCCAAAGTTGGTAGAAGGAAAGAAATCATAAAGACCAAAGCAGAAATAAATGAAATAGAGACTCAAAAAACAATAGAAAACAAAATCAATGAAACTAAGAGCTCATTCTCTGAAAAGATAAACAAAGTTGATAAAACTTTAGCCAGACTCAACAAGAAAGAGAGGACCCAAATCAAGAAATTCAAAAATGAAAAAGAAGTTATAACCAACACCACAGAAATACAAAGGATTATAAGAGATTACTACAACCAGCTATATGCCAATAAAATGGACAACCTAGAAGAAATGGACAAATTCCGAGAAATGTACAATCTCTCAAGACTGAACCAGAAAGAAATAGAAAATATGGGGGCTTCCCTGGTGGTGCAGTGGTTGAGAATCTGCCTGCCAATGCAGGGGACATGCGTTCGAGCCCTGGTCTGGGAGGATCCCACATGCCGCGGAGCAGCTGGGCCCGTGAGCCACAATTACTGAGCATGTGCATCTGGAGCCTGTGCTCCGCAACAAGAGAGGCCACGATAGTGAGAGGCCTACGCACCGCGATGAAGAGTGGCCCCCGCTTGCCACAACTAGAGAAAGCCCTCGCACAGAAACAAAGACCCAACACAGCCATAAAAATAAATAAATTAATTAATTAATTTTAAAAAAAAGAAATAGAAAATATGAACAGAACAATAACCAGTAATGAAAACTGAATCAGTAATTAAAAAAAAAAACCCCAACAAACAAAAGTCCAGGACCAGATAACTTCACAGGTGAATTCTACAAAATATTTAGAGAAGAGTTAACGTCTATCCTTCTCAAGCTATTCCAAAAAATTGCAGAGGAAGAAACTCTTCTGAACTCATTCTATGAGGCCAACATCACCCTGATACAAAAATCAGACAAACATATCACACGCAAAAAAGAAAATTATAGGCGAATATCACTGATGAACATAGATGCAAAAATCCTCAAAAAATATTAGCAAACTGAATCCAACAATACATTAGAAGGATCATACAACTTGCTCAAGTTGGATTTATCCCAGGAATGCAAGGATGGTTCAATATTTGAAAATCCATCAATGTGATCCACCATATTATCAATTTGAAAAATAAAAACCATAGGATCATCTCAATAGATGCATAAAAAAGCTTTTGAGAAAATTCAACATATATTTATGATTAAAATCTCTCAAGAAAGTGAGTATAGAGGGAACATACCTCAACATGATAAAGACCATATATAATAAACCCACAGCTACCATCATACGGGAAAGCATTTCCTCTTAGATCAGGAACAAGACAAAGATGTCCATGCTCACCACTTTTATTCAACATACTATTGGAAGTCCTGGCTGCAACAATCAGACATGAAAAAGAAAGAAAATGAATCCAAATTGGAAAGGAAGAAGTAATACTGTCACTGTTTGCAGATGATATAATACTATACATAGCAAACCCTACAGACACCAGCTAAAATCTACTACAGCTCATCTATGAACTTGGTAAAGCTGCAGAACACAAAAGTAATATAGAGGAATCTGTTGTGTACAAACACTAACAACAAACTATCAGAAAGAGAAATTAAGGAAACAATCCCATTTAAAATAGTGTCAAAAAGAATAAAATACCTTAAACTTACCTAAGGAGGTAAAATATCTCCTCAAAAAACTATTAAGACACTGATGAAAGAAACTGAAGATGACACAAACAGATGGAAAGATACACCATGTTCTTTGATTGGAAGAATTAATATTACTAAAATGACCACATACCCAAGGCAAACTACAGATTCAATGCAATCCCTATCAAAATACCAATGGCTTTATTGACCTTTGCCATCATTTCTCAAACTCTTCCAAAATATAGGAGAGGGAGGAACACTCCCAAACTCATTCTACGAGGCTACCATCACCCTGATACCAAAACCAGACAAAGATGTCACAAAGAAAAACAACTACAGGCCAATATCACTGATGAACATAGATGCAAAAATCCTCAACAAAATACTCGCAAACAGAATCCAACAGCACATTAAAAGGATCATACACCATGATCAAGTGGGGTTTATCCCAGGAATGCAAGGATTCTTCAATATACGCAAATCAAACAATGTGATAAACCATATTAGCAAATTGAAGGAGAAAAACCATATGATCATCTCAATAGATGCAGAGAAAGCTTTCGACAAAATTCAACACCCACTTATGATTAAAACCCTCCAGAAAGTAGGCATAGAGGGAACTTACCTCAACATAACAAAGGCCATATATGACAAACCCACAGCCAACATCATCCTCAATGGTGAAAAACTGAAACCATTTCCACTAAGATCAGGATCAAGACAAGGTTGCCCACTCTCACCACTATTATTCAACATAGTTTTCGAAGTTTTAGCCACAGCAATCAGAGAAGAAAAAGAAATAAAAGGAATCCAAATCGGAAAAGAAGAAGTAAAACTGTCACTGTTTGCAGATGACATGATACTATACATAGAGAATCCTAAAGATGCTACCAGAAAACTACTAGAGCTAATCAGTGAATTTGGTAAAGGAGCAGGATATAAAATTAATGCACAGAAATCTCTTGCATTTCTATACACTAATGATGAAAAATCTGAAAGGGAAATTAAGAAAACACTCCCATTTACCCTTGCAACAAAAAGAATAAAATACCTAGGAATAAACCTACCTAAAGAGACAAAAGACCTGTATGCAGAAAATTATAAGACACTGATGAAAGAAATTAAAGATGGTACAAATAGATGGAGAGATATACCATGTTCTTGGATTGGAAGAATCAACATTGCGAAAATGACTCTACTACCCAAAGCAATCTACAGATTCAATGCAATCCCTATCAAAGTACCACGGGCATTTTTCACAGAACTAGAACAAAAAATTTCACAATTTCTATGGAAACACAAAAGACCCCAGATAGCCAAAGCAATCTTGAGAACGAAAAATGGAACTGGAGGAATCAGGCTCCCGGACTCCAGACTATACTACAAAGCTACAGTAATCAAGGCAGTATGGTACTGGCACAAAAAGAGAAATATAGATCAATGCAACAGAATAGAAAGCCCAGAGATAAACCCATGCACATATGGTCACCTTATATTTGATAAAGGGGTCAAGAATATACAATGGAGAAAAGACAGCCTCTTCAATAAGTGGTGCTGAGAAAACTGGACAGCTACACGTAAAAGAATGAAATTAGAACCCTCCCTAACACCATACACAAAAATAAACTCAAAATGGATTAAAGACCTGAATATAAGGCCAGACACTATCAAACTCTTAGAGGAAAACATAGGCAGAACACTCTATGACATAAATCACAGCAAGATCCTTTTGGACCCACCTCCTAGAGAAATGGAAATAAAAACAAAAATAAACAAATGGGACCTAATGAAACTTAAAAGCTTTTGCACAGCAAAGGAAACCATAAACAAGACGAAAAGACAACTCTCAGAATGGGAGAAAATATTTGCAAATGAAGCAACTGACAAAGGATTAATCTCCAAAATTTACAAGCAGCTCATGCAGCTCAATATCAAAAAAAAAAAAAAAATCCAAAAATGGGCAGAAGACCTTAATAGACATTTCTCCCAAGAAGACATACAGATTGCCAACAAACACATGAAAGAATGCTCAACATCATTCATCATTAGAGAAATGCAAATCAAAACTACAATGCGATATCATCTCACACCAGTCAGAATGGCCGTCATCAAAAAATCTACAAACAATAAATGCTGGAGAGGGTGTGGAGAAAAGGGAACCGTCATACACTATTGGTGGGAATGTAAATTGATACAGCCACTATGGAGAACAGTATGGAGGTTCCTTAAAAACTGAAAATAGAACTACCATACGATCCAGCAATCCCACTATTGGGCATATACCCTGAGAAAACCATAATTCAAAAAGAGTCATGTACCACAATGTTCATTGCAGCTCTATTTACAATAGCCAGGACATGGAAGCAACCTAAGTGTCCATCGACAGATGAATGGATAAAGAAGATGTGGCACATATATACAATGGAATATTACTCAGCCATCAAAAGAAATGAAATTGAGTTATTTGTAGTGAGGTGGATGGACCTAGAGTCTGTCATACAGAGTGAAGTAAGTCAGAAAGAGGAAAACAAATACCAAATGCTAACACATATATATGGAATCTTAAAAAAAAAAGGTCATGAAGAACCTAGGGGCAAGACAGGAATAAAGATGCAGACCTACTAGACAGTGGACTTGAGGACACGGGGAGGGGGAAGGGTAAGCTGGGACAAAATAAGAGACTGGTAGTCTATATATGGACATATATACACTACCAAATGTAAAATAGATAGCTAGTGGGAAGCAGTCACATAGCACAGGGAGATCAGCTCGGTGCTTTCTGACCAGCTAGAAGGGTGGGATAGGGAGGGTGGGAGGGAGGGAGATGCAAGAGGGAAGAGATATGGGGATATATGTATATGTATAACTGATTCACTTTGTTATAAAGCAGAAACTAATACACCATTGTAAAGCAATTATACTCCAATAAAATGTTAAAAAAAAATACCAATGGCATTTTTCACAGAAGTAGAACAAATAATTTTAAAGTTTTCATGGCAACACAAGAGACCCCGAATAACCAAACTGAAACAGAAGAATAGCTCAAGTTTTCAAATAGCCTGATTTCAGACTATACTACAAAGCTACAATAATCAAAACAGTATGGTATTAGCACAAAAACAGACACAGATTAATGCAACACAATAAACAGCTCAAAAATTAACCCATGTACTTATGGTCAATTAATCTATGACTAAGGAGAGAAAAATATACAATGGAGAAAAGACACTCTTTTCAATAAGTAGCACTGGGAAAACTGAACAGTTACCTGTAAAAGACTGAAATTAGAATGTTTTCTCACACCATATACCAGAATAAATTCAAAATGGATTAAAGCCTAAGTCACCAGTCGATAAAAATCTGTTTGGAATGCACTATAATAGTCATATTGTGTATATGTATGATTTACGTATACTAAAAATCAGTTTTAGTAGAACCACAAAAGTCAGGTCAGAAGAGGAGTTGCCCAGGAAAAAGCCAAGACCAAATTATATAATTCCATCAGTCTCTTTTTTTCTTGGCCTACCTGTTCAAGAATGTAAGACCTGAAACCATAAAACTCCTGGGAGAAAACATAGGCAGAATACTCTATGACATAAATGGTACAAATATATTTTGGGATCTGTCTCATAAGGCAAGGGAAACAGAAGCAAAAATAAGCAAATTGAACCTAATTAAACTTAAAAACTTTTACACAGCAAAGGAAACCATCAACAAAACAAAAAGAAAACCTACTGAATGGGAGAAAATATTTGCAAATGATATGAGTGATAAGAGGTTAATGTCCAAAATATATAAACAGTTCATACAGCTCAATATAAAAAAACCCCAAACAACCCAATTAAAACTTTGGCAGAAGACCAGAATAGACAATTTTGCTAAGAAGACATACAGATGGTCAACAGACACAGGAAAAGATGCTCAACATCACTAATCATCAGAGAAATGCAAATCAAAGCCACAATGAGATATCACCTCACATCTGTCAGAATGGCTAGCATCAAAAAAACCACAAATAACAAATGTTGGTGAGGATATGGATAAAAGAGTACCCTTGTACACTGTTGGTGGGAATGAAATTGGCGCAGCCATGGTGGAAAACAGTATGAAGGTTCCTCAAAAAACTAAAAATAGAAGTACCATGTGATCCAGCAATTCCACTCCTGCCTACATATCTGAAGGAAACAAAAACACTAATTCAAAGATACATGCACCCCAAGGTTCATAGCAGCCTTATTTACAACAGCCAGGATATGGAAGAAATATGTGTCCATCAACAGAGGAATGGATAAAGAAAATGTTGCTATTTGCAACAAGGCTGGACCTGGAGGGTATTACGCTTTGTGAAATAAGTCAGAGAGAGAAAGACAAATACTGTATGATATCTAAAACTAAAAACTAAAGCAAAGTAGTGAGTATAACGAAAAAGAAACAGAATCACCTATATAGAAAACAAATTAGTGATTATCAGTGGGGAGAGGGAAGGAGAGAGGGGAAAGGTAGGAGTAGTAGATTAAGAAGTACAAACTACTATATAAAAAATAAATAAGCTACAAAGATATATTGTACAGTACAGGGAATATAGCCAATATTTTATAATAACTTTAAATGAAGTATAACCTTTACAATTTTTGAATCACTATGTTGTACACCTGAAACTAATATAATATTGTAAATCAACTATATCTTAATAAATAAATAAATAATAGCATATACTAAACAATTTAAAAATTAAAAAAATAAAATTCATAGAATCTATAAAGTATTGTTAAGGTATACTTGTTTTTAAAAATATTAACAGCAAGACAGAAGAGCAGAGGATGATGTTTTTGCCCCCTAATCATCATAATCTGAACCATTTAGTTCAACTCTTTACACCATAGTGCCAAAGAAACCAATATCCTACATTTGTTCCCTATGTGAGCTAGTTTGCTTATACACTAAAAGAAAAAAAAAATTATCCCTGTTCCAGGACTACAGATCCTACTCTTCATACAAGCCAGCTCATTCAAAACCATGTGTTACTATTCACAATGGAGGACTGAGTGTAGGCATATCTTCTTACCTGCAAAATAATTCAAAGTGCATGCCTTAGTGAGGGGGGTTCAGTAATACCATATTTATATATGAAGGGCAGTATATACAACTTGATTAGTAAATATTACATGTAACTCTCACTGTCTTTAATTTTATTGGTGTCTGTTTTTTAGTGAAACATGAGCTCTCTCCTGTCTACACTGAGGCACCCAATAGGTTTAAGAAGTAATTGCATTAGCTAGGTATATAATGCAATCCACAATACATTCTCACGATTGAGTCTACCAAGATGGGGAAGTGAGTCTGATTTCTTTTCTATAAAACCTTGAAGAATTATTATCCAAAGACAGAGCTCTGGATCTTACCACATAAGCACTAAATAGGTTACCACTGAGTTGGAGAAGCACTACAAGGCCTTTTACTGTCACAGGAAGGAGACAGGTTTACAGTCCTTAAAATGCCTTTTTTTTTTTTTTTCTGAGAAGTGGTGGTGTTTCTGCACCAGAAGCCAGTTATAGAAATTAAAAATCACCCAATTTTCCTAATTTGTAAGTGGCCATTATAAGCCTAAGTCACCAGTCTTGATAAAAATCTGTTTGGAATGCACTATAATAGTCATATTGTATAAATGTATGATTTACCTATACTAAAAATCAGTTTTAGTAGAACCACAAAAGTCAGGTCAGAAAAGGAGTTGCCCAGGAAAAAGCCAAAATTAAATTCTACAATTTCATCAATCTCTTCTTTTCTTGCTCTACCTGTTCAAAAGCAGCATTTGTCTGTAGTGAATACCAGAATATACCTAATATACCTGGAAATGTTCAATACATAAAGAGGCTATTGGTCTTTTCACATAGGGAACTTTTGAGACTTGGTTTGCAAGAATATCACTGCAGTTATTGAGGTCCTTGGAACAATATAAAGTGTTTTATTTAAGAGAATAATAATGTGCTTGACAATGGACTAGTGCCTTACCAAGAAATAAAATAGCCTAAAAAATAAGTGGGGATTTTTTGAGTGGTGTTATCTACTTAGATGACCCACATTCATATAATTTACTTTCTATTTATATTCAAGAAACCCGATTCCATTCAGCTTCAAATTTCTGTATGTCTTCCTATTGAAATTCAGCTCTTCATGCATTTTGACCTTTTCAAGAAAGCCAGCTTCATAGTGAATTGTGGTGCATTAGGAAGGTAAACACATTCAGTGCTTGTTATTCAATGGGCTTGGATTTAGAAAGTCACTGTCAATAGGTTAATCCTTTTGTACAGACAGTCTCTTTGGCTAAGAGGCATCTTAAACAAATAAAGGTTTTACCAAAATGCTAATTTCTGAGTATTTCTGTCAACTGTCAAAGAATAAATCTCAGCAGGGGCCTTAAAATTGGTTAATTCTACATTATATTCATTTCCCATCAGCAGAATTTCGAAAAGAACTTTAGTGTACATAAGTCTAGTCAGACGTTATTTGTAACTCAGCTCAAAAAATCATTAGAACTTTTGACTTTCATTCAGTCATCCACTCTTAAGCAATTGTCTCCAATCAATAAAGGAGCTACCTACTTTGGAAGTGTATTCAGGGATCACCAAAAAATAAACAAACCAGAATCGTAATCCTGCCATTAATTTGGAATTCACAAGTTTTTATGTGCTACATGATATTGGTAAATAAAAAACATATGTGGTCTTAGGTAAAGAGAGATTTTATTCAAAAAGGTCGTTGCAATAGAGCAGAGGGACTATTGCAATACAGAGAATGCTCTGACGATAAGATCCTAAACTTCTCAAAGGTCAGGCAGAAAAGGACTTTTCTTTTACAGGGAGGGGAAAACAAGGCTAGAAACAATCAAGATTCACAATTAATCAAGGAATGTCTTTGTCAGGAGAGGTCGTTAAGGAGATGAGCAATGGTTAATTTTATGTGTTAACTCAGCTGGGCCACGGTGCCAAGAAATGTGGTGAAACATTATTCTGGCTGTTTCTATGAGGGTGTTTTTAGATGAGACTAACATTTAAATTGGTGGGCTTTGAGTAAAGCAGATTGCCTTCCATAATGTGGGTGGGCCTCATCAAATAAGTTGAAGGCCTAATTAGAACAAAGACTGACCTCCTCTAAGAAAGAGAGGATTCTTCCAGCAGAACACCTTGGGTTTCGAACTGTAGAATTGGCTCTTTCCTGGGTCTCCAGCATGTTGGCCCACCCTACAAATTTTAGACTTGCCAGCCTCCATAACTGCATGAGCCAATTCCTTAAAATAAATAAATAAATACACACACACATTCTATTGGTTCTGTTTTTCTGGAGAACCCTAATACAAGGAGCTATTCCACATTCCAATGCTAGCTCAGGTTAAGACTGGGTCAAAGTTAAGGGCCTTGTGGGAAGGAGAGAAGCTTAAATTTTGGTCAAGTTCACAAGCATTTTCTTCTCATTGTTCAGTGGATACAAACAATTTGGCTAATTATTTATGAGGCAAAAAACAGGGAATTTGGAAGATCTCTGTCAGGCCTTGTCCTCAGTAAAGAAGGGAGTTATCCAGAAGTCTTATCTAAGTATCTAAGTCACACTGTGAAATGTGGGTCTTTGCAGTAAATCCCTTCCTGAATGACAAAGAATGAGAGGATTTATTTGACTGTCAATGTTTATCAAGAGCACAGAGCTTAGGTATATTCAAAATTATGATTATTTAAAATAAATGTACATAAATTATTTTATAACTGTGATGCATAATTAGGTACTATAAGCCTATTGAGAAGTATAGTACCTTCAGTAATTTTATGTTATTTATTAGTAATATCACTTATCTTTTTAAAAAATTCTATTAAAGTGTGTTATAGTGAATATTGCATGTATTCCAAGAAACCTGGGTTTGAAACCATCATTTACTTGCTGTGCAAATTTGGGCATAGTTTTATACAGATGGAGATATACTTAGTACCTATCTCAGAGAGTTTTTATGGCATTAAATATAATCACATATATGCAAGTCTTGAGAAATAACAGGTCTTCAATAAATGGTTTTTTCACTTCAATAAGTATTCAAGAAGTGTTTTTTTCCATTTAATTTCTTTCCCTTCCTTCTACGGGCTAACTTTACTCTAAAACCAACACATTATGTAGACTGAGCATGAAGAAACATGGTTTGAGGAGAAAGTCAGTTGGGCTGAGAACTAGACTCTAAGCATCCCAGCTCCCAAGAAGCAAATCCATGAAGGACACTACTGGGACTATAAAATAGGCTTGGCCCCAAAATCAGTGTCAGTAATAGGTTAACAATTATTCTCTTCATCATCATCTTTCTTCAGCACTATAACATGGATGGATCTTGAAAGCATTATTCTAAGTAAAAGAAGCCAACACAAAAGGCCATATGAAATATTCAGAATAGGCTAATCCATAGAGACAAAGTAGGTTAGTAGTTTCCCAGGGATAGAGGGGAGGGGAAATGGGGAGTGCTGCTAAAAAGGAGTGACTGCTAATGGGTGCAGTGTTTCTATTCAGGGTGATGAAAATGTTCTGGAACTAGATAATGGTTATGATTGCACAACTTTGCTAATATACTAAAACCCACTGAACCACACCCTTTAAAAATGGTGAATTTTATGGTATGTGAATAATATCTCAATAAAGATGTTATTAAAAATAAAAGAGAAACAATTTCTAAAAAACAAATGAGAGAATCCATTGACTGCAGACCTGCACTGCAAAGAAGGTTAAAGGGATTTGTTTAGGAAGAATAAATATGATACTAGGTAGAAAACTGGATTTACATAAAGAAATAAAGAGCACTGAAAAGGAATAAATGAAGATAGAAATAAAATTAATATTTCCGGGGCTTCCCTGGTGGCGCAGTGGTTAAGAATCCACCTGCCAATGCAGGGGACCCGGCTTCGAGCCCTGGTCTGGGAAGATCCCACATGCCGCGGAGCAACTAGGCCCGTGAGCCACAATTACTGAGCCTGCGCGTCTGGAGCCTGTGCTCCGCAACAAGAGAGGCCACGATAGTGAGAGGCCCGCGCACCGCGATGAACAGTGGCCCCCACTTGCCGCAACTAGAGAAAGCCCTCGCACAGAAACAAAGACCCAACACAGCCAAAAATAAATACATAAATAAGACCCGGTGCAACCAAATAAATAAATAAATATTTTTAAAAAAATCAAATATTACCAGGCATGGGGCTTCCTTGGTGGCGCAGTGGTTGAGAATCTGCCTGCCAATGCAGGGGACACGGGTTCGAGCCCTGGTCTGGGAAGATCCCACATGCCGCGGAGCAACTAGGCCTGTGAGCCACAAGTACTGAGCTTGCGCGTCTGGAGCCTGTGCTCCGCAACGGGAGAGGCCGCGACAGTGAGAGGCCCGCGCACCGCGATGAAGAGTGGCCCCCGCTCGCCGCAACTGGAGAAAGCCCTCACACAGAAACAAAGACCCAACACAGCCAAAAATAAATAAATAAATAAATTTAAAAAAATTAGTATTTCCTGCATTAATTATCCTAACACATAACTGTTTGTCTAAGACAAAAGTAGTAGCAATATATTCTGTGTTTAAGGCATGAGTGAAAGTGACATACATGACATAAAATAGCACAAAGGATGGGAGGGAGGAATTGGGAACACAATGTTGAAAGGCTCTTATACTACATGTGAAAACGTCTTACCTAAAGGCAGACACAGATTAACTAAAGGTGTATATTGTAAACCCTAAGGTGCCACTAAATTATTTTTTAAATATATAGAATTAATAAGTCAATAAAGAAGATAAAATAGAGCCCTAGAAATGCTAAATTAGATCAAGTGCAGGCAGAACAGGGGAAAAAATAACGACCCATGGGACAAATAGAAAATAGCTAGCAAGATGGTAGATTTTTATTCAATCATATAAAAATTATATTAAGTGTCAATGTTTAAAAACTAGTTTAAAAATGGTTGCCAGGTTGGATTAAAAAAGCAAGATCCAACTAAATATTGTCCAGAAGAAACCCCCTTTACATATGAAGGCACATATACACAAATATACCATGAAAGCATCAACCAAAAGAAAATGAGAGTGGCTATATTTCTTTTTTTGTTTTTAATGTGTGAACTGTATTTTTATTCTCAAGATTTAAAAATTAAGGTTTAACATTTTCATTCTGGTCAATTGATAATTCTTGAACTTGTGGCATAGGTGAATTCTTAGACGGTCATTTCCTGCAGAAACGACATCCCTCCTAAAGCTCCAGGAGAGTGGCTATATTTCTATTAGACATAGTAGGCTTCAGAACAAGGAATATTATGAAGGAATAAAGAGAGGCATCACATAAGGATAACGAGATCAATTCTCCAAAAGATATAATGATCCTAACTATGTACGTGCCTGCCTAACAATGGGGCTTCAAAATACACGAAGCAAAAACTGATAGAACTGAAATAAAGAGTAGAAAAATTCATAATTATAGTTGTATCAATAGATTTCAACATTCTTTTCTCAGTAATTGACAGAAAAATATGCAGAAAACCAGGTAAGGACATAGAAGAACCAAATAATACTATCAACCAACCTGAGCTAATTGATATATATCAAAAATTCAACCAAATAAAACCATAACAAAATCCACATTATTTTCCAGCACATGGAAAATTCATTATAATAAACCTTATTTGGGGCAATAAAATAAACCTTAACAAATTTAAAACAATAGAAGTCATGCACTATTTTGTTTCCAGACTGTAAGAGAAACTAGAAATCAGTAACAAATATATCCTGGAAATCCTCAAATATTGGGAAAGTAAATAACACGTCTATATAACCTAAAGGTCAAAAAGCAAATATCAAAGGAAAATTTTTTTAATTTTTAAATTAAATGAAAATAAAATATAGTATGCCAGAATTTGTTGGATACTGTTCAAGTACTGCTTAGAGGACAATTTATAGCATTAGGTGCTTATATTGCAAAAGAAGAAATATCTCAAATAGGTATTCTAAGCTTCTACCAAAATAAATAATAAAAATAAGAGCAATACCGTTTCTACACAATCTTTTCAGAATATAGGAGGGAGCACTTCACAAACAATTTTGTGAGGTCAGCATTACCTTAATACAAAAACAAGAAAATGGAATTGAAGGGGAAAAAACCCCCAAATTTTCAGACCTATACCTCTTATTAACATAGATGCACACATCCTCCACAGAGTATTAGTAAATTGTATCCGGCAATATAAAATAAAATAATGCATCATAATGAAATGGAGTCTGTCCCAAAATGCAAGATTGTTTTAATGTTCAAAAATCAATGTAATTCACCATATTAACATATCATACCATCATCTCAATACAACAAAAGCATTAAACAAAATACTACAGCAGCCATGCTTTATAAAAATTCTCAGACGACTAGAAATAAACATAAACTTTAAAAAATCTGATAAAGGGTAACATGAGAAAACACTCGTGTATTTTCCTCAACACTCACTCTCAATATTTCACTTCTGACACTTCTGGTCACCAAATGTGCAGGATTTTTTTCCAAATCAAGCAATTGTGTAACTCTCAAGCAGACATCAGCTGTGTTCGCTACACTTTAATTCTGACACTATTTATCTGGAGATAGAATCAGATCTCACAGGTTAAGATTTCAGTCTCACAAGACTGTCTCCACTTCAGATGCCAATTGTAAGTACAGTACCTGTTCTTCTGATCAACTGGCTATAAATCAGAGGGTCCCATGACCCTCATCTCAGGTTCAATTAATTTGCTAGAATGGCTCAAAGAACTCAGGGAAAGTTTATTTACTATATTACTTACTGGTTTGTTACAAAGGATATTAAAGGATACAAATGAACAGCCAGATGAAGAGATACATAGGGTGAGATCCAGAAGGATCCAGAGAACAGAGCTTCTTTCCCCAGGGAGTGTGGGGTTCATGGGGAAGGATGTGCTCTTGTTCACCAACCTGAAAGCTCTCCAAACCCCATCCTTTCTATGGAGGATTCATTACCTAGGCATGGTTGATTAAATCATTATCCATTGGTGATTAATTCAACATCTACCCCCACGCCACTCCCTGGAGATTGGAAGTTGGGGCTGAAACTTCCAACCCGCTACCACAAGGGTAACTAGAGCCCATCTCAGCAAGAGTGTTAGGAGCTCTGTGCCAGAATGCAGAGAAAGACCAAATACGTATTTATTACAAATCACAGTATCACAAAAGGTGACTACAAAAAGCCTACTACATCTAACATACTACTTAATGGTTAAAGACTAATTGTTTTCTTACCAAGACTGGGAAAATGGCAAAACGTCTCTTCGCCTCTATTATTCAACATTGTAGTAGAAATCCTAGCCAGTGCAATAAGACTAAATAGATAAATCAATAGCATAGAAATTAGAAAGAAATGTAACTTTATGCTGACAGCATAATATTCTGTACAGAAAAAAATTTCAAAGAATCTACCAAAAACCTCTAGAACTGGGAGGTTACAGGACACAAGGTCAATATATAAAAATCAGTCATATTACTTTAAACTAAGGGTGAACATTTGGAATTCAAAATTTTTTTCAAGTACCACTTACAGTAGCACCAAAAAATAAAATCCTGGGGCTTCCCTGGTGGTGCAGTGGTTGAGAATCTGCCTGCCAATGCAGGGGACACGGGTTCGAGCCCTGGTCTGGGAAGATCCCACATGCCGCAGAGCAACTAGGCCCGTGAGCCACAGCTACTGAGCCTGCGCGTCTGGAGCCTGTGCTCCGCAACAAGAGAGGCCGCAATAGTGAGAGGCCTGCGCACCGCGATGAAGAGTGGCCCCCGCTTGCCGCAACTAGAGAAAGCCCTCGCACAGAAACAAAGACCCAACACAGCCAAAAATAAATATAAAAATAAATAAATAAATTTAAATAAATAAATAAATAAATAAAATCCTTAGTTACATACCTAAAAAAATCCTATCCTATCCTACCCTGAGAATAGGATATGAATGCCTAAAATTACAAACAATGAATTAAAAAATCAAAGAAGACCTAAATGAATGGAGATATATTCCATGTTCATACGTATGTGACTTAATATTGTTTAGGTGCTAATTCTCCCCAACTTGATCTGCAGATACAATGTAATCCCAATCAAAATCCCAGAAGGAGTTTTGATAATAAGCTGGTTCTAAAATTTACACAGAAGTGAAGAGAAACAGAATACCCAAAAGAGTTTGGAGGACTCATACTATCTGATTTCAAGATTCACTAAAATATATATGTATGTGTATATGTGTGTGTATATATATATACACACACACACACACAGTAACAAAGGCAGTGTGATATTGAGAAAACAATAGACACACAGAGCCCACAAACAGACACACAAAAATATAGTCCAAAGGCAATTCAATGACAATCATTCCAACAAATTGGATACCCACATGCGTAAAAAGAACACTGACCTAAACTTTAAACCCACACCTTAAAAAAAAAATTAACTCACAGTGGATCACTGATCTAACTAAAAATGTAAAACTATAAACCTTATAAGAAGAAATCATAGGAGAAAGTTTTGTGAGCTTACGTTAGGCAAGTATTTTTTTGACATGACACTAAAAGCACAGTCCATAATAGAAAAAATAATAAATTGTGATTTATAAAACTTAAAAACATTTGTTCTATGAAATACATTGAATAAGAAAATGAGAAGACAAGTCCTAGACTGAGAAGAAATATTTGCAAATCACATATCTGACAAATGACTTTTATCCAAAATATTTAAAGAACTCTCAAAACTCAACAATAAGAGGATAGCCCAATTAAAAACATGCACAAAAAAACACATTTATTCCTTTGAAACTTCTCAAATCCTTTCCCTATTTCCCAAAGAGAAGGCGTGCCCTATGGTTGACAGTGTTGGTTGCCATTTTTGCCCATGTTTGAGTCTTTTGTTCTATAGGGCAGAGGTATCTTGGGTTTTTTTGTGCCTTTCCCACAGTGGCTGTTGTTCTCCTCCCCCAGGCCTTTACAATGAGGAGTGCTTTTTTCAGGACTCTTGCTATTCTAACCCAGTTAGGTTCATGGAAGAATAGCCTTCAAGTGAGTGCACATTCCCCTTACCTGTGTGGTCTTAAAAGATTCTATATTCTTTTGCTAACGCAGACTTGGCTTTACCAATTTGTTAGCAATTTTAGCTGAAATCTTCTTACAGGTGTCTATGTCTGCCCCAAGTAAGAATAAAGAACTTGTATCCTGTCTACTCTTGAAAACGTCTTAGTTTTCTTAGATTGCACATTAATTGGTTGCCCTGTGATCTCAGCTTTGTGATGAGAAAATTTGTGAATTTCTAGTTTGTTCAGGTTTTTTGTTGGTGTCATAGGGTATAAGTGATGCTCTCCCCAAGTTTTTACATGCCAAATGGAGGCCAGAAGTTCCATATAGATTTTAAATGTACTTTTTTGTATGTAGTATCTTTCATTTGTTGAATGCCAGGTGTTGTGCAAGGTACTTTACAAATGTTATGCCACTTAATCCACATAGCAGTCCATAAATTAGGACCTGACCCCATTTTACAGATGAGTTCATGAGGTTGAGGAAAATTATACAGTTTGTTCTTGGTGGTAGAGACAGTAAATAGAAGAGTCAAAAATCAAACCTATTTCTGCTTGGTTCATGTCTGCTTTTTATTTATCCTCCTTACTATATTAATATTGCTTCTCTTTGGGAGTTCAGAGAATTTAATATCCAATCTCCTCTACTGCTACTTGGTAAGAAATCTAACATTTCTTAGAAATGACAGGAGGCACAAGGGGGATGCAGAGAGCTAAGTAAGGACTCATCTGTGCTGGCAGTGCTGACTTTGGGGGGATTGGAGTAGGAATTTGACTTCTGACAGCTTTCTCTAGGTGAGCTGGCAGGGATAGGTCTTTGCAGATGAGAACTTTGTAACATAAAACTGATATGACCAATCACTTATTTCACAGATGACTGGTTTCCCCCAAGAACAGAGGCAGTTTGGATTAGTCACAAATTGGAGAATGACACAGCAATCATTACAGTGTGTGAGTCCAGCTGCTAAGCCTGGAGAGGTTAAGACCACATCAACATCTGCCAAGGAAAGCTCCCTGTTTGTAAATCTGTGTGATGGTCTAGTCTTTTCCTTTCCCTTTAAATGAGGGATAGATTTGCCGTGGCCAAAATTGAAAACGTATTGACATATGTAACTGATTTAGAAACTCGGCAAAAATGCTGCTGCCCTTAGAGTAAGTGCAGGTGTGCTTGTATTTTAAGCAATTTGGGTGGCTCATAATTTCCATTTATGGGTCCTTGCTTTATTGATGGAACCTTCCATTTGAATAGTCTTTCAATGGGACGTGCATTCACTCCTAAAGAAATAAGATCAGTGAGGTGGTATGGAGAACAAACGTGGTAAGTGGTTAAAAGTAATAAGCAGAAAAGTTTGATAGATGAAACAGGAAAACTTACTGATTAACTATGAAATCTTAGCAAGTTACTTAACTTCTCTGTTCCTGCAGTTTCTGTAAATTGAGAATAATAATAGTAAGCTACTTTATGGTTATTGAAAATTAATGGAATCAGTACATGTAAAGCATTTAAGAGGCCCTAGAACATTAATTGTTATGCAAATGTTAGCTGTTGTTGTTGTTATTATTATTATTAAATTTTATGTTCAGAATAATGAAAACAGAGAGTGAGCTGATATAAATTTTATTTGCCAAAGATACTTTTCACAGTTATGTAACATACATTGGAGTGTAGAGATGACCCTATTGCTGTAATCTAAAAGTTGGAAGATAAGGATCAGAATGGCATAAATGTAGAATGGAAGCACAGAAGCCAAAATATATTTCTGGGGAGGAAATGGGCAGATCTTGATAGTGTGAAGAGATGAAGAATAGTAGAATTTGCGAAGCTGGGAGATTAGTGGAGCCAATTGTTGTAATGAGAAAATTACAACAGGAGGTTGGGGGGTATATTAAATTTGAAGTATCATTTAGATTCCAAAGAGAAATGTGTGGATGACGGAGAATTTGGGGCAAACAGAGCAAGAGAGGTTAGCATTGTAGATGTGAATCTAATAATTATCTATATTTAGGTATTCCTGAAATCATGTATGTATCTCAGCTTCCTTCTAAAAGCTTCCAAAAGCTGTACTTGTGCCAAAATACAGACTTGGACTCAAAAATGAGAATTTGAGGACAAATAAAGAATGCTGATTTACATAAAATTATTCAAACGACTGAGGAGAAAATGAGATGCATAACATAGGCATAATAAAATCAACAAGAACAACTGCCTGATAGTGTATTCTGATCCCTGCAACAATTGCCCAAATTATACTCCAATCTAGATATTGACTCTACTTGAAAAAAGTAAACAATAATAAAGTACTCATTTTGAAATATAGTGTCATTCAACTAAAGTAAAACTATATTTGAAAAGTTAGAGTTGCAATACAGTATAAAATAATATTTCCTCATTCCTTAGAAAACTGGTCATTAATGCCACCCTCTGTAGGTCTCTAAAGATGTACTTCGTTTTGTACATGTAGATAAATTCCTGAAAAGTTGTAGGCAAATACATTATATCCTAAATGTACCAGGATAGTTACAAACTTATAAGAAAACTTTTATGTGAGTAATGATAACCTAGTTTATCTTTGTAGTTAATTTGGAAATACATCTATTTAATTTTTTAAATAGGGGCCAGATGAAGTTGGATATCATGCAAGGCCTTGAAGGCCACGGTGAAAGTTTGGATTGTATTCTAAGTGCAAATGGAAAACTATTGAAGGGCTTTTAAGCAAAATGTTTATAGGAACTAATTTATAATGTGAGAAAAATATAAACAAGATGATGAGGCATACCTATGGATACCCATTACTTGTAATCAAATTTTGATGGTCTTTGTTTTCTGGAAAGACATGTAACAGAGTTAGTGTTGCCAATTATTAGCAATGTAGCCTTAGGCAAGTTATTTAACCTCTGTGAATATTAGCAGCTTCACTGATTCTGAAGCGCTGGGAATAATCACACTGACTTCACATAGTGGTTGAGGATTAAATCTGATACTTTACTCAATCAACAAGTACTTATTGAGCCCTTACTGTTATGTGCCAGGTACTATTCTGGGAGGTGAGGGTATAGCAATGACTATAATGAAATCCTGACTTTCATGGAGCTGACATTCAAATGGATGAGAGAGATAATAAACACAAATATAAATCTCTTATAATATGAGCCATGAAGAAGAATAAAGCAGGGTGAGAGAATAAAGATGGAGCAAGTAAAGTTTCTCTGAGAAGGTGACAGATCTTTTAGGCAGAGATCTGAATGAAAAGAGAGTTTGAGCCATGCAAATATCTGGGAAAGAGATTAATAGACAGAGAGAACTACAATTTCAAAACCCTGAGATAGAATCCTGCTTGGTTGGTGTACTTAAAAGACACCAAGGTCTGCATAGTTTGAGGTCAAAGAACAAAAATAAGAGTGGTGTAGGAGATGAGATCAGAGAGATAACCTGGGGGCAAGATCATGTAGAACCATATAGGCCAATGTAAGGACCTTGGGGAGTGACATTATCTGAATTACATTTTCACAGGAACACTGGCTACTGAGTAGAGAATAGATTTCATACATTAGTAAGAAGAGGTTGGATCTCTAAACTCAGTATTTGGACCCTTTGGTCTCTGAAGCTATAACCAGAAAGAGATGGCACAGAGCTCAACTCCTAAAACTGAAGCCTCCCCAGGCTGACTGGGATATCTAGAAGCTGGGTATCTGGATATTCGGCTACAAAATTCTGGGGTCACTGCCAGCAGGAAAAAACTGGATTACCCTCAGGAATCAGGAAAATAGAAGTTAAAATAAAAATAAGATACTATTTTCCCCCTGAGATTGGCAAAAGTTTGACAGAGCCACGTACTGACGAGAATGTGGGAAAACTCTCATACACTTCTGGTTGGAGTATAAATTGGTGCACCCACTCTGTAGACTGGTAATAAATCCCATATAACCAACTATCATGGGTCTGAAAAAAGTGCTAATGAAAATTTAAGATTAAGCTAATAAAGGCATACTGTCTAGATCACAGGACTTAATAGCATCAGTTTCCTCTGTTTGACCTTATACATCTGAACATATGTCTCTTATATTCAGGTGGCCCATTTTAAGAGCAAAACTGATTAATTAGAGTGCCTAGAGAAGGCTGATGAAGTATCTGCTGAAAACTATGTACTATAACAGTTGAATGCTATGGGAATACTCAGCCCTCAGAAGAAAAAGCTAGTGGGACCATTAGAATTGACACAAAACTGAAAATTATTAATGCAACATACTTTTCTTCTAGTCTTCCAGAGTGTGTCTCTTTCTTTAAACTTAACAAACCAGATCTTATAGTTGACTTAAACACCCTATTGTAGCTACTATTGTTGTATTTTTTAAATCAAGAATCAGAACACATGATCTGAGAAATAGAGGTATAATTATGAGGACAAATAGAATGAAGTGTTTAAATGAAGACTATGTATAAAGTATGGAATGACATCATACTTCATATAGTGCTCAGTAAATACCCCATGATTGACTATTTCCAGTTACATATTAGCTGTCACTATCTTTTTCATTATGCTCCCCAAATTATTTGCATGCTAATATTTATTGTACAACTTAAAGTATCCCACAGCTGCTTGAAGGCTAAATAATCTTTTCAAAATTTTAAGAGAAAATTATACTGATTGCTTTATGAGCTCTAGTGTACCTCTTATAACATTTAATTTTTAGCTTTGAAACCTGGAATACTATACTATCATAAGAGCTGTCACAAATGTATGAGGTAATCTAGGGTTTCAGATGCTTGGAACATTTCTCTCAAAATGGGATTTAAATATGGTAGCTATAGGTTCATTACCCCAACTCCTACTATCTCATTTTGCATTGTATCAACTATAAATTATCCCCATCTCTGTGAGATGACTTCATAGATACCTCTGAGCCCTCACCCCCTTCATGCTTAGAATAAAAAATAATTGGTCCATAAGATGGTAAAATGGTTTAGCCATGATAAATGGCTGAAAGACCAGAGAACAGTGAGAGCTAAAGACAGTGCAACTGAAAGAATATAAATGTGGAAGCAGTTAAGCTTAGTTTGCAATTAGAATCTGACATTTACTTGCTGTTGCAGGGCTACTGTGTTGCACAACTGGGCTCAGAAAGTGAATGGATTATGTAGTGGCCTAGACTGTATGATTTCAAGCAAGTTACTTATAAGCCTCAATTTTCTTATCTAAAAAATTGGGATAATAATACTAGTCTTCAAAGTTTTTGTAGATTTAAAGATGATATAAGAAAACTGCCTACCAAACAGTATGCATTCAAAAAAAGCAGTCATAATAATAATCATTATTATTGTTACTTATTTGTTATTATTGGAATTTTAACAGTGGTTAGAAAAATGAATTTCAGATTCAACCAGACAGACTTCAGTTCACATCACAGCTCTGATGCTTCCTGAATGTGTCAAAGTGGATAAATTAACCTCTCTGGAACTGAGTTCCCCCATTTGTAAAATGTGAAATAATTGCTCATCTTTCATAAGAGTGACAAACTATTCTAAGAACTGTATATACATTAAACTATTTACTAATTACAAAAACCTTGAGGTCAGTACTATTAATACCACCACCCCCCCCCAAACAGAGGCACACAGTGTGAATAAATTGCTTCAAGTAATACAACCAAGAAAGAGAGAGAAAAAAAAGAGAGAGAGAGAGATTTGAATCCAAACAGTCTGAGTCCAGGATCCAAGTTAAATTGCCTTCCTAAGTCACTGGAAGGATTAAATGAGATAATGGACACAAAGAATTTAGCACGGTGTGTACAAGGTAGTAAGCACTTAATGGATTTTAGCCTTGGATTGGTCAAGATTCTTTTGGTTGCAAGTGACACAGACCCGATTCAAATTAGTTTAAGCTAATCTGCACACACAAATACTCAGAGAGGACTTTATTGACCGACATGACTGACAAATTCATGGGTCAAATGAGGTCAGCAGGACTCGATCTTTCTCTCCATCCCTTGCTCTGCTTTTCTTCCTGTTGGCTTTATTCTTAGGTAGGCTCCTGCCATGTAGTAGCAAAGATAGCTACCAGAAGTCCTCAGTATGCATTATCTTTATACTTAGCAATTCTAAAGAAAAGAGAACACTATTTTCTAGTCATGTCTTTCATTGTCCTAGCATAGGCACAGGTTCTTTTTTAAACCGATGACAACAACCGGAAAGAGGAGCAATGACTAGATCTAGGTCATGCCCCACCCTGAGACTAGGGCATGAGATCAGCCCCATCCAGTTATATGATTGAAATCGAAAGAGAGGTGTTTGATCCAAATTTACCATTCAAAATGTGGTTAAGAAACCTGCCTCTTCAGGTCTAGGAACTCAGAAACAGAAAACAGTTAGAAAGAAAAGCTCTTTCCAAAGAAAACATGAAAAAGGTAGCAGCTAATTGATCATCCTAAATTACATCCAGATATTTTTATTCTCCATGCTTTGCCGACTACCTAGTTATCATCCAAATTTACTCTTCAATATTCTTAGTTCTCCCAAATAGAGGCAGGTTTGCTGTAATATTCTGATCTTGATCTAAAGACCTCCAAAACTCATGGGCATACGGCATAAGAGTGGGAGATTTAAGGGAGAGTTTCAAAGTAAGAAATAACGTCAGTTCACTTTACCTTTGGTTGCAAATTTCCAAATAATTGTATTCTAAATGAGCTCAAGGTGTACAGATGTGAGTAAAATACTAAAATCTATTTTCAGAAAACTTTTACTGTAAAATCTGTTGTCAGAGAATACTATAAAAACACGTTACATAAAGAAATAGTGCCTATATATCAAATAGATCCAACTGATGCCTATCTCTTTACTAAGGTTTAAAAATTAATTCCTCTCTTGTAGTGATTTTAGGGAAGAGAGGGAATACAAATAGATCTTAGATTGCTTAATGTATGTTTTTATTTTTTAAATTCGTGTTTAGTTTTCACTCGAGGTACATGAATTTTCTTTACTACCGTGCTCAAAATTCCAGTATAGAAAATATTCTTTGAAAGTACAATATATCTGAATAGATTAGTCATTTTTCTTTAATGTAGCTTTGCCAAATGCTGTAACATTAAAACAAGCCATTTGTGAGATGTGATTCAGTTAGCCCAGCCTTTGAAAAGAGGACAGAGCCACATGACAAGTACACGGTATTAGTTGTACCTCACAGTATTTTTTTCCATGTGTACTTTTTGATCTATTAGTTAAAGTTCTTAGTTTTTAATATACCAACATAATTTAATACTATTTAAGAAAAATTTATCTTAGGAACATTAATTGAATTATAGGAAAAGCAGAATATCAGTTGTATTGTAGGTACAAGCAAAAAAATTGTTGTCTGTCAAAAAATGTTGGAAAAAATGCTTATCAAGAAGATGTCCTAAGCAGTATAAAATCCTTAAGCAAATCTTTTTTTATCTACAATACATTGTCCTGGATGTTGAAGATTCTCACCTGCCTGAAGGCAGGGGACTGGATATGGTGGTCTCTGGAGATTTTTTTCTATATCTGGTCCTCTCTTCCTAATCTCATCCTGATTTTAATATTAGGTCAGAAATGTCAAGAGTAAATTCCCCTGCTCTTCTTTGCTGACTCTCCTCTCACATCACGTCCTGTGCGTGATTGGGCACAGGACGAGTGATGTGATATCACTTGTCATGTGTGGTTATAAAAAGCAGTCATGTGTGGTTATAAAAAGCTCAGTTTAGACCAGTTATAACTGATTTAGATCTTCCTCTCTCCCATTGCTAGCCAGGACTGCATATATACAGGAACCTGAAACAGGGAGGAATGTGTAGTCTGATATTGTCCTCTTCCTATCTCTTCTTCACCTTGACATAGTCAGCCTCTAGAAGACCTACTCCCTCTTTCTCCCCTAGGCTCTGGTTCTTAGATGTGTTGAAGGTTAAAAAGATGAGAGATAGATAGATAGATAGATGATAGATAGATAGATAGATAGATAGATAGATAGATAGATAGATAGATAGATATAGATAGATAGATGATAGATAGATAGATAAAGGAAGAACAGGTAGGTGTCTCTTACTTAAGTGGCCATTTATTACAGTCTTCGTTCTGTTGTTGCTGCTCCTCTGGCTAAAACTAAATGGTCGTTAGGGCTGGGATTATAGTGAGATGAGTGAGGCATTCTACAGGGTACAAAATTTAAGGGAACCAAAAATACTCAGTAATCAAAAATAAATAATTCTTTAATGTAATTTTTGTTAAAAATCAAAATTAATTCAAAAGTCTATAATGGAGAATATATCAAACTGGAAGGTTGGTCATCCTGATGAAGATTTCAATGAAAATGTGAAAATAGAGTGGGACTAACCATTCAGGGAAATTCTCAGTGATATTGGAGAGGGAATTTTATTTCTCAAAGAATGAGGGATAAGGATTCAAGTATGTTGATTTGCATATTAAGGGTAAGGTTGACCCGAGAAGCCGGGAGCATGTGGAGTCATTTGAATTGCATACATAATGCTCCAAGGAATAACTTTTAGCTTCAGCTGAATTATTTATTAATAACTTCTTATCAGTAGAATTTATGGGTTAAAAGCTAAGAATGTTTTATGACTTATTTTAGAGGCATAATCTGGTGGAAAGAACTTGGCCATTGGATTAGACAGACTTGTTTCAATTCCTGATCCATCTTTGTTAAATTTGTGACCCTTGGCAACTTGTTAACCTTTTTGAGAACGGGTTTTTTCATCAATAAAATAAAGTTAATGATGCCCACTTGATGGGATACTAGATGCAATTTGAAAAAACCTAAGCCATAATTCCCTCACAGGGAATCTACTCTTTCCTGTAGTCTTGCTAAATAGTCACTGTAACACATGGTTGTGTCCCATGACCATCCCTTTATTGGGCCAAGAGTAAACATGGTTTATCCATAAAATGGCTAATATTGTATGCCTGATAGGGGCTGTCTCAAGAAGATGAAATAAGTTTATCGGGATATCTTTTTTTGAGAAATTTGAATTAAGAGCAGAAATAAGCAATTAGCTATAGAAAGTTGATTTGTCTGGTATTTCTCTTAGCAAAAGAAGTAGTCACTTGGGGGCCATTTTATAAATAAGCAAGGGGAGACAGAGAGAGAGATATAAAGAAAGAGATGTGTGTTTGTGTGTGTGTGTGTGTAGAATGAGAGAGACAGAGACAGAGAGACTGAGACAGAGAGAGATGCAACCACACAGATAGATACAAAATGGAGTTCAGAGAAATACTCATATAGAGAGACAGCCAGAGAGACATTTGGAGAAAAACAGACTCAGAGATCACTTAGAGATACACAGAGAGATGGACATACAGAGAAACAGAGACCTTAGATAAATACAGAGTGACAGAAAGGGATACACAGACTGAAAGAGACAGAGACAGAGAGCCTAAGAGACAGAGATAAATAGGAGAAAGACACAGAGGGAAAATCAACAGAAGTAGACAAAGGGAGAGGCACACAGAGTGAAATACAGAAGAATAGGGACCTGGAAAGAAAGAGAGAGGAAGGGAAAACACATTCTCACACAAAAATATACAGAGATAGTGACCACATAGACAGAAAATGACAGACGTACAAAAGGAGACAGAGACAAAAAGAGAGACATAGACACAAAGGAGACAAATGTAGACACAGGCCACAGAGACACTGAGTTGACTCAGAAATGAGATACCCTCTAAGAGACAGAGATGGAAATGGGAAGATCACCAGCCCTGGAGCTAACTCGATTCCTAGTCTCCCTATCACCTGGCCAGTTCTCTTTTACTGGGTTACCATGGAACCTTCCTAGGTACTCTTCTCACCCCTCCCCAGCCTTGACTTGCACCAGGTTGAGTTTACTGTTTCTAGAACCCAGAGAGCCCTTAACAGCATTATAGGCACAGTGTCCACTAACACTGCGTTAATATTAGACCCATGCTTCATGTGAGCACATCGCTTCATGAAATGCCCAACGGACAGAGCAGCCAGCAGTGAATGAAGATTTCAACAAATTATTTGGACTAGGATTTTTCTCTTAGTTGAAGGAGAGTCACTTTCTCAAAAACTACTGAATACTAAAACCAAACAAACAGAAACAAAACCATTTTTATCTCCAAGTGAGTCACTAAACAAACAAGTATTAGGCATTCTCATCCTCCTTTTAATCAATTTAATCTCAATCTCCAATTCCTACATGAGAAGACACTTCTACAGCAGCCCTCCCCTTCTTTTGGCTCCACTTCTCAGAACCTCCTCTGCCCCTGCAGTTTTCCTTATCCTGCCCCCTGACCTATATCCAAAGTGACAATTTTGCAGTGGTAGTGAGGGTTCAGGATAAGAGATAGTAAGAGGGACATGGGTGCGCGCGCGCTCACACACACACACACACACACACACACACGCACAATGACCTGATTTCTCTTGCAGTACAGAGACTGAGTGCCCTTATTGAAGTTCACTGCTTCAGAGAAGTCTTCTCTGATCTTCAGGCTTCCCTCACTTCCAGTCTGAGTTAAGCATGCTCTGGCCTATGAACTTATTAAATGGCACAAATGTGTCTGTTTCCTCTACTACACTTATGAGTTCCCCAAGGGGCTTGACAGCATCTTATTCTTCTCCAATTTATCCCATATTATATGGCACAATGTCTGAAACACTGTGGAAATTTAATAAATGCTTGAAAATAAATAAGATGACTTCTCCAAATAAATGAATTTGTACCCCTTTAAACTCCAGAAAAATTTTATTTTAAGCTATATATTATCCACACAATCTCGAGCAACTTACTTAATTCCCCTAAGGTTCATTTTCTTCATCTGTAAAATGGCAATAATAGGAGTACAGATATAATAAGAGGTATTGTAAAGTCAAAATGAGTCAATAAATGAGAAAAGACTTAGAAGAGCACTCAGCACATAGTAAGTATTCAATAAATATGAGCTGTTACTGTCTTCACTTTTCCCTTAATGACTCAGAAACATCAATATAAGTGTCAGTTTTATGCTGTGCTTTAATAAAGTGACACATTTGTAAGCTATCAAGCTATCTAAGGAAGTTTGTCCTTCTGTTAAACGAACTCAGACTGCTGGGGTTTTTAAATCCTCATGGCTATCATTTTCCTATTTTCTTCCTTGCTATCAGCTGACATTTCTTGCTAAAACCAATGTGTCTGTCAATCGCATTGCCACTCCAATTTTTAATATATCACACTTAACATTTTATGGACTAGGAAAACATATTACTAAGCTTCTTAGAATAATGTGTAAAGTAATAGATACGGGACTATGAACAAAATCCTAATCATAAGGAATTTTCATGTGAAGAAAATAAAAAGTATGTTATCACATGGACATATTGATTTCCTAGATGCATTTTGTGCTTTCTTCCTGTCAACAGAAAACACTCTATATTTCTGAGTAACAAACTTCTGGTATAATTAAAGTGGTATCTCACTAGCATGCCCTCTGCAGAAGGATAATATGGCATAGTGGAAAGAGCAAAGACAACGCAGACTGAGACCAAATTTTGATTCTATTTGCCCATGTGAACTTCAGTGATTTGTTTAGCATTTCTGAGCCTTACTTTCTTCACATTAAGACAAAAACACTTCTGGAATAATAAGACCTATAGGATTAGAAATTGTCTATGTAAATAACCACAGTTCCAATAAACAATAGGGCTCAAAATACAACAATTGTTAAAGTTATCGTCTGTTCATCCACAACTGTCTTTAAATTGCCATCCAAATATTTAAATATTTTAACTTTTCACAGCTTTATATTTTACTCGCTGAAATACCTCATTTTGGTTTTATAACAAATCTAAATATTTTACTGGATCAGTAATGCCTTGATAAAATGAACTTAGTCTGCTTTTCTTTTTTAATCTCCATTTAAAAAACAATGTTGAATATTAAAATTTTAATACAATATATCTAAATTATCCACAGGTAGTTTTGGTAAAAGAAGAACTAAAACTTTTATCCCTTTTGTTCCCTGCCTTGATTTGAATAATTTGAGTGGCCCTGGCTTGTCGACTAATACTCATCCACTATGTATTCTGTTGATGGTTTTCTTTGAACAGTTCTGTCTCCCTCCATATGTCTCCAAATCTGTCTTGCATTTTTCAAATAAATATTAATAAATTATAGATGTTTTTGTTAAACAGACTGACTCAATAATAAAAGGAAACAAGATAGGAGTAAAGGAGAACTATATAAAATGAATGTACCCCAATGCCAATTAATATGACATCAATGGTTTATCTAATTTTTAGGGGACCAGTAAGCATACAATTTATATAATGTGCTTAGTCTATTGCCTGATCTAGCCATTTTTCAATATTCATGTACAAATGGTGATATCTAATATATACAGCAGGTTATAAATTCTAATTTAGATCACAACTTCCCATTCTTAGAACAATAAACTACAATATTTATCATCATGTCACATTCAAGACATATTGGACCATCTTTTTTGATCCACTTCCAGATCTAGTCTAAACTGAGGTAGAATTGTCTCTCATTCCCCTAGAAGATATCTGAGAATTTAGGGGTGGTTAAAGGAGGGAACTGATATATTATGACTGGATGGCTATCTCTGTCTGATTAATTACTCTTTACTTTAAGATGTCTACATTTTAAACTTCTCATTATGAAATATATCTCTCAAATGAAATATATCTTTCAGATCTCTGGAACATATTTAAAATTAAATTTTAGTCCTTTAACATTTGAAAGTAGAGTTTCTACTAGCTCAGATTCATTACTGATTTTGCTGTGTCGCCTAAAATTTAATTATAAAGATGACACTTTAATCCTAGTGAAACTGGCTGGTTTATTATAAGCGAGGAACAAAAATGCCAACAGACAGATCAGAGCTCCAGAAATATTTTTTGATTTTTTCCAACAGAATGAGTTATATTAACTTGGAAATGTATGCGCAAATAAACTTCAAATGTTATTTTTGTAGCAGTGGACATTCATAAGGGCAATGATACCTGACATTGTGGTTCCTTTTTAGGCATTTAATGAGTCGTTGCATCATTAAACATCATTCACTCCCTGCTTTTCATGGACCCTCGAGCTAGTCATTAACTCCATAGTGAGGAATGTGAACAATGGAATTATTGCCTAATTGTAGTTACAATCTTCTCTCCCCTGTTAACATGTATCTATATAACTAATATCAGAAACTTTATTATTTCTACTACCTCTGTAGTGACTGATGCCTTCACTGAATGATTTTTAAATCTACCTGTTTCATAAGAGAATAGTGTTACAGATATAAGTTGGGTACACAGAATTACATTTTTCAATTTTTTGGAAAATAAACAAAAGTTACCAATAAAATAATCTATATAAAATGATAATTTAAAATCAAAACTTGAACAGTACTGAAAAATAACTCAAGTAGAAAACTATATTTTTAAAATATAAGCTATATTTATCAACTACATTTTTCTTTCTGATTATTAGTTAGCTTAATTTATATTTATTGATTTTGAATGCTTCTTTCCCAATGGATAAATCAGTGGTACAGGAAGTGCATATTCTATGATTTTAGTGGTGAAATATTTTAAGGTATATTCTAAAAGTAAAAATATGTACTGTTTTAAAAGTACTTGCCTTTCGTGTCATTATTTGATTGCCCTAGGATAGAGAGTTATTGGATTTTTTTTTTTCTATTGATGGTTTCCAGATTAGACTATAGACTAGAGGTGACAAAATGCAGCCCACAAGCCACATTCAGCTCCCAGGTATATATGTTTTTATAAAAATTCAATTAATTCAAATACTTAAAATTGACTTCTAAGAGAAAATTTAGAGAAAACCTTTTTGACTTTGGTTTAGGCAAATATTTCTCAGATACAACACCAAAGCTCAATCCTTAAAAAGAAAAAAATGATAAACTGGACTTCACCAAAATTAGAAATGTGTGTTCTTTGAAAGTCACTGTTAGAAGAATGAAAAGACAGGCAACAGACTAAGAGAAAATACTTTTCAAATCATAAATCTGATAAAGGACTTGTATCCAGAATTTATAAAGATCTCTCAAAATTCAATAAAAGAAAAACCAACAACCCAATTTAAAAACAGAGAAAGGATTTGAAAAAATACTTTACCAAAGAACATATACGGATGGGAAATAAGCACATGAAATTATGCTCAACATCATTAACCATTAAGGAAACATAAATGAAAACCACAATGAGATTTTACTACAAACATATCATAATGGCTTAAAAAAAAACTGACGACACCAAGTGCAGGATGTGGAGGAACTAGAACTCACATTCATTGGATGGGTCGCAAATATTTTTCCAAGTGGAAACTTCGTATGTAGTTAAACATAAACTTACCACATAACCCATAAACCTCACTCCTAAGTGTTCACACAAATGAAATAAAAACTTAAATTTACACAAAAATCTGCACATGAGTGTTTATTAGTAATCACCAAACTATGAGAACAGCACAAATATTGTTCAACTGGGAAATGGATAAACAAATTATGGTTCATCTGTACAATGGAATGGAAGAGGACTCAGCAATAAAAACAACAAATTACTAATAAATGCAATAACCTAGATGTATCTCAAGTTCATTAAGCTAAATGAAAGCAGCCAGAGTCTAAAAGCTACATACTATATGATTCTATTTATATGACATTGTTGAAAAGACAAAACCATAGATACAAAACAAAAACAAAAACACTAGTTGCCAGGTCCTGGGGATGTGGAGGAAGAACAGACTGCAAAAGGACACAGGGGAAATTTGGATATGATACAATTGTTCTATGCTGATTGTGGTGGTGGTTACACAACTGTATACACTTGTGCATTCTCAGAACTTTACAATTAAAAGGGCAAATTTTACTATATGTAAATTATGCTCTTTTAAGAAGATACAGCGGGAAAATGGTACAATAATTCAGAAATTTTACATGTTATTACTGACTATTTTATCTTGGGGAAAAAAGAGGAAAATCAGGCAATACTAGGACAATATTTATTCAACAAATATTTATGGAGTACCAACTGTAAGTCAGGTACTGTTCTAAACAAAGAGAATGCAGTTAGGAATAAAGCAAACAAAAATCTTCAAGTTTATGGACCTATATTTCAGAAGAGGGAGACACAAGTACCACATATACAATGTAAAATATATAGGAAATCAGGTGCTGATGAGTGCTAGAGAGAATAATAAAGCAAAGAGTTGACAGAGTCAAAAGTTGAAGATTGAAATTTAAAATAACATAGATAAGGAAAGCTTCACTGAGAAGGTGCATTTGAACAAACACCTGAAGGAGACGAGATAGCTAGATATGCATTTTTCTGTATGCAGGAAGAGGGAAAGGCAAGGGCAAAGGCCTTGTGACAGGAGTGTACCAGGTATGCTCAAGGAGAAATACATTGGCCGGTGAGCCTGAATTAGAGTGAGGGGGGAGGAAGGATAATAGGGAATGATGTCAGAAAGTTAAATGGCACCAGATTGGGCATGGCTTCATTTTCACTGCTATGGAAAGCCATTAAGTGTTTTCAGAATGGAAATGGCATTAATTGGCTACAGTAATACTAAGACAAGACTATGGTGGAAAAGGTACAAGTAGCAAGACTAAGATGATATTACAACAATCAAGATGCAAAACAATGATGGCTTGGATAAGAGATAGTGAGATGTTCAATTATATTATCTTTGGCAGGCAAAACCAACAAGGTGTGGAAATATTTGTAAGATATGGGATGAAAAAGAAAGTGAGAAATCAAAGATGACTATAAGGTTTTTTACTTAAGCAGTTATAGAAGTGAAGTTATCATTTACTGAGAAGCAGTAGGTTTGGGGATGGGGAATATTTAAAGTTGGGTTTTAAATATATTACGTTTGCAATGCCTAATAGATATCAATTGGAGAGGTGAGACAGGCAGTTGGGTATATGATTTTGGAGATCAAGGTATGGGGTAGAAATATAGATAGCATTTAAATCCTGAGACTAGATGAGATCACCAAGAGAATAAGGGTAAACAGAAAAGTGAAGTGTTCCAAGGATTAACCTCAAGATCACTCCAAAGTTTACAGGCCAAAGAGTAGAGAAAGAACCAGTACAGGAAATTAGAAGGAGCAATTGCTAAGGTAGGAAGGAAACCAAAAGAACGTTTCCTCAGAAACCAGATGAAGAATGCGCTTCAAGGGGAAGGAGATAATCAATTGTGTCGAATACCTTTGATAAGTCAAGAGAGATAAGGACTAAGAATCAAGAAATGGATTTAATAAAATGGAGGTCATAGGTGACCTTGATAAGAGACATAACAGTGGTGTCATAGAGGCAAATGCCTCACTGGATTGGGATCCAGAATGAAATGAGAGAAATTGAAGACAGTAAGTAAATGCCATTCTTTTAAAAAGAGTTCTGTGGTCAAGAGAAGTAGCAAAATGGGATGGCAGCTGAAGGGGTGTCAAAGAATGTGGTGTCAAAAGAGGTTTTTAGTTTTTGTTTTTTCCCAAGATGAAAGGATATCTGTAGTTTGAAGCAGATGATACTGTACAAAGGGGAAATTAATAATGTGGGAAAACTAGGAAAAATTGCTGAAAGCTTGCCTTTGAACATGATAGAGGGAACAGGATCTAGTGGATAAGTAGAGGGTTTAGTCCTTTCTAGAAACACAGCTCATCTACAGAAGTGAAGGCATCTGGGTAGAGATGCTGGTATAGGTCGATGGATAGATGTGATGATGGAAGGTTGTGGAAATTCATTTCATTGCTTCAATTTTCTCTGTGAGATTATAAGGATGAGAGTGAGAACAAGAGAGAAGGTGACAGAAGTTTGTGAAGAATAGAGAGGGTGTGAAATAGTCATTTTGAAGAGTGAGAATGTGAATGAATCCAGCTATCCTGACAAATCAAAAAATTGGAGAACTTTGTCCCTCACTGCCACATAACAATCTGATTTTTCATCGTACCATTTCATGTGTGGGGAGGCAGCTAAACAAACATTCATAAGAAGGAACCAAGTCTCAAGAGACGGTGATAATGCTGATACGAGCTACTATTACTGAGCACCTAGTATATGCAAAACATTTTATATAAATAAACTTTAATTCTCACAAAAACCCTGCAAAGTACATAAATATTATTATCCTGCATTCACAGAAAAGAAAACCAAACTGTAGAGAAGTTAATGTAGTTGAGATTCCATAGCTAGGAGCATCACAATTATCACTTAAACCCAGATCTGTTTCTTTCAAAAGGGCGTTTGAAAGTGATCACCCTTGTTCAGTGGCATTTAAGCCTTTTTTTCTGTTCCAACATACCTGAGAGATAGACAAATTCCCATAAGTAACAGTAGAACAGTGTTCCCATCAGTAACAAGGGGAGAAGTATGTGTCAGACTCTCCAAGGGAAGCATAGTTTGAAAAAAGAAGATAATTTTGAAATGATTGGGGACCTCTCTTAGAACAGGGAAACATGCTGCCCACCTTCACCTTCAGCCTCCTTTTTTGAGATTCACCCTCTTTAACGGTCAAAATTAATATAAATCTACCTGTCTGGATATATTTCCAACTTGCAAAGCCATCTCATTTAATTGTACCACTATTTTTTGCTAGGGTTTTTAAATACAGTAAGTCCCCTACATACGAACCTTCAAGTTGCAAACTTTCTAAGATGCAAACGTCTGTTCGTATATCCAATCACGTAAATTAAGTTCACATGTCAGGCGTACATTGTCACGTGCGTGCATCCTCTATAAGTAGTTGTGCTTTTGTGTACTTTACTGTATAGTACTGTATAGAGTACAGTAGTACAGTATCTTTATTTCAGGCTAGATCTTCAAGAGGACGACTGCATTGAACTCCTTGCTGTGCAACACGAGGAGCTTATGAATGAAGACCTAATGGAACTGGAGGCCCAGAGAAAGGACAAAGAGAGACAAGAGGAAGAAGAAGTAACTGAAGAACCGAAGAGATTCACGACACACGAAATGGCAAGGGGATTTTCTTTATTTGAGGAGGCACTATTAGTTTTTGAGGCACAGGACCCAAACGCAGAACGGTACACGAAGGTTGCAGCAGCCATTCAGAATGCAATCCAGTGCTACCGTGTCATCTATGATGAGAAAAAAAGAGCTACTAGCCAGACATCACTGGATCATTTTTTCAAGAGGGTAGATAGAGTTGAATCCAGCAAGGAACCAGAACCTGTGCCATCAACGTCAGGCGTGAGTGAAATTGCAGCTTGCCCTCTGTCTCCTATTGCTGACGATCCTTCAGCCCTACCATCTCCCACCTCCTCTCCCTCCTCCAGTCAGTAACTCTTCTTGCCTGTTCACTCCACGCCAGCCCCTGTATGCCAGCTGTTGTACTGTACTACTGTACTTTTCAAGGTACTGTACTATAAGATTAAAAATGTTTTCTTTATTTTTTGTGTTTTTTATGTATTGTACTATATAGCCAATTGTGTTAGTTGGGTACCTAGGCTAACTCTGGTGGACTTACAAACAAACTGGACTTACGAATATGCTCTCAAAACAGAACTCGTTCGTATGCAGGAGACTTACTGTATTTACATAAATATGTCAGAAATTACAGAGATTGAATAGCCCTCAATCAGTGACTGTTGAGGACTTGTGGAAAAATGGGAATGATGCTTCAAGACTCGGAATGGCACTTTACCAAAAATTTAAGAATGTATGGAGAGACTGACATCAATATTCAGCAATATTCTATATTAATATGAAGATTCAAGATCACTTGGAAAAATAAATGGAGACCCCTAGAAGCCAACATTGGTTCACTAAAAACCTGTCAGATAATTTTTTTCTGACTGGTTGCTCAAACAGGGTACATTTCTTCAAAAGGAATTTGACTAGGCTTTCCAGGTTATCTTTGTGAACAAGATTGCTAAGTATAGACTTCATGGTAGTGTAAATAGGTAAAGAAAAATAAATATTTAAATGACCACTACTCAAAGGATACAAATTAATTCAGGCAATTGGCCAGGGATAGGGGCCAATCACGCTCTACCTTATGGAGCAGGGAGTAGCTACATGTTATTTGGAATTATCCTATGAGAAAAATTTGTCACTTCATCCCCATTTATTTATTTATTCAATAATTTATTTGATTGGTGCCAACCTAAATTACAAATGGCAGCTCGGAAGTGTAGTTGTTCCTGGATATAGAAGAGGAGTTACAAGTAAAAATGTTGCTATGGTCACTTTTCCTGCATTATAAGTAATAAATCGTGTTGCCATCACCACAATCCCTACCTCATGGTGCTGACTATATACTGCAAATTGATTTCTACCTTATATATTTATTTCTGCCACGTAAACATTATTAGGCATCTGATAAATATTGTAACATTATATTTTCATTTAAAATAAACATTTACAAAGCAAAAAAATTGCATCCAACAAGAGCAGAAGAAACACTACCATAAAATATATGTGGGACATTAATCACAGCAGAAGATGTGGTATGTACGTAAAATGGAATCCTACTCAGCCATAAAAAAGAATGAAATTTTGCCATTTTCAGCAACATGGATGGACTTGGAGGGCATTATGCTAAGTGAAATAAGTCAGACAGAAAAAGACAAATATTGTATGTTATCACTTACATGTGGAATCTAAAAAATACAACAAACTAGTGAATATAACAAACAATAAGCAGACTCACAGATATAGAGAACAAACTAGTGGTTACCAGTTGGCAAGGGAAGTGGGGAGGGACAATATAGCGATAGGAGATTAAGAAGTACAAACTATTAGGTATAAAATAAGCTACAAGGATATATTGTACAACATGGGGAATATAGCAAATATTTTATAATAACTGTAAATGGAGTATAAACTTTAAAATTTGTGAATCACTATATTGTACACCTGTAACTTATATAATAGTATATCAACTATACTTCAATAAAAAAAATTTTAAAAACAGATCATATGCTAAACCAGCAAATCTCAATAAATCTAAATACAAATTATACAGTATATGTTTGCTGAACACAGAAACATTAAATTAGGAATTAATACTAGAAAGAGATCTGGAAATTTTTGAAATATTTATAAATTACACAGCATACTTTGAAATAAATCATGGGTCAAAGAGAAATTTACAAGGGAAATTAGAAAAGGTTTTGAAATGAATGAAAATAAAATCACAACATATCAAAATTTGTAGAATGCAGATAGTACAATATTTAGCAAGTAACTTACACTGTTAAATGCTTTTATTTTTTTTTTAAAAATCTAAAATCAGCCATCTAAACTGCCATCTCAGGAAGCTAAAATTAAATAAATAAATAAACAAGTTAAACCCAAGTAAAAAGAAAGAGGGAAATAAATTTAAGAATTGTAATCAGTGAATTAGAAAACAGACAAACAATAGAGAAAAATTAATGAAACCAAAAGCTGGTTCTTTAAAAATGTAAACAAATTGATAAACCTCTAGTTAATTGGTCGAGGAAAGAAGAGAAAAGACTCAAACTAGAAATATGAGAAATCAAAGAGAGGGAATCATTATCAATCATATGGAATTTAAAATAATGAGACTATTATAAAAATTTATTACAATAAATTTGACAACTTAGATGAAATAAGCACACTTCTTTAAAGACTTAAATCACTAAAACTGATACAAAAATTAGAAAATATGAATAGCCTCATATCTATCAATGAAACTGAATTCATAATTTATAACATTCTTACAAACAAAACTCCATGACCAAATTGCTTCACAGATGAATTATTTTAAATACTTAAGGAAGAAATAATACCAAGCCTACAATTTTTTTCCCAGAAAGTAAAGGATGGGAGAAGAGTTTTCAACTCATTCTAGGAGCTCAATATTAACTTTATACCAAAACCAGACAACAACATTATAAGAAAAGAAAACTACAGGGACTTCCTTGGCGGTCCAGTGGTTAGGGACTTGGCACTTTCACTGCCGTGGCCCTGGGTTCAATCCCTGGTCAGGGAACTAAGATACTGCAAGCCTCATGGCATAGCCAAAAATAAATAAATAAATAAGAAAAGAAAACTATAGACCAATAGTCCTCATGAGCACAGACTTAAAAATCATTAACAAAATATTAGCAAATCAAATACAGAAAATAATATTTAAATAGAAAATACATCCTGACCAAGTGGATTCATCCTAGAGATGAAAGTTTGATTAACATTTGAATATTAATCAATGTAGTCCTCCATATTAACATAATAAAGGAAAAGACCCAGAGGGTCACTTCAATTTAACAAAAGATGTGCAGATTCAAGATTGTTGGTATACTGAAAACTATAAGATATTGCCAGGATAAATGAAAGAAAACCTACGCAAATGTAGAGATATACCATGCTCATGGATTGGAAACCTCAATGTTAAGATGTCAGTTCTCCCTAAATTCATCTGTAGATTTAATGCAATTCTAATCAATATCCCAGCAGTCTTTTTCATAGAGATTGACAAGTTAATTCTAAAATTTATATGGAAATGCAAAGGGCATAGGAGACAAAACAATTTTGAAAACAAAGAGGAAAAATGGAGGAAAAACTCTACCTGCTTCTTACTATTTTTCTGCAAAGATCAAAAGAGTGAGGTGTTGATGCAAAGACAGACATACAGATCAATTGAACAGAAATAAACTGACCAGAAACAGACCCTCACATTTATGGTCAGTTGATTTTCAACAAAAATGCCAATGTAATTCAATGGAAAAAGCATAAGCTTTTCAAAAACTCTTGTTAGAACAACTGGATGTCCATGTGGGGAAAAAAATGAACCTTGATCATGATGAACTTATATACCCAAAAAAGGAATTTGAAATGGATGATAAACCTAGACGTGTAAGTAAATTTATAAAATATCTAGAAGAAATGAGGAGAACATTTTTGTGACCCTAAGTCAGGCAGAGTTTTATTAGATAGGGCACAAATGTCACAAACTATAAAAGGAAAATAGTAAATTGGATTTCAAAAAAATTTAAAACGTCTGCTTTTAGAAAGACACAATTTGGAAAACAAAAAAGCAGGTTAAAACTTGGAAAAATATTCACAGTGCATATATTGGATAAAGGATTTGTATCAGTAGTATAAAAATAACTTTTACAATATAATAATAAATAGATAAAAGACAACTCCCATTAAAAAACAAGCAAATGATCTGAACAGACACTGCACAAAAAAGATAAACATCTCACAGATATGCAAATTTTTAAAAGTTCAATACCATTAGTCATCAGAGAAATGCAAATTAAACTCACAATATAATATCATCATACACTAACTAAAATGTATATAATTAAAAAGCTACAAAATCAAGTTTTCATGACGATGTGGAACACCTTCAGCTCTCATACTCCTGATGGGAGTGTAAAGTGAAACTCCCATTTTGGCAGTTTATTGTGCATACACTTCCACTTTCTATATGACCCAACAATCCTACTATTAGTTATTAGCCCCAAGGAAATAAAAACAAAGTAAATTCAAAGACTTAGACATAAATGTTCATAGCAGCTTTATATATAATAGCCCCAAGGAAATAACCCAAATATTCATCAACAGGTAAATGTATAAACCAATTGTGGTATTTCCATAAATGTAATGTTACTCATAACTAACAAAAGAATGTACTATTGAAACACACAAAAACATGGATGAGTCTATAATGTATTATGCTTGTTATGGACTGAACTTTTGTGTCCCCCTAAAATTCGTATGTTGAGTCCCTAACCTCCAATGTGGCTATATCTAGAGATAGGGCCACTAAGGAAGTAAATAAAATTATATAAGGTAATAAGGGTGGGGCCTTATCCAATAGGATTAATGTCCTCATAAGAAGAGATACCAGAGAGCTCTCTCTCTCTCTCTGTCTGCATACATGCACTGAGGAAAGTCCATGTGAGGACCCAGCAAGAAGGTGGCCATCTGAAAGCCAGGAAGAGAGCTCTCGCTCTCCAACCCTGCCAATACCTCGATCTTGGACTTCGCCAGAACTGTGAGAAAATAAATATATATTGTTTAAGGTACCCAGTCTGTGGCATTTCATTACGGGAAGCCTGAGCAGACTAAATGCAATGCATGTAATAATCCATATACAAGAGAAAACATAATGTATGATTCCATTTATATAATGTTATAGAATAGGGGAAAAACTTTAGTGGCACAAATCAGATCAAGGATTGCTTGAACCTAGGGGTGGGAGAGGAACTGAATAGGAAGGGGTATAGGGAAATTTTGAGGCATGATAGAATCACATCAATATTTCTAATTTTCATACCACATCTAGGATATGAATAGAGTATGTATCTCTTTGGGGAAGAAACAAAAAGGCCACAAAGTATCCATAGGAATGCAATCAATATTCTTAGGAGCTTGAAAAAATATCCTATGATGAACAATTGAAAGAAACTGAGTTGTTCTGCCTGGAACAGGAAAAACATGAAGGTGAGATAAGGCAAAGATAGATATCTTCAAATATTTGATAACTGCTATGCGGGAAGTTAAGTGATTCAGAGTCTGTATAACTGTAGAAAGTAGATATAGATGATTAGATGAAAGTTACAATGGAAACTTTAAAGCTCAATTTGACAAAGTACCTTCAAATAATTAGAGCTGTCCAACAATATTCTCAACTCTAGAAATAAGTGATTTGATCGGGGTAAGCAATACCAATTACTGTCATTTTCCATAATATTTCAGAATAATTATCATTCAGGCATTAATAACTTTGCATATGATTAAACATGTGTCAGTTTAACTTTGTCATTTTATTACTATACTAAACAATCATGTTCTTGCATTCTCAGTTTTTTTAATTCTTATTACAAAACATGATCCTCCACTCATAAGTTAAAACAATTAGAGAGAATATTGCTCAGCAACACTATGTACACTTGTTAAATGCTGTGGAAGAAGTGAAAGATTCATCAAATGTTTTTATGATGGACTAATTTTTAGTACATTTTAAATCAAATAGGTATAACTTTTAGTGTAAATATTTGAAAAAGCCATCTTTTTATAGTGTCATATAAATGCTAGCACTATTATAGCATTGTCACCAATGAGAAGAAATAGTATTTCAATTGATGAGTTCAAGTTATTTATTGTAACATTTTGTGTTACATTTTAAAATGTGAGTATACTCAGTTCAGATTTTGGGAAAAATAAAAATCCTTTTTTATTATTAATGGCAATAAATCATACATCAATTGTACAACAAATATCTTTGTTATCCTTGTTTTGAAATCAGAGAAAAGTATTCAATGCGTGTACATGAATCATAAATATACAATTATATGGATCACAAATATAACCTCCCGCACATGTAGGTTTCGACTTTACTTTTTAAAAAACCATCTTAACCATTTTTAGGTGTACAGTTCAGTGGCATTAAATACATTTATAATGTGCAACCATCACCATCATCCACCTCTATCTCTTTTTATCTTGTAAAACTGAAATTTCATACCCATTAAACGATGACTCCCCATTCCCCTCTCTCCCTAGTCCCTAACGACTACCATTCTACTTTCTGTCTCTATGATTTTGGCTACTCCACATACCTCAAGTAAGTGCAATCATATAGCATTTGTCTTTTTGTGGCTGGCTTATTTCACTTAGCATAATGTCCTCAAGGATGATCCCCGTTGTAGTATATGTCAGAATTTCCTTCTTTATAAGGGTGAATAATAGTCCATTGTATGTATATACCACATTTTGCTTATCCACTTATTCATCAATGGACACTTGAGTGGCTTCCACATTTAAGCTATTGTGAATAAGGCCGCTATCAACATGGGTGTACAAATATCCTTTCGGGATCCTGCTTTCAATTTTTTTTTTTTTGTATATATGCCCAGAAGTGGAATTTCTGGATCATATGGTAGTTCTACTATTAATTTTGGAGGGATCTGCCAAACAGTTTTCCATAGTGGATGCACCATTTTACACTCCAATAGTGCACAAGGGTTCCAATTTTGCCACATCCTCACCAACACTTCTTATTTTCTGTTTATTCATAGTATCCATCCTAGTGGGTCTGAACTGATATCTCAGTGTAGTTTTGATTTGCATTTCCCTAGTGATTAGTGATGTTGAGCATCTTTTCGTGTGCTTATTGGCCATCTGTGTATCTTCCTTGGATAAATTTCTATTTAAGTCCACCAATATTTAAATCAGGTTGTTTCTATTTTTGTTGTTGAGTTTTCAGTGTTCTCTATGTATTCTGGATATCAATCCCTTATCAGATTTATGATTTTCAAATATTTTCTACTATTCTGTGGGTTATCCTTTTACTCTATTGATAGTCTTTTGATGTTAAAAAATATTCTTAATTTTCATGAATTCAATTTGCCTATTTTTTTCTTTTGTTGCCTGTGCCTGTGGTGTCAAATTCAAGAAATCATTGTCAAATCCAATGTCATGAAGATTTTGACCTATGTTTTCTTCTAAGAGTCTTATATTTTTAGGTCTTACATTTAGGTCTTTGGCCCATTTTGAGTTAATTTTTGTATATGGAATTAAAGTTCCAAATTCATTATTTTGCTTGTGGATATCCAGTTTTCCCAGCAGCATTTGTTGAAGAGAATTTCCTTTCCCCATTGAAGGGTCATGGCACCCTTACCAAAAGTCATCTGAATATGTATGCAAAGGTTTATCTGGGGGCTCTCCATTCTATTCCACTGGTCTATGTGTCTGTCTTTATGCCAGTATCACACTATTTTTATTACTGCAGCTTTGTAGTAAGTTTTGAAATCAGGAAGTGTGAATCCTCCATCTTTGTTCTGCTTTTTCAAAATTGTTTTGGCAATTTGGGGTCTCATGAGATTCCACATTAGTTTTAGGATGGGTTTCCATATTACTAAAAAAAGTCATTGGGAATTTGAGAGATTGCATTTAATCTTTGGATCACTTTGAATTGTATGGACATCTTAACAATAGTAAGTCTTCTAATCCATAAACCTGGGATATGTTTCCATTTATTTATGTTTTCTTTAATTTCTTTCAGCAATATTTTGTAGTTTTATTTTTAAAAGTGTTTCATCTTCTTGGTCAAGTTTATTCCTAAGTATTTTATTTTTTATGCTATTGTAAATGGAATCATTTTCTTAATTTTCTATTCAGATTGTTCATTTTTAGTGTATAGAGATGAAACTGATATTTGTGTGTTGATTTCGTAACCTGAAACGTAACTGAATTGACTGATTCTAAGAGTTTTTTAGTGGAGTCTTTAGTGTTTTTTATACATAAGAATACATCCTCTACAAACAGACAATTTAACGTCATATTTCCAATTTGTATGTCTTTTATTTTTTTCTCTTTCCTAATTGCTCTGGATTGGATTTCCAGTACTATGTTGAATAGAAATGGTGAGAGTAGGTATTCTTATTTTGTTTCGGTACTTAAGAGGAAACTTTTCACTTTTTCATTCTTGAGTATTATGTTACCTGTGGACTTTCATAATGACCTTTATTTTATTGAGATAAGTTCTTTCCATACTTAATATGTTCAGAGTTTTTATCATGAAAGGGTGTTGAATTTTTTCAAATGTTTTTTAGGCATGTATTGAGATGATCATAAAATTTTTGTCCTTTATTCCCTTATTAATCACATTTAATGATTTGTGTGTGTTGAACCATCCTTGCACCCCAGGAATAAATCCCACTTGATCATGGTGTATGATCCTTTTAATATACTGTTGAATTCAGTTTGCTAATAGTTTGTTGAAGATGTTTGCATCCATGTTCATCAGGAATATTGGCCTGTAGTTTTCTTTTCTTACCATGTGTTTGTCTTGCTTTGGTAACAGCGTGATGTTGGCCTCATAAAAATAAGTTTGGAAGAGTTTCAGAAGGATTATTGTTCATTCTTCTTTAAATGTTTGGTAATATTTGCCTGTGAAACCATTTATTCCTGGGCTTTTCTCTGTTAGGTGGTTTTTTAAATTACTAATTCAATCTCTTTTTTTGTTATTGGTCTATTCAGGCTTTCTATTTCTTCTTGAAACAGTCTTGGTAGGTCATATGTTTCTACAAATTTATTCATTTCTTCTACATTGTCAAATATTCTCACGTATAATTGTTCGTACTCATTTCTAATGATCTTTTTTATTTCTGTGGGATTAGTTGTAATATCTTCTCTTTCATTTCTGATTTTATTTATTTGAGTCTTCTCTCTCTCATTTTTGGTCCAACTAAACGTTTGTCAATTTTGTTTATCTTTTCAAGAAACAAGTGTTAGTTTTGTCAAATTATTTAAGAGTATTTCTATGACTTATTTCATTTATTTCTGCTCTAATCTTTATTGTTTCCCTTTTTTCTCCTGACTTTAGGCTTAGTTTGTTCTCCTTTTTTCTAGTTCCTTGACACATAAGTTAGATTGTTTACTTGAGATCTTTCTTCCTTATTTAATATAGGCATTTATTAATATACATGTCCCTTTAAGTACTGATTTTGCTATATCTGATAAGTTTTTGTATGTTGTATTTTCATTTTTGTTTGTCTTGAGAAATTTCCTAATTTCCCTTTTGATTTCTTCCTTGATCCAATGGTTAAGAGTGTGTTGTTTAATTTCCGTGCATTTGTGAGTTTTCCCAATTTCCTTTTGTTATTGATTTCTAATTTTATTCCATGTGGGATCAAACCAAATGTCTATAAGCAGATAACTGGATAAATAAATTGATATATAGTCATACAATGGTTTATAATAACAATGAAAATGAATAAATAATACTTACATGCAATGACATGGATGAATATTTCAAGCATAATGTTGAGTGAAAAAAGAAACCACAGCAGTTCATACTGTATGATTAAGAAAAAAAGTAATCTATGGTGTTAGAAGTAAAGACGGTGGTTGCTTTTGGGAATAGGGTGGAGGTAGTAACTGGGAGGTACTGAAGAATGACTCTGCTGTGCTGGCAATGCTCTATTTCCCAATCTGGGAAGTGGCCACATAAACGTACTAACTTTTTAATAATTAATTGAGTTCTTATCTTATATGTGCACTTCTTTGTAAAATTCAATAAAAAATTAAATATATATGAACAGATAGCAGACAAGTATTATTAGCAGGTTTACTGGAAGGGAATCATTTTCTGGATTTCAGATTTAGATGTAGGAGAATTGTACAAATGGCCATAAGTGATAGGGTTCTTTGGAATTTTGGTATAGTGGGCCAGAGAGAAACAGAGGGAGAAATACGGAGTTTCTTGAAATTTAGACTTGGAAGGTGCCCCTTTTGGTATCATTCAAACTTCTGAAACAAGGAGGCATTTTTACAGTAGTGTAAATAGAAATAATGGTTAAAATTCTTGATGGAAAATGTCCTGTAATTCTGAATCAAAAAGCCCATTTAGACTGCCATTAGCACTTCTTAAAATCAGGCACTTTACATATTGCAATCTTTACCTTATTGGTTCAATTGTATATGCAGGTAGTCAGTTTCAGTGCTGTATATCTTCTGTTTTAGCAATCATCCATAACTTTAAGATAGGAAGTATATGCTACCCATTTTCAATAGAGATATTCAGGACGTGGTGTAAGATTTTTTTTCAATAAGAGTAGCAAATCAACCTGATGTTTTGGACAAGATTTTGATTTGTAAATGCTTTTATTCTGTTCTTCCTAGTCTCAGTATCTTTCCCATAGACAGCAGAGGGTTTCAAGAAATGTTCCATTGTCATTCTTTTTTTTTTCTTATTTTGAGAAATAGTATTCTTTTTATCAGGTATAACTTGCTCATATTTCAAGTATGGTTTCTGTTATATACATACTCATGAAACGTCATTCTAATATCACAATTACTATGGAATCATAGTAATTCTAATATCACAATCACTATGGAATCACACAGGAGTTATCATTTCAATATGTTAATGTTCTTATGAAAATTATTTAGGTGAATTCTGCTGTATCAGGTGTTTAGGAGATCCTGTTATGCTAACCAATGTATGATTTTCAACAATGGCAGAAAAAAATTCATGATTAAATATGTATTATAAAGGGAAGAGGAAGTAGTAGATAACCTTAAAAATCAGTTGATAGCAATTATTAGTGTGCACTATTATTACAAAGCCTAAGCTAATCTGAATTTGTGAAAAATCCGAGTCAGAATTTCCTAAAGTACATTCTATGATATTCTACTAACTACCAACAAAGCTGGTGTTTTCCAGAACACTGAATGTAAAATATTGATCCAAGTAAGTAACTAAAAAGGTGACAATATGACCTCAAATCTAGAAAGGCTCTTAAAGCAGTGTTGCTCAAAGTCTCCTGAGATACATGTTACAAATGCAGACGGGGCTCTACTCCAGAGATGCTGAATAAGGCCTCTATATTTTAACAGGCATCCCTAAGAATTCTGATGTACACCGAAGTTTGACAACTACTGTCTTAGAGAACCACAGCATAATGTGGACATAACTAGTTAAAAGAGAGACAGGATACTAACTGAGCTTTTCCAGGCATTTAATCTTTTCACAATGACATGATACTCCCTATAGCACTCTATCATTAACTAATACTTTTACAAATAATATTGTATTTTATTCCTGCAACATCCCAAAAGGTAGGAAGTTCAGGTTATTAATTATCTCTACCACACAGACAATATCCATATGCATGTATGTACACTCATGCAATGAATATTTTGAATAAGCTGACTCTTGGAGTGATCTTTTGAATTGTCTTTTTTTTTTTTTTTCTAGCCCCCTGTGAGGGATGTTGTGGTGCACTGTCCATTTCTCCCTTCTGGATGGAAGCACTCATTCCTTCAGCTGCCAGGAGTGTAAGCTGCTGATGGCCCATAGCTGAGTCCCAAACATTGTGTATAGATATATAGATATAGATGATATAGATATAGATATAGATATAGATATATAGATATATGAATGTTATTCAATCATAAAATAGAAGAAAATCTTGGCATTTGAGACAACATGGATGGACCTTGAGGGCATTATGCTAAGTGAAATAAGTCATTGAAAGACAAATACTGTATGATCTCACTTATATGAGGAATCTACAAACAACAAGAACAGCAACAACTCAACAGAACTCAAAAGACACAGAGAACAGATTGATGGTTGCTGGAGGTGGGGGGTGAGGGGATGGGAGGTGAGTGGGTAAAACGGGTAAAGGTGGTCAGAAGGTACAAACTTCCAGTTATAAGACAAATAAGTCCTAGGAATGTAATGTATCACATGGTGACTATAGTTAATGGTACTGTATTATATATTTGAAAGTTGCTAAGAGTAGATGTTAAAACTTCTCATCGCGAGAAAAAAACTGTAATTATCTGTAGTGATGGATATTAACTAAACTTCTTGTAGTAATTATTTTGTAATATACACATATATCAAATCATTATGTTGTACACCTAAAACTAATACAATGTTATATGTCAATTCTAATTTAGTCTTAGTCTTAAATAGCTGGAATGTTTGGTATCTGGCATTAGCACCCTATGGGTAGCAAATGTATTGTTGACTTTTATTATAAGACATTTAAAAGAATGTTTTTATTATGGGTATCTTCAAACAGACAAAAATAAAGAAAATATTAAAACGAAACCTCATGCACACTTCCTGCTTTGACAATTATCAACATTTTCCCAATATTGTTTTATCAAAATCCTTCAACTTTTACTATTTATTTCTTTATTTATGTGTTTATTTGTGTGTTTGTTTTGTTTGCTTGCTTGCTTCCTTGTTTTTTCTTGGTACATTTTAAAGCAATCCTTGACTTATCACTTCACTCCTGAATACTTCAGTATTTATTGTCAAGAGATAGCATATTTAAAAAAACAACCTATAATACCGTTATAACATCTAAGAAAATGAATCGTAATTTCTCAGCATCATCCAATAGCAGGTCATATTCACATTTCCTTAATTGTCTCAAAAAATTTTAGTTACTTTTTCAAAAAAAGAATCTAAACAAGGTTTTGAATTTGGTTGGTATGTCTCTTCTTGTTTCATTCCCCTCCAAAATTTCTTTTCCATGACATCTATTGTTAAAGAAACAGAATCATTTTGTCTTGTAGAGTTTCAACAGTCTGGATTTGGTTGAGTACAAATGTGTACTTTAAAGTTTTTATCTCTCATACTTTTTTCTGTAAGTTAGACTGACTAGATTTAGTTTCAGTTTGTTGGCAAGAATACTTCATAGGTGGTACCATACTTATTGCATCATCCCAGGAAGCACATGTGGGTGGTTGTTCCACTTTTAGTGGTAGTAAGATGGTATGATAAACTACTGAGGTAATGTCAACAGGATAGAGGAGCCAATCTGAAAGACTCTCACTGACCAAAGATGGGCCAATTTGAATGTCATTATTGATAATAACTGCAAAGCAATGAACCATAACAAGTTACATAAAATGAGGTCATAATGATACTTTTAACATAATGACAATAACAACAAAAACCTCATTTGTCTTTGTTGTGGGTTGAATTGTGTCCCCCCCAAAAGATATTTTGAGTTCTTAACCACTAGTACTGGTGGAATATGACCTTACTTGGAATAGGGTTTTTGCTTTTATTGATATATTATTTGATTTAATTTTGTCATTTTAATTATGTGAAACTTTACATGTACTATAGGAAAACTGTTTCTCTTCTCACAACACTTCTGATGTCAAATTGTGTGGGTTTTGCACACCAAGCAGACACTGAGTGTCCTACAATTTAATTCAATTCTGACACTCTCTTCCCGGAGATAGCATCAGATCCCACAGGTTAAGGGCTCAGTCCCACAAGAATGCCCACCACGTTAGATACCAATTGCAAGCAGTGGGTCTCCAGGTTACCCACACTTTTGTATGATTTGGCTACAAATCAGGGTTTCCCACAACCCCTTCCTCAGCTTTGATCATTTGCTATAATGGTTCACAGAATTTAGGTAAACACTTTACCTACTATTACTGGTTTATTATAAAGAATACAAATGAACAGTCAGATGAAGAGGTACAAACGGCAAGGTCCAGAAGGATCTTAAACACAGGAGTCTTCCCATGGATTTGGGGTATGCCACCCTGCTGGCACATGGATGCATTCGTGAACCTGGAAGTTCTCCAAACCCCTTCATTTAGGGTTTTAATGAAGGTTCCATTACATAAGCATGATTGACTAAGTCATTGATCATTGGCAATTAACTCAAGCCACAGCCCCTCTTCCTTCCCTGGAGGTGGGGGTGGAAGTGGGCACAGGATAGGGGGCTGAAAGTTCTAAACCTCTAGTCCCCTGGTTGGTTCCTATGGCAACCAGCCTCCATTCTGAAGCTATCTATGGGCTTCCAGCTACCAGTCATCTCTTTAGCATAAACTCAGATAAGTTTGAAAGGGGCTTGTTATGTATAACTAAAGATGCTTCTGATGCCTCTATCACTCAGAAAATTCCAAGGGTTTTTACAAGCTCATACCAGGAACTGGAAACAAAGATCAAATCTATATTTCTTATTATATCACAACATCACATGTGCTAAAATTCGAAAAAAAAGAAACTTCAGAAAAGTCTGCTTCCCAGCTGGTTCTAGGTATTTTCGCCATAAGAATTTTTGTCACAAGCAGTTTCTCCGCACAATTAATTAGCTATAAGGCAATTTGGCCCTAAAAGATAAAATAACTGGTTGACAGTTTGATTTCATTCCTCCATTGACGCAGTACTCCCATTTTTATATTCTATAAATCTTAGGTCTCATGATGGGCTATACAGTGATAAGTGGACACGGTGGTATTAAACTAGTGAATAACAACTATGTATATTGACTCAATTGAAAATACGGTGGTAAGAAAACTTACTGGAAGTGTGAAATAAGAGAGTATAAAGCCAGACCGCATACTGTACTAGAAAATGATAATATATCAGTTTGTAAATCCTTCGGTGAGCACAGTCATCCCTCCCACCCATCAAAACCAAAAGTTTACCAAGCAATGACAAATGTAAAAGAGGTGGCTAGTAATTCACAACAGTCTTCAAGAGGATTAATTATCGATTCTTATGCTAATTTACATACAACAGCTTGTTCTCTAATGCCTTCTTTACCAAATTTATCACGCAATATTAGAAGTTGGAAGCAAGAGAAGAATCAAGCTCCTCCTCTTCCCCCCAAAAGAATGGTAACGTGATTCTTGATGGCAAGTTTCTTGAAAATAATGCAATTTTTTTTTTTTTTTTGCAATTTGATAGTGGAGAACATGATTCAGACAGGACTTTGGTATTTGGCACAGAATCTGGCTTAGATGATTTGGTGAAATTTAAGGACCAGGCATGTGATGGAATATTTAAATGCAGTTCAGATATGTACTACCTCTTATATATGTTGCATATATTGATAAGAAATAGCAGCATCCCTTGTCTGTTCATTTTATCACTACTACGAGGGAAATCTAAAGACATACAACTTTTTATATCTTAAGAAACTTAAAGCCTGAATCCTTAAATGATTGACTTTGAGAAAGGAAGTATTGAATATCATCATTTTCTCTAAAATACACCCAAATACAACTATAACCATGAATCTACACGCAATTTAAATGTATTTAAATATTTTTGTATTTTCATTATTCACAATAAAATCTTTAAAATTTTTTATTAATTTTTCATGTTTCATTATGTCCTTTTTAATGTCCCTCTTTTATTTTTTCTATTTTTTTCTTTTTTTCTTCCAGTTGTATTGAGATATAATTGACATACAGCATGATATAAGTTTAAGGTGTACAACATAAAGATTTGACTTACATACATCATGAAATGATTACCATAGTAACTTTAGCGAACATCCATCATATCACATAGACACAAAAAGAAATAAAAAAATTTTTTCCTTGTGATGAGAACTCTTAGTGTTTACTCTCTTAACTTTCACATATTACATACAGCAGTGTTAGTTATATTTATTATGTTGTACATTATATCCCTAGTACTTATTTATCTTATAACTGGAAGTTTGTACCTTTTGACCACCTTCATGCAATTCCCCTCCCCCCAATCCCCACCACTGGTAACCACAAATCTGATGTGCTTTTCTATGAGTTTATTTGTTTACTGTTGCAATATAATTGACCTACAACACTATTTAGTTCCTGGTACACAACATAATGATTTGATATTTCTATACATTTCAAAATGATCACCATGATAAATCTAGTTACCATCTGTCACATAAAAAGAAATTACATAATTACCGTGATAAATCTCATTACCACCTGTCACCATACAAAGATATTACATAATTATTCACAATATTCCCCACACTGTAAATTTCATACATGTGACTCATTTATTTTTTAATTGAAAGTTTGTACCTCTTAATCTCCCTTACCTACTTCTTTCCTCTCCCCACACATCTCCCCTCTGGTAACCACCTGTTTGTTCTCGGTATCTATTACTGTTTCTGTTTAGTTATGTTTCTCCATTTGTTTTGCTTTTTAGATTCCACATATAAGTGAAATCGTACAGTATTTGTCTTTCTCTCTCTGACTCATTTCGCCTAGCATAATACCCTCTTCCCTTCCAGTTGGATTCCTTTTATTTCTTTTTTCCTCTCTGACTACTGTGGCTAGAATTTCCAATACTATGTTGAAATAAAAGTGATGAGAATGGGCATCCTTGTCTTTTGCCTGATCTTAAAGGAAATGTTTTCAACTTTTCACTGTTGAATATTATGTTACCTGTGGGATTGTCACATATGGCCTTTATTAAGTGGAGGGATGTTCCCTCTATACCCACTTTGTTAAAAGTTTTTATCACAAATAGTTGTTGAATTTTGTTAAAAGCTTTTTCTGCATCTATTGAAATGATCATACAATTTTTATTTTTCAAATCAGTAGTGGTATATCACATTGATTCATTTGTGAATACTGAATCATCTTTGCATCCCTGGGATAAATCCCACTTGATCATGGTGTATATTCCTTTTAAAGTACTGTTGAATTCAGTTTGCTAATATTTTGCTAAGGATTTTTGCATCTATGTTTACCAGTGATATTGCCCTGTAATTTTCTTTTATTGTGATATCTTTGTCTGGTTTTGGTATCAGGGTGATGCTGGCCTCATAGAATGAGTTCTGAAGTGTTTCTTTCTCTGCAATTTTTTGGAATGGTTTAAGAAGAATAGGGGTTAACTCTTCTTTAAATTTTTTGTAGAATTCACCTGTGAAGCCACCTGTTCCTGGACTTTTCTTAGTTGGGAGTTTAATTACCAATTTAACTTCATTAATGGTAATTGGTCTGTTCTTATTTTCTATTTCTTCCTGGTTCAGTCTTGGGAGAACGTAGACTTCTAAGAATTTTTCCATTTCTCCTAGGTGGTCCATTTTATTGGCATAGAACTGTTCATAGTAATCTCTTATGATCCTTTGTATTTCTGTGGTGTCAATTGAAACTTCTTCATTTCTGATTTTACTTATTTGGGCCCTCTTTTTTTCTTGATGAGTCTGGCTAAAGGTTTATCAATATTCTTTAGAGTTTCAAAAAACTATCTCAGTTTCATTGATTTCTTTTCTATTTTTTCTCTTTTCCTTTATTTATGCTTTCATCTTTATTATTACTTTTCTTCTACTAACTTTGTGTTTTGTTTGTTCTTTCTCTAGTTCCTGTAGGTGTAAGGGTAGGTTGTTTATTTGAGATTTTTCTTATTTCCTGAGGTAGGCTTCTACTGTAACACACTTCCCTCTTAGAATTGCTTTTGTTGCATCCCATAGATTTTGGATCATTGTGTTTTCATTTTCATTTCT